>NC_061782.1:30000-405000 GCF_022458985.1 Mugil cephalus
CACAAACATACACTGACATCAACACAACACACCAACAAGAATCAACAGAATCAACAGTGGAGAAGGAGAAAGAAGACTGGAAATATGTATGAAACGGTACTAACACTTACATGTTAATGTGAATTACTGTCTAAAAACTATGTATATTTGACCAAATTACAATTTACAGGTGAGTATTTCAGTATTTAAACAGTGGTGTTGTCCAGCCTGATGTCTCCTGAACCTCTCAGTCCCCAGTGAGTCCAGCTTCCAATCAGAGACACATTCTTAACCGGTCGGTCTCTTAGATGCTCTTGAAAACGAGCATGAAAAGAGCCACGCAGACTACCTACAATTATAATAAAATATTTATATAATTATACATATATATGTGTGTTATTATAAATAGTTTATGCCATATAAATACTACACCCTATTCATCTTATTGATGAAATACATTCATTAACACAAGCTGTGCTGCTTGCGTGTGTTTGTGCCCAGAGCTGGAGAGAAGATGAGCTGCAGCCTGATCTGTCTGATCGATGTACTTACGTCGTTGAACCACTAGAGGACGTCAGATTTCCACACTGACTTCATGTTGGATTAAGGGGCTGATGAACGGATGGATCTCTAATCTTGTGATGATTGATTGCATTACCGTGACAACAGCCACACACTGCACTGAGATGCTGTTAACAAGGCGAGGAACCAGGTCACAGGGTCACGTGGTTGATCGCTGTTGCCATGGTAACCACGACCCTGCTGTTTCCGTGGAGACAGCGACTTGACTTTCTGTCACCATGGTGATGATGAAACCGGATTCTGGGTCAGTGAAAAGTGGCTCAACATAAACAAACGAAGTTCAGAAGAATCAGAAGTGAACCACTGATATTCCTACTGCGAGTTTTACCTAATGAGACAGATGGTTCAGATCAAAGATACTTTCTGATCAGAAGAAAATGATAACTGTCAAACCCTACAGGTATAGAGACTAAACAGCGTCGACACAATGGAGCCAGTGACTGCAGGTCTGCACCTGAAGATGGAAACTTTTGAACAAAGAGAGACTGTATTACTCTGAATTGCATTTTAATCCAAACCGTCCTGTGTCAGTGAGTGTTGTTTTAGGGGAAAATGACAATGTCTTGTTTTGAAATAAAAAGTTCAAAACAAAGTTTAGATTGAGACTAACCTCAGATCAGACTGAGATTAAATAAAATAAAGGCTGCAGCCAATCAGAGAGCAGGACAAAATTATGTGACCTACAGAACAGAAACAGTCAGCAAAGAGTTTGACAAAATAATAGAAACACCTATCAGCACAACACACTGAGCCTTTGTGTGATCCGTTACCGTGACACTTTGCCTGAAGCATCCCATCACCATCTCCATGGTAACAGAGCCAGTAATGTGACACTGTCTCATCAGTGTGTGTTTTAGTGGGAACACGATGAAGTATCAGAGTCCTGGTAGATATAAACAAACCTCACATCCAACACAGAAGGTCAAGTATTGGTTTCTTAATTAATGTGATAATGTAGTGTCTCATAGGTTCCATGAAATAGTCATGTTGTTGGGTAGACTTGGTTTCAGAGTAAAGGTTAGAGTTGGGATTGGGGGCTTGGGGGTCTGAATGCATTTTGTCAATGGAATATCCTCACAGAGACAGAAACAGATGGTTTTGAATCAGTTTTTATTTCTGAGTCTGAGTGAAGAAAATAAAGCCACCTACAGAACATGAACTTTGAACACTGTGGTGTTCCGGGGAGGCAGCACTAAGAGGAAGGATCAGCTGCTACAGATCTTTCTATCTATCTATCTATCTATCTATCTATCTATCTATCTATCTATCTATCTATCTATCTATCTATTTATCTATCTGTGAATCTCAGAGCGTCATCTCAATGTCTTGGGTCCTTGAATCTCCAGGACTGAGGAGCTACAGGTTTTCCTTTTGGGAAATAAAAATAATGACGCTTTTGTTTATAAAACAGAACACATTAAATAAACGATGAATGAAATAAGAGAACAGTTAAAAACAGCATTTGTTGAGAAGTTTGGAAGGAAGACCACAGAGGAGGCTGTTGCAGTAGTCCAGTCTGGAGGTGATGAAAGAGTGAATGAGTGTTTCAGCTGTGGTGGGGCAGAGGGGTAAATTGAGATGGGCGATGTTTCTCAGGTGGAGGAACGCTGTTTCTGTGACCTGATTGATGCGCTGTTTGAAGGGGAGTTGAGTGTCAAGGATGAATCCAAGGCTGGAGGTGTGAGAGGAGGGAATCAGGGGTGAGTTACCAAAGGTAACAGACGTGCTGAGCTGGCTGGGTGAGATGTTTGGGATGATTAGGAGGTCTGACTTGTTGCAGTTCAGTTGAAGGTAGTTGATTTTCACCCATGTGTTTATTTCTGAGAGGCAGGTTGAGAGGGTAGAGAGTGTGGAGGAGGTGATGGATTTGGTGTAGAGGTACAGTTGAACATCATTAGTGTAACAGTGGAAGGATGTAGATGATGAAGAGGACGGGGCCAATCACAGAGCCTTGGGGGACACCTTGTGCCAGGGGGGCAGTGGGTGAGGAATGGTTGTTTATGTGTATGAATAGTTGTCAGTTAGAGTATAGAGCCAGTGATGTGGAGTGATTTCTCAAGAGAGCAGGATGGAGTGGTGGATGGTGTCAAAGGTAGCAGCGAGGTCCAGGAGGATGAGAATACTGACATGGCCCGAGTCTCTGGAGAGGAGGAGGGCTGTTTCAGTGCTGGGCTTTTGGCAGAACTAGATTGAAAGACTTCATATAGGTTGTTGTGGGTGAGGTTGAAGTGGAGCTGGGAGGTTACGCCGCAATCAAGGATTTTGGAGAGGAAGGAAAGGTTGGAGATGGGTGGAAAGTTGGAGGTGTAGTTGGGTTTGAGTCCAGGTTTTTTGAGAATAGGGGTGATGGCGGCTATTTTAAGGCTGTCAGGGACTGAACCAGAGGGATTATCATATCATATTATCACATCATATTAAAACAGATTATAAAAGCTGAACTCAGAGAGAACAGATAATCCTGCTGGGACCAAGGAAATAACGTTGGCACTGAGCTCAAGACTCGTTTATATTTAAATCATTTCAATCTACATCCAAGAGATGGAAGCTTCAACCAGTGGCTATCCAGGCTCTAAAATACACTGAGAGGAACCTGTCCGATCACATGATGGTGATTCATAAACTGTGTTTCTGTCCTGATCATCTCAAATCTCAGCAGACATCACTCTGAACCCCAAGACACATTTAACAAAAAAAAAAAAAAAAAACAGTTGGAAACACAATTTACTGATGAAATGAGAACAAAGACAATGAATTTGAAGTCAAAGTCATTGTAATTATAAAGGAATGAAGGAAACAGAAAGAAGTGAGATATTTCACAGTCTTCTGTCCTGACATTCAAAACAAGTGTTTCCAACACTTTAACTTCCCGTCTCTGTTGTTGTCATGGAAACCGAGGTCCGGTTATGCCACTGACGGATAGTCCATCGGTCTGATCCAAAAGTTAATCTGGTGTTTATTTGTTTTAATTAACTATTTAATTAATTCATCTCATTCCAACACTGTCTGAATGTATAGTAATGCATCAGTTTTATGTCGTGCTTTATCATAGACACTGGATACGTTCATTCATACTCATACATTCATTCACTCACAAAGTCACGTCCTTGTGGTGGTGGTGGTAAACTATCTCAGACACAGCTGCCCTGGGGCAGACTGATTGAACGATGGCTGCCAATCCACGGCTAAAGCCTCGGTGACCACCAACATCACTCACTCGCAATCATACACCAGTGGAGTTCAGCAAGGTGGGTTAAGTGCCACAACGACAGACCAGGGATGTGGTGAAAATTAACCACCAATCTTTCGGTTATTGGACAACCGCTCTACCTCCTGAGCTACTGCTGCCAAGTTTAGGTTTCTAGGCGCCACCAAGACCACAGCTAGGTTAGGTAGCTTCTTTGTTCTGTGGATTGTAGCTGTCAAACAAACAGAGCTGATCCATACATATAAACTAGACATGAGTCCTGGTCAGGAACTTATCGCTGAAACATTTAGAACACAAGTTTATTTTGAAGGTTCGAGTCATGGTGTGGGTTTAATTTGTTAGTTCGTTTTCTGCAGCTTTTCTGCACTTTCTGCAGCCGTTGGGTCGGGTCAGTATATGAATTCAGCCGACAGGCTGCGACTGCAGCGGACGGAGCGAACTTTGAGCTCGTGGTAGCATTGGACGAAGCTGTGGTAGATGAAAGTGATTGGCAGCGCCAGCAGCACGATGCCGCTCACGACACAGATGGCGCCCAGCACGCGTCCCGCCACCGTCACCGGGTACATGTCCCCGTATCCCACGGTCGTCATGGAGATGATGACCCACCAGCAGGCGGAGGGGATGCTGGCGTAGTCCTGGTTTCCGGCCTCTAGGTCTAGGCCGTGCTCCAGCAGCTGGGCCAGTGCACTGAAAATCGCCATGGCAACGCAGATGAAGACCAGCAGCATCACCATCTCACGGTAGCAGCGACGCAGCGTTAGGCCGAGCGTCTGCAGGCCCAAGAAGTGACGCGCCAACTTGATCACCCAGAAGATGCGCATCATACGCAGGATGCGCAATGTCACTCCCGCCCGCTGCAGCTGGGAGTCCTCCCCAGTCAGGATTGTCACAGTAATGGAGATGTAGTATGGCATGATGGCCAACAGGTCAATGAGATTCAGTGGATGACGCACAAACTCACATTTATCCCGAGATACAAGGAAACGGACGATACACTCAGCAGTGAACCAGGTGATACACACCGCCTCGATGATCCTGCAGAGGGAGGAGTCAGTCAGAGGACAGATGTCATATGAACTAGACCAGTCACAGCTGTTAAATGTACATTTGTCCTCACCTGTGCAGATCCATGGTCTCTGAAGCCTTCCAGTCTGGTAAGGTACTGGCACATAGCATAACCATGGAGATGACCACGAACAGAACCGACACCGATGCCAGGATCTGCGCAGCTAGCGATGACGCGGGCTCCTCAAAGGTCCTCCTCAACCTCTCCAGCCAGCGACTCTGTGGCTCCTCAGGGCCCCGCGACTCCTCCTCAGGGAAGAAGTGGACGGAGCAGTCGGACATGCGTCCATCGAGGCGGCGCTGGCAGCAGGGCAGCAGGTCGGAGCTCTCCAAGCCCCAGTACAGCATCTCATTGTAGAAGGACAGTTCACACATGTGCGGCACAAAGCGTAGCTTCCCATGCTGCAGGTACAGCATGATGAAGCTGAAGGCCTCGGCGTGGCGGTCGAAGAAGAATTCGTTTCTGTCTCGGTCGTAGTCGTCGCAGAGCTCCAACAGCTCGCTCTCTGACCCGCAGCGATGTAGCCGACTGAGTCTGCTGAGAGGCAGGTGTTTCATCAGCTCTGGAGAGAAGGAAAACCTGCGACCACCAACGTTCAGGGTCCAAAGAGTGCTTCCAACCTTCATCTTACTCTCATTTAAAAGCTGCCTTCAAACTTCATGTTGCCCTGGTTTAGAGTTCAGAGGTTAGAGATTCAGCCTCCAGTCTCAGGTTAGGGTTAGTCCTCAGGTGTCTTCTGTTAGAGAAGCTCCATGCTTTGTCATCTGCTGTTGAATGAAACCAGCATTAGCTGTTTCCATACTTAATGTCTTAGGGTTAGGGTTTTTTCACACATTCACACATTTTCATCTTCCTATAGAAACATCAGCTTCCCAGTGTCTTCAGGGCTATAATGAAAATAAAATCTGTCAGAACCAACAATACAAGGCAGATTTATGTATGGTTGAAATCATCCTCAGTGAAACTGGAGAAACTAAGCCACATTTTCATCTCGTAGCTACAGTTTAGAAAAGATGGAACACATCACTGTATTAGAACACTCACCAGCGTAGAGCATGAAGCTCCAACATTTAAATCCACCATCAGAAAAAATCACCTCCACAGATTCTGTTTGACTTCTGCTTCTTTTCTTTTCATGACTGAATCTGAGATTCAACAGAATATCATCCTCCTCCTCTTCCTCCTCCTCCTGACTGGAGGATGATCCTTCGATGATTCAGTCCGTATACTTTGATTCAATAACTGCATTTTCTTCAACCTCTTCTCATTCTTTTGTTCCATCTCCATCACCTCCAATTAAACATTTAATCAACTTCATTATTATTTTATGTTTGAGTGAACGTCAAAGTCAGGTATGAATAATGTTTTTTTTTTTTTTTTTTTTAAAAAAAACTCATTAATAAACTCCACACTTAATTCTGTAGAAAGGGTTCCCTCTGCTGGAGAAAGTGAACCCTTTTTATTTCTTTAACGTTTACAGAAATCATAAGAAAAAGAAAAGGGGGCTTTATAATAAACAAATATGGGTTCTCCAGGTTTGTTGGATTTATTCTTAGTCTTGATTCCACCTGTGTCTTTTTACCGGGAGATATGATATGAACCATGAAGTCCAGGGACTCTGCTGAGATGGAATTAAATGTTTCTGAAGCTGCAGGAACTCACTGAGGTCAATAACTGAACTGAAGAAGCTTTGAATCATCGGGACTCTTTGAGTAGACTGCTGGCCTACTGAGGAGGAAGGTTCTTCATCAGGAGAACAGGAAATTTCATAAGTACTCCTAGAAATGGAGAACCTACAGGAAAGATGGCAGCCTAACTCTAACCATCATTGTTGAATTGTAAGCACATTCTCTGATCTGAAGAGAATGAATACGTCTGCCCTGATCACCTGTTAATAGCAGGAAGCAGGAAGCATGGTGGAAGAATCACACTCGATGTTATGAAGAGTTCAGTGTTATAAAGAGCATGAACTTTAGAGATGAACATGTTTCCATCTTGGTCTCTTTGACCAACGTCCACTCCACATGTGTCAGACCAGCTTAAATCTAACCTGAATGAGTTTGTTAGTGTCTTTTGATCCTGGCTGTGTGGGGATGGTCTGATGGTCTCTGTTGCTTGGAGGTTGTGTTGAAACGAGGTGTTGCTATTATCAGTAGCCTGTTCTAATGAGATCTGGCTTTGCAGCCATTAGGAAGATCCCTCCTGATTCTGGTGACATGATACTACCCCAGTCACTGACTTTAGAGACGCCCGTATTACAGCATCAGGGGCTTCACACACAACCCAACAACACTGGCATCTAGTGTTACATACCACATGTTTAAAATATGAAATCCTCATATCTGACATTTGTCTATTGGTTATATTATCGGCCTTTATTTTAGCTGCTGACTGTGTCTTTAGTTAACCCCTGTGGGAGGTCTGAGGCACCATCAGCTGTAGAGTTTAACATTTTATATATTGATATTATTATATACAATGAGCAACAACTGAAGGTTTGGATGAAATCTGGTTTTTACGTCAGACAGAAGAAGAACACCATGTTCTGGTCAATGACGGGCTGTGGAACGGACTCTTCTGTTGCATTGGTTATTTTTGAAGTCTGTTTTGCTCTGGAATGATTTTATTGCTGGATAAAAAACAAACACTTTCTAGCCATGAGAATCATCTTAGAAGTGAAACAGTTTTGGTGGGTGTGCACTTTAGGTGTGCATTGCGTGATGTGTTAAAAGGATCAGGGGTAAATCTCCTTCTCAGCTTTAATCTCTGACCTCTTAGTGACTCTTCATCTTCCTCAGTCAGATCCAACTCTTGACCATCAGCTGATCTTTTGCAGCAAACACCGGTCTTCTTACCAGAGCCGCCACGTTGGACCAGAACCAACAAACCAGCACCAGTTCTACAGAGGACCTGCATGTTTGTATACCACACTTTCTGAAAACTTTGCCACTAAATATTACAAACTAGTCCCTCAAACAGAGACACAACCTTTGTGGACTGAATCTGACCGTTTACTATATTTATTTATTGACCCTCGATTCACATTTTAAAGGCCCAGTCTTTGACACCAGAACGTGTTTGTCAGTTAATCTCTTGACCTGCGGTACTACTGTGAGTAACCTCCACCAGGATCTGTCCTTTATTGGAACAGGACTGGTCAACATCAGGGACATCCTGTCTTTCTCACAGTGATGCTGAAACATCAGATGATGCATTAGTATCCAGGTCCAGGCTGGATTTCTGTCCTTCATTACTGTCTCCTGTCTCCAAATACTCTTGGAGCAATTAACTGGAGACATCACATGTCCTCTATTGTCCTCCTGTCCTCTAATTTCTTCTCTATTACTACTCATGTAATGCTGTGGTACCCTATCCACATCTCCTCCTTTACACTGAAAATATTATGTTGACTTGTCTGAACACATTAATAAACATTGACCTATGACATGGCTCCGCCTCCCAGGACCCTTCACTTCCTGCCTGTGGCCTTTAGCCGAACAACAGATTTAACCTGATCCTCTGAGCTGATTAACTCGGTTTATCTTGCCAGGGACGACCTGCTCACTGTGAAACTACAGCTCAGATATTTTTTTACGTTCTCTTACTTTTTCTTATTGCTTATATTGCTCTTTGTTCTTAACACCGGTACTTTGGGTTGGAGCTGCTGTAACGAAAAGTAATTTTGCCCTTGGATCAATAAAGTAATTCTGATTCTGATTCTGAGATACGAAGTCATGGAATCAAATGACTTTTTCTTATATCACCAGAATAATTTGCAGCAACATCAAGTTTAATTTAGTTAACTACAGATTATTCAGTATCTCACAAAAGTGAGTACACCGCTCACATTTTTGTAAATATTTTAATATATTGTTTTACATGACGACACTGAAGATATGACACTTTGACACAATCTAAAGGAGTCAGTGTACAGCTCATATAAAAGTGGAAATTTGCAACACAGTCATTATTGTCTGAAGCGCTGACAACAAAAGTGAGTACACGTCTAAGTGAAAATGTCCAAACTGTTCCCAATTAGCCATTTTCACTCCCCTGTGTCATGTGACTCGTTAGTGTGAACAGGTCTCATGATAAATGTGGCGTTTCCACTCTCACACTCTCATACTGGTCGCTGGGAGTTCAACACGACACCTCATGGATAAAAGAACTCTCTCAGGATGTGGAAAAAAGAATTGCTGCACTACAAAGACCAACACCACATAGGCCAAGACCATACAGTGGTTTAACAGGACGGTTCCACTCAGAACCGACTTTACCATCATAGACCAAAGAAGTTGAGTGCATTTGCTGAGCGTCATATCCAGAGGAAACCTGTGAAACTCTAGTGAACTCCAGGACCAAGAGAGTTCAGGCAGTGCTGGAAAATAATGGTGGCCACACAAAATATTGTTTTGAGTTATTCTGAGGGGACAGCACATGTACACTGTTATGTGAGCTGTACACCGACTACTTAACATTGTGTGAAAGTATCATATCGTCAGTGTTGTCATGTGAAAAGATTTATTAAAATATTTACAAAAGTGTGAGAGGTGTATTCGCTTTTGTGAGATACAGTAGATTTTACCGTGAGACGTGTAATAAAAGACGAGTCAGAGAGTTTGTGTCAGTCACAATTATTTTATAGGAGCGACTACAACCACCAACCAGCCCACAATATCCAACTGAAAACACCACAACTCTGCAAAGACAAAAACTTAACATACAAAAAATAAACTCTTCAAACTGCCCCTTTAATCTCTACATAGCTCATCTGACTTGATCTAGACAAGTGACTTCAGACCAGGTCCACACACACTGTGATGACGCTTCAATAATTAAACTCAGACAAACCAAGCTCAGCAAAGTGTGTGTTGGTTGGTTTGGCTGCAGAGTTTCAGTCTGAGCCAGCGTCGCTCTCACAGGGAACCAGGCGGCTAGCTAGCATCTCAGCTGGTTACAGTAACTTATTAAGCTCAGTTTGAAAACAAAAAATACAGCATGAGAAACGTTTCAAGTCAGGATGTTCATAAAAAAAAAATAAACAAACAAACAAAAAACCAAATCAAAAAGAAAATGGTTGTGTAAAACTGATCAGTCACCCTGTGTTTGTGTATTTACAGATGTGTGTACAGGTGTATACGGGTAAATTTGTTTGTCTTGTGGCTGGATGTACCTGCATTTACTTCTATACTCAGGTGTTATTCATCGCCAACAGGTCTGGTTTTTAATGGCGTCTGTTTCCGTGGCAACCAGCTCCATCAGCGATTGGACTGCGACATTAACCGATACCAGACATCCTAGACATTCACATAAAACACACGAATAAGATGTCAGCTGATCAGGAAGGTACCAGCTGATCTGGAAGGTACCAGCTGATCTGGAAGGTACCAGCTGATCAGGGCGGTACCAGCTGATCAGGAAGGTACCAGCTGATCTGGAAGGTACCAGCTGATCAGGAAGGTACCAGCTGATCAGGGCGGTACCAGCTGATCAGGACGGTACCAGCTGATCAGGGCGGTACCAGCTGATCAGGGCCTACTGGTTGGTCTCAAACCTCCTGGACTCAGATCTAATGATGAACATCTGACAGAAACGTCAGACGTTTGTTTAAAAATAAACTCTGTTCAACATATTTACAGAAAAATATCCACAGTACAGAACTTTGACTTGTTCACTTTCAACATGTGTTCATGTGTGTGTGTTGATGTGTGTGTGTTGTAGTGTGTCTGTGTGGTTGTGTGTGTGTGTATTTGAACACAGGTGCAATGGCGTTTGTATAGAACAGGAAGCTGGCCACTTCTCTCTGCAGGAAAGATGGCAGTCATGGGGGAGGCGCCCAGTTGGCGGTGGGCAGGGCCCCAGTCTGTGGTGGGTGTGGCTTTCAGGCCTCTGGTGTGTCCCCACCCTCTTCGACCTGGTTGGTTTTTCCCAGCGTCTTCATCTTGGACATCATGTCGCTGAGCGTCTCCTTCACGCCTTTCTCCAGGAGCCATCCTTCACTCTCACATTCTGGGTTCTCAGGGTCGTCCATCGTCTCCAGAGCCGTGCTGAGGTACTTCAGCCCCGCCATGTCCACCACCTGGCACAGAAACACAGGGTTAGCATTAGCATTAGCATTAACAACAGCATTAACAACGACATCAGCTTCCTTCTTGAGACTGAGCATCAGTTTGATGAAGTAGGGAAAGGTCAGAGTTCAGGATCTGGATATGGGCATTAAAGTGTCCCTTGGACTTTGAGTCCTGCAGCGTGGACAGTGCAGTCTGCTGCCTGGTCCTGGTTCTGATGGGGAGTGTATATGTGTCCTGGTCCAAGACCTGGTCCTGGTTCTGAGACCTGATTGAAGCGCCTCATACATTGGATGTAATATGTGTGGTTCTGGTCCTAACAGATGTCAGCGGTGTTGGGGCAGACGGGGACAGAAGGACTGTGTTGTCGGCATATTTCAACAAATGGTGATTTGGGGGCGCACACATCCGGTCCTCGGTGTAAAGGGTCTAGATGAGGTGAAGGTGAACCAGAGTGATTAAGTTCAGGATGCTGGATTAAAGGTTCAACCTGTTGTTTTGACCCAGATACTGAATCTCTTCTCGCTCTCATCTGATCTTCCCAGAATGCAATGTGCTGCTGCAACGCACCGCTTAACCCCCCCACCCAGGAATAGTACCTGATCCTCACAGGTCACCACAGCAGGAGTCATGGACCACATACGAACAACACAAAGGAAGGGAAGTCAGATCATGTGACCAATAAATCAGAACCAACATGAATTCACCTGCGTGCCTAAAACGGATAAGAGTCTGAATCTTTTTAAATCCTGTGTTTTCCACATAGATGCTGGTGGGCATCAGCGCTAACGCTAATCACTGGCTAATCTATAATTATGCTGTTAACCTGGTGCAGGTGCACCGCAGCGATTATCAGAAGATTAGGTTCAGAACGCTGCTTCTTACCTCGTTAGTTCATTTACTGACAAACTTTCATCTGGGTCCTTCTGTTCACATTAAACTGTCTCCACGTCTCTGCGTCCAATCAGACGCTGTCTCCACATCTCTACGTCCAATCAGATGCTGACTGGACAGAGCACGCTCAGAAGGTCACAGAACTGACGTGGTCACGGGTCAAGTCTTTGATAGGTCATGGACTCAGATTAGAAAGAAAGGGGACAGGAAAAGGTCAAGAAGAGGACGGTAAAAGGACGGGAAGATGAAGAGGACAGGAAGTGGCTAAGCTAAGCTAAGCTAAGCCAAGCTAGCTTCTGTGGTGTATTTACCACACAGACGTGAGAGTTAATCTGAACGTCCCCACCAAAAATGAGCACTTAGCATTTAGGACTTGGTAGCTAAAACTTAGCATCTGTCCGTTAGCATGTGTGAATGGGCATCGTCCCTTAAGCGGGCTAGGGGCCAGGGCTGCTCTCTGATTGGCTGAGCCTACCTCCAAGACGGCGGTTAGGAGGACGAGTGTCCCGATGCTGGACATGATGCTGCTGTAGTAGGAGAAGAGCGCCTCCCTGCAGCCCCGCGTCCAGATGTTCAGCTCCTCTGTCCGGTGGTCGTAGTCGTAGTGGGCGGAGTTATTGGTGAGATGGTGCTGGAGGCAGGGACGAGGAGACCCCGGGTTACAGCAGCTGAATGGGACGCTGTCCATCAGGAACTTCCCCTCCACGTTACTGAGGACACGACTGAGACAGACACACAAGACAGGACGCACATTCTCACCTGGATTAAAAGACAGACACACAGAGAGACAGAGAGACAGAGGGAGAGACACAGAGAGACAGAGACATAGAGAGAGACAGACACACAGAGACTGGAACTCACTCTTTGACGTCCTCGCTGCTCATGTCCAGGTACCGGTTGCTGATCCATTGGACCTCGAACCAGTCCCTGAAGTTGTTGTTTCCGCAACAACGGAACTCGATCTGGGTCATGTCCATCGTCCTCTTCATGAAGCAGCGTCCCGGCGTGTCCGTGTCCTTGTAGAACCTGATGCTGTTCTTCAGGCCGGTGGCCAGCGTCAGGTAGACGTCCACCTGCATCAGGAAGCAGAGCAGCGCCACCAGCAGCAGCAGGAGGACGAAGACGCAGCAGCTCAGCAGGAACGGCCTGAGCGTCGGCCTCCACCTGGAGAACTTGATGGGGTCCAGGGAGTCGTGGCAGACTTTGCCCCCGAAGGCGTTGACCCCGCAGGCCAACGCCCCCACCAGGATCAGCAGGTTGGGCACGGCGTGGCTCTCGCCGTTGTCCATCATCTCGCTCCTCTTCCTCAGCTCGATCTTGAAGAAGATGCCGAGGCTGAAGACGAGGATCCCCACGATGACCGAGACCCAGTAGAGCGTCCACAGACCCTGAGCCAGCTTCACCCGCTTCTGCAGGTTGAACTTCACCGGCATGAACGCCATGTTGTCACCTCAGAACACCAAGTCAAACAGTCCAAGTTCGGATCAGTAACCGTTTGGACTTCCAGCGGTCTCAGAGGCGTGAGGAGGGTCCATAGTGGTGGGGGGGCCGGGGCTCTGGTTCCTGTGGAGGCGTTGAGGTGTGAATGTGTCGGAGCTGCTGGAGCTCGTCTTAACCCTGGAGCGGCTCTGATCTTGTTACTGCAGATAATCTCAGCTTTGTTGTTAATCAGCAGCTTCGTCTTCGGCCGTCACGCGCTCCGCCGAGCTCCGCCTCCTCAGCAACCACGGCAACGCCACCGTCCAATCGATTCGCCGTTTATTCAGGTTTCTGTTCAAGGACCTCAACGAATCTGCGTTTAGTTTCCACAAAGTGAAACCCACAGAACCCATGACACCTTCAATAAGCTGTTGATCATGTTTAATTCTACTTTTAAAATCTTTATTTTCATATATTTGAAATATTGGCTTATCTTTTATTGATCACTGTTACTGCGTCATGTCCTTCCAAAGCCTTTATTGGTTTTCTTATTCTTATACAATATCGTACATGTACTCATTTATACAAGAATTCACATATTAACAGGTCATGTGATAAATGAAGCGTCGTCATGGCAACGTGACAACCAGCTGATAAAAAATCTACACAAACTGGGCAATTTGCACTTGTTGAAATAAACATTTAAATAAAGTTAATGAGATGAGCTCTAACAGGAAGTCACATCACACAGCACTCGACCAATCACAGCTTTAAATAAAAAGTTAGAACAAAGTTCCCCGGCTTAGAGGTCATGTGACCTACTGACTAACTGTTAGCGTGTTAGCATGTTAGCAGTGACCTGTAGTGATGAGGTGTCATCAATCACACTGATTAATAGTTGGTTCCCATCGGCTGACTGGCTCATGGATGGAAAAAAGTAATCCCATTACTCTTCTTCAGACACCTGCCAGCAACACAGCTATGCTAAGCTAACATGTAGCAGGACTGAGACATGCATTATGGGATCAACGTCTGTCTTCAACCTGAGGTCTGACACACCTGTCCAGACTCAGAGACCAAAACAACTTTTCATCCGTTCCTCGTGATTGGTGGAAAAGCCTGAAAAAGTCCCTGAAAGCTGATTGGTTCAAGGGTTTGTTATGAAGAGGGGCGGGGCTAAGGCTGAGAAACTATTGATGGCCGTCTCTCTAAGCGCAGGGGGCGGAGCCTAGTCGACATCACAGGTGCTGCCAGTCGATGGCGACGAGTGTCTGATTGGCCTCCTGGGCGTGACCTATGACCTCAGCAATGCCATGCTGCCGCCACAAGCGCTCGATCTTCCTGTAGCGCTCCGAACACAAGTGGAGGGGGTTCCCCCGCCTGCAACAACAAACAAACAAACAAACAAACAAATAAATAAAATGAACACAAGTGGAGGGGGTTCCCCCGCCTGCAACAACAAACAAACAAACAAACAAACAAACAAATAAATAAAATGAACACAAGTGGAGGGGGTTCCCCCGCCTGCAACAACAAACAAACAAACAAACAAACAAACAAAAAATAAAATGAACACAAGTGGAGGGGGTTCCCCCGCCTGCAACCAAACAAACAAACAAACAAACAAATAAATAAAATGAACACAAGTGGAGGGGGTTCCCCCGCCTGCAACAACAAACAAACAAACAAACAAACAAATAAATAAAATGAACACAAGTGGAGGGGGTTCCCCCGCCTGCAACAACAAACAAACAAACAAACAAACAAACAAACAAAGACGTACTTGAGACCCTGGTCGGTCTCTCCATAGTCGTCCAGATACGGTGGAGGGTAGAAACAGCCTTTAGTTTTACCTGCAACAAACAACACCTGACTCTCTCTGACCCTGCAAACACACACACACACACACACACAGTCAGTAACAGGTGAGTTTACATTTGCACAGGAAAGGACCAGTAGTGCTAGCGTGCTAGCGTGCTAGCTACCTGAGGAAGAGGCCCAGGCCGGCTCCACAGCTCAGAGCGTGGGCGGTGCAGGCGCCCACATCGTCTCCATCCACCTCCGTCTGGCAGCAGTAGCTCTGAGAACACAACATGGATCCACACACCAGGCACAGAGTGGGAGCTCGAGATTTATCCCCCACCGACCGAGGACACCTGCACAGGTAACACCTCAGTAAGAACCTCAGGATCCGCGTGTGTGTGTGTGTTACGTGAAGCTGGAGGCCTGGTTGATCAGGGTGTGTGTGTGTGTGTGTGTGTGTGTGTGTGTGTGTGTTACGTGAAGCTGGAGGCCTGGTTGATCAAGGTGTGTGTGTGTGTGTGTGTGTCTGTGTGTGTGTGTGTGTGTGTGTTACGTGAAGCTGGAGGCCTGGTTGATCAAGGTGTGTGTGTGTGTGTGTGTGTGTCTGTGTGTGTGTGTTACGTGAAGCTGGAGGCCTGGTTGATCAAGGTGTGTGTGTGTGTGTGTGTGTGTGTGTGTGTGTGTGTTACGTGAAGCTGGAGGCCTGGTTGATCAAGGCGCTATAATCCTCTGGAAGTTCGATCAGTCGATTTGATTCTCTGGGAAATCTCACGATGACTCCGCCCCCTTGGAGGGTCTGTCTCACACCTGGATGACTGCACCACCTGGACATGAGCGCGCACGCACACACACACACACACACACACACACACACACACACACACACACACACACACACACACAAGAACAGTAAATCAATAGAAACAATAGAAACATGTCACTGAAGTAAAACTTCTAACACTCTAGGTACATGAACATAGAGTGTGTAGAGTTTACAGGTATTTCAATGAGTGTGTGTTACCTGTGTGTGTGTGTGTTACCTGTGTATGTGTGAGTGTGTGTTACCTGTGTGTGTTACCTGTGTGTGTGTGTGTTACCTGTGTATGTGTGAGTGTGTGTTACCTGTGTATGTGTGAGTGTGTGTGTGTGTGTTACCTGTGTATGTGTGAGTGTGTGTGTGTGTGTTACCTGTGTATGTGTGAGTGTGTGTTACCTGTGTGTGTGTGTGTTACCTGTGTATGTGTGTGTAACCTGTGTATGTGTGAGTGTGTGTTACCTGTGTATGTGTGTGTGTGAGTGTGTTACCTGTGTATGTGTGTGTTACCTGTGTATGTGTGTGTGTGTGTGTTACCTGTGTATGTGTGAGTGTGTGTTACCTGTGTATGTGTGTTACCTGTGTATGTGTGTGTTACCTGTGTATGTGTGTGTGTGAGTGTGTTACCTGTGTATGTGTGAGTGTGTTACCTGTGTATGTGTGTTACCTGTGTATGTGTGTGTTACCTGTGTATGTGTGTGTTACCTGTGTATGTGTGTGTGAGTGTGTTACCTGTGTATGTGTGTGTTACCTGTGTATGTGTGTGTTACCTGTGTATGTGTGAGTGTGTGTTACCTGTCTGTGTGTTACCTGTGTATGTGTGAGTGTGTGTTACCTGTGTATGTGTTACCTGTGTATGTGTGTTACCTGTGTATGTGTTACCTGTGTATGTGTGTTACCTGTGTATGTGTTAGTGTGTGTTACCTGTGTATGTGTTAGTGTGTGTTACCTGTGTATGTGTTACCTGTGTATGTGTGTTACCTGTGTATGTGTTAGTGTGTGTTACCTGTGTATGTGTGTTACCTGTGTATGTGTTACCTGTGTATGTGTGTTACCTGTGTATGTGTGTTACCTGTGTATGTGTGTTACCTGTGTATGTGTTAGTGTGTGTTACCTGTGTATGTGTGTTACCTGTGTATGTGTGAGTGTGTGTTACCTGTGTATGTGTGTTAACTGTGTATGTGTGTTAACTGTGTATGTGTGTATGTGTGTTACCTGTGTATGTGTGTTACCTGTGTATGTGTG
Organism: Mugil cephalus; assembly: GCF_022458985.1. NCBI lineage: Eukaryota > Metazoa > Chordata > Actinopteri > Mugiliformes > Mugilidae > Mugil > Mugil cephalus. The sequence goes on from NC_061782.1 coordinate 47,076, forward strand.
TTACCTGTGTATGTGTGAGTGTGTGTTACCTGTGTATGTGTGTTAACTGTGTATGTGTGTTAACTGTGTATGTGTGTATGTGTGTTACCTGTGTATGTGTGTTACCTGTGTATGTGTGTATGTGTGTTACCTGTGTATGTGTGTTACCTGTGTATGTGTGTTACCTGTGTATGTGTGCCTCCAGCAGTGTGTGTTGGCAAAGCAGCAGCAGGTTGGAGGGCAGACTGAGGTAGCTACACAGCGCTTCCCACTGGCCAGGACCTGTAACTACAACGCACACACATTGTCATTGTATTGTTGTGCAGTTGTGATGCAGTGTTGTGTAGTAGATGTGTGGTGTCGTTACTCAGTAGATCAGATGGGGGCGCCGTGGAGTTCAGGTTGTGGAAGAACAGGGCAGCGGATCGAAGGAAGGGAAGGACGCCGACTTTGAGACAACGCAACAGCTGCCATCCAGAGGACACTTCAGGTAACACACTAGAACAACAACATGAAGTCACTCAACCAGTCAGTGCATGTGTGTCTGTGTGTTCTTGTACAGCTATCTTCCTGAGAGGGAGTTTATGTTTTATACCAGGGTTGGGGTGTCAGGGGCCAGGGTTGGGGTGTCAGTGGCCAGGGTCGGGGTGTCAGGGGCCAGGGGCCAGGGTCGGGGTGTCGGGTGTCAGGGTTGGGGTGTCGGGTGTCAGGGGCCAGGGTTGGGGTGTCAGGGGCCAGGGGCCAGGGTCGGGGTGTCAGGGGCCAGGTGCCAGGGGCCAGGGTCGGGGTGTCAGGGGCCAGGGTTGGGGTGTCAAGTGTCAGCGGCCAGGGTTGGGGTGTCAGGGGCCAGGGGCCAGGGTTGGGGTGTCAGGGGCCAGGGTTGGGGTGCCAGGGGCCAGGGTTGGGGTGCCAGGGGCCAGGGTTGGGGTGTCAGGGGCCAGGGGCCAGGGTTGGGGTGTCAGGGGCCAGGGTTGGGGTGCCAGCGGCCAGGGTTGGGGTGTCAGGGGCCAGGGTCGGGGTGTCAGTGGCCAGGGTCGGGGTGTCAGTGGCCAGGGTCGGGGTGTCAGGGGCCAGGGTCGGGGGTGTCAGGGGCCAGGGGCCAGGGTCGGGGGGGTGGGGTGTCAGGGCCAGGGGCCAGGGTCGGGTGTGCCAGGGTGTCAGGGGCCAGGGTTGGGTGTCGGGCCAGGGTGTCCAGGGGCCAGGGTTGGGGTGTCAGGGCCAGGGGCCAGGGTGGCATGGGTGTCAGGGGCCAGGGTGGGGTGTCCAGGGGCCAGGGTTGGGGTCAGGCCAGGGGCCAGGGTTGGGGTGCAGCAGGGGCCAGGGTTGGGGTGCCAGGGGCCAGGGTTGGGTGTGGGCCAGGGTTGGGTGCCAGGGGCCAGGGTTGGGGTGCCAGGGGCCAGGGTTGGGGTGCCAGGGGCCAGGGGCCAGGGTTGGGGTGCCAGGGGCCAGGGGCCAGGGTTGGGGTGTCAGGGGCCAGGGTTGGGGTGCCAGGGGCCAGGGTTGGGGTGCCAGGGGCCAGGGTTGGGGTGCCAGGGGCCAGGGTTAGGGTTAGGGAATGCATTATGCCGATGAGTGTCCTCACAAAGACGGCCATATAAGCGCGTGTGTGTTACCTGCCCAGGTGTTTCCTCAATGTGTTGTACAGTTGGACAGTTAGCTCCTCCTCCTCAGATCCTCCTGGTCCTTGATCCATGCAAACCTCCTCTGAGACATGTAGAGAGAGACATGTAGAGCGAGACAAGTGGAGACAACGACTACTATCCAGTATCACTCTCCATCCTGATGAATCACGCCCCAGTAACACATCAGCACCATCACCCTGAACACGGGGCCCCCCAGGGATGTGTTCTGAGCCTCTCTGCTGACCCACAACTGCACAACGAAGCACAACTCCAACCTCCTCATCAAGTTTGTGGATGATACGAAGGTGGTGGGTCGTCCCCCCCCCCGACCCCCCCCCAGGGAGGAGTCTGAGGACCAGGACCAGCAGACTGAGGGACAGCTTCATCCACCAGGCTCACTACCTGCTCTGCCCCCCCCCACCCCCACCTGCTGCTCACCAACTCACACCAACCAAGGACCCCCCCCCACCCCCCACTCCCCCACCCCACAACACAGACTGCTACTGGACATTTATGCCTGTGGCTCATCGACTGTGTCCACATATATTCATTCATTCCACACATACTTTCTGCACTGTTCAACTCAGGGCAGCATCAGCGCCGTCATGTTCTCCTTCGTCTACGTCGTATATACGGGACTTTTTTTTTTCTTTTATATTTTTTATATATTCTCAACGTTTGCACATTTCTTGCCCCCGAGCTCCATGTGGGAGTCTCACCTGTGGTGGAGGTGAGTAGGATCTGGACCAGGTGAGCTACAGTGACCAGGTGAAGGAGGTGGAGGTGGCCTGAGTCCACCACGCTCCGCCCTGATTGGTCCAGACTGTGGACTGAGCTGTAGGACAACACGCAGTAAACCTGCAGACACACAATGAATTAGATTTAAACTGGAATCAAACGGAAAACAAACTGGATTTAAAGTGGATTTGTACGATGGAACTCACCAGCAGATGAAACATGTCACAGTCGAGGATACAAGGAGTGTTTTCAATCTGAGAGTCTGGAACCAGAGCTACAACACACACTACATTACACAACTATTACACAACAATTACTATCACTCTGTGTGTGTGTGTGTGTGTGTTACCTGTAAACAGTCTGATGAAGTGAGTGTGAACAGATTTTAGTGGAGCTGCCGTCCAACAGGCTGAACTGAACCTGGTCAGAGAACTAAGGCAGTCATCCTGACACACACACACACACACACACACACACACACACACACACACACACACGCACACACACGCACACACACAGACACACACACGCACACACACAGACACACACACGCACACACACAGACACACACACACACACGCACACACACAGACACACACACACACACGCACACACACACACACACAGACACACACATACACACACACACACACAGAAAAGTGTTTTCAGTATTAAAGTGCAGTCAGTGTGGACCAGTACTAATTACTTTGTGACATTAACAGATTATCAGTCAACACATATTCACTGAACTAATGTGAGCTCATCTTAAACCCCGCCTCCTTCACAGACCCCTCGTCCAATCAAACGGTTTCCTTCTCTTGCATGGAGTGAGTTACCTGTCGACACGTTAAACTTCCAAACAATGGCTTCTCCTCGTCCATCAGGAGGCGCTCTGCAAATAAACACCAAAATAAAAACATGAGCATACCAGGTGAATGTGTGTTTACCTGCCAGCTCAGGTGTGTGTACCTATGCTCTGGATGGTGTAGGCGCAGGTGGACCAGCTCAGCACCGGGACTCTGGGGTCCTGCTCGTTAGGGTTCAGCTTCAGTCCCACCTTGTAGGTCAACATGCTGAAAGTGTTGATCATTTCACTGATGCTGCTGGAGAACGGGTTCCTGAGGATACAGAGACATCACTGCTGACATCATCCAACGCATCCTGATTGGTTGATTGATTGACTAATTAATTAATTGGTTGATTGATTGACTTACTGACTGATTAATTTATTGTTTGTTTGAATGATTGACTTACTGACTGATTGATAAAAAACTATTGACTCACTGGGGAGTGAAACTGACTCTGAATCCTTCAGGACCAACAGGCTCTGCCCACTCTGTTGTACCTGGAACACAGACACCACAGCACAAATCAACACCAATCAGCACATTAACACACAGGTGACTGACAGGTGACTGACCTTCAGACTGCTTCCTGTGGGCGGAGTACAATGCTGCTATCTGCTGACTGGTTGTCTTCAGCCACGCCTCCAGACTGGGATGAGTGACACTAAGAAAAAAAGAGACAGAACCTGGTGTTAGGGTCAGGTGAGTGTCTCCCTGAGTGTCTACCTGTGGTCAGGTGAGTGTCTACCTGTGGTCAGGTGAGTGTCTCCCTGGGTATCTACCTGTGGTCAGGTGTAGATGTCACCTGAGTGTCTACCTGTGGTCAGGTGAGTGTCTCCCTGAGTGTCTACCTGTGGTCAGGTGAGTGTCTCCCTGAGTGTCTACCTGTGGTCAGGTGATGCTCCTGAGTTCTACCTGTGGTCAGTGATTCTCCTGAGTGTCTACCTGTGGTCAGGTGAGTGTCTCCCTGAGTCTACTGTGTCAGTAGTGTCTACCTGAGTGCCTTGGTCAGGTGAGTGTCTACCTGTGGTCAGGTGAGTGTCTCCCTGAGTGTATACCTGTGGTCAGGTGAGTGTCTACCTGTGGTCAGGTGAGTGTCTCCCTGAGTATCTACCTGTGGTCAGGTGAGTGTCTCCCTGAGTGTCTACCTGTGGTCAGGTGAGTGTCTACCTGTCGTCAGGTGAGTGTCTACCTGTGGTCAGGTGAGTGTCTCCCTGAGTGTCTACCTGTGGTCAGGTGAGTGTCTCCCTGAGTGTATACCTGTGGTCAGGTGAGTGTCTCCCTGAGTGTCTACCTGTGGCCAGGTGAGTGTCTACCTGTGGTTAGGTGAGTGTCTCCCTGAGTGTCTACCTGTGGTCAGGTGAGTGTCCCCCTGAGTGTCTACCTGTGGTCAGGTGAGTGTCTCCCTGAGTGTATACCTGTGGTCAGGTGAGTGTCTACCTGTGGTCAGGTGAGTGTCTCCCTGAGTGTCTACCTGTGGTCAGGTGAGTGTCTACCTGTGGTCAGGTGAGTGTCTCCCTGAGTGTATACCTGTGGTCAGGTGAGTGTCTACCTGTGGTCAGGTGAGTGTCTCCCTGAGTGTCTACCTGTGGTCAGGTGAGTGTCTACCTGTGGTCAGGTGAGTGTCTCCCTGAGTGTATACCTGTGGTCAGGTGGGTGTGAGTGTGGGAGGAGGGGGATCACAGTGTTGCTCAGACATTCGCAGAGAGGACACAGGAACTCTCCGTTCTCCACGTCGTAGCTGGTGTGACCTCTGAGACGCTGTTGACGTCGCTGCTCCTTCAGCTGCACCGCCTCAAAGTACCTGAACACAGAGTGGTCATGTGATGCTCTTGTGAGCTACTGATTGGACAGCGTGCCCTGATAGTGTCTTACCTCTGCCAGCAGGTGGCATGCATTATGTGTCCACAGCTGGCAGTGTGGATCCCCAGAGAAAGGTCAGGGTGCATGAATAGGGGGTCATGATGCTCTGAAACACAGTCACAGATTGGTTAAACACCTGCGACCAGTCTGGACAGCAGCATAGTGTGGCTCCGCCCACCTGGGTCAGGCAGGCTGCGCCAACGGTTCTTCGACAAAACGGTGGAGCGCTGGACAAATGCTGCCAGAACCATGGCTCTGCCGTGACCTCTGACCTCCTGCTCTTCTTGACACAGGATACATGTGACCAGATGGCGGCGCTCAGCCGGCCCCAACCTCCTGGGACCAACACACACCTGGGACGCACAGGTGAGCTCTGGAGTGGGAGGACTAGAGGGAAGAGGTGGAGTGGACATCATCGTGGTCAAGGAAGATGTCTTGTTGGTGGACGAGACCTGACGATAAAATCTGAAACTACAGGTGTGTCCACCATACCTGTGCTCTGCAGCTGCAGACGTCGAGGCCTCCAGCTCCTCCAGACTTTGCTGGAATAGTTCTTTGTTCTCATTGATAAAATGTTTCTGCATCTCAGACATCTGAGCCATGATCTTCTCCCTGCGGAGCCGAGCCATCTCAGCCTTCCTCTTCCTCTCCGCCTTGTCTTTGTCTCTGACCGTCTGCACAGCAACACCCCGTAATCAATCCATCCATCCATCAATCCATTAATCAATCAACCCATCAACCCATCCATCAATTCATTAATCAATCAACCCATCAATCCATCCATCAATTCATTAATCAATCAACCCATCAATCCATCCATCAATTCATTAATCAATCAACCCATCCATCAATTCATTAATCAATCAACCCATCAATCCATCCATCAATTCATTAATCAATCAACCCATCCATCAATCCATTAATCAATCAACCCATCAATCCATCCATCAATTCATTAATCAATCAACCCATCAATTCATTAATCAATCAACCCATCAATCCATCCATCAATTCATTAATCAATCAACCCATCAATCCATCCATCAATCAACCCATCAATCCATCCATCAATTCATTAATCAATCAACCCATCCATCAATTCATTAATCAATCAACCCATCAATCCATCCATCAATTCATTAATCAATCAACCCATCAATCCATCCATCAATTCATTAATCAATCAACCCATCAATCCATCCATCAATCAACCCATCAATCCATCCATCAATTCATTAATCAATCAACCCATCAATCCATCCATCAATCAACCCATCAATCCATCCATCAATTCATTAATCAATCAACCCATCAATCCATCCATCAATTCATTAATCAATCAACCCATCAATTCATTAATCAATCAACCCATCAATCCATCAAATCCAATCCATCCGCAAGTAGATCGCAGCAATTCAAGACATAATTGTCCACCAGGTGCTGCAGCACGTTTCAGACACGTTTCAGACGTGTTTAAGAAGCATTTTAGACAGTTTTAAGTGTTTTCAGCTTTTCAGAAGCTTCTCAGACGCGTTTTAGAAGCATTTCAGAAACATTTTAGACGCGTTTCAGAAGCAGTAAATATAGAAGACTGTTCTATTTGAGGCTTGACGCTTAAGAGCCGCATCAGTACGAGCAGATCGAATCATTCAGGCAGGAAGTCCATCGTTGAAAAAAACGTAGTGGATCCGGGGTTATCGTTGAGAAAGAAGGCACTGAATTAATGCTGCACCCCACCTGCCATGTCTCTGTACCAATAGAGACACTTTGAGAAGCAATGTATTAGGACAATGACCAAGAGATGTCTCACCTCCTCTAGGCCACGTCCCTGGTTGATGGAGACGGAGGACGAGGACAATGTTCGCTCTCTCATTGTTTTAATGTTTGACACCATCTGCACAAAAACACAAAGTATCAGAGACAAACGTCCACCATGAAAACAGATGTTCAGCAGCAGCACTCACCTTCAGGATCCAGGTGATCATGTCTTTGTGGACCTCCAGGTGAGGAGCATTCTGCAGACTCTCCAACAAAGCCAGGACACTTCCTGAAGTACTGGGAGCCTCCCCTGGACCTGGACGCACAGGTAGACAGACATGTGGGCAAACAGGTAGACATGTAGAGAGACAGACAGACAGGTGAGTACTGACGTGAGATCTTGCAGGTGTAGGTGAAGGTGACGTCTTGGTCTCCGTCGCTGGTTTCCAGCTGGTGCTGCTCCTCCAGGAGACCCATGGCCACCAGGTGGAGCACCTACAGGGGTGGACACGAGACAATAGATTTAAGAGTCGGTCTCTGTCTCCTTGTGTCCAGGTGACCTCATGTGTCTCACCCTCTGCAGCATGGACTCAGTCCAGCCCCCCCCACTGGGCTCCACAGCCCACTGGAGGACAGCGCCCTCTACAGCCAGGAGGACGTCACACTGCAGCAGATTCACCAGGCTGGCAAACAGAGGACAGAGAGGGGGGGGTACAGGGGGGGGCATTGCTACCCCTGGCCCAACAACACAGGCAGGTTATCATGGTGACAGGGCTACACCCCCCACCCCCAACAACACCAACACCACCACCACAGGCAGGTGTGTTTACCTGTGTCCTCCCCATTCTGTCTCCTCAGTTTCCTCTGAGCTTCTTCAGCCTGAAATCAAGTACAAACAGCAGATAAATACCCCAAAATACCCCATCAATACCCTCATCAACACCCCATCAATACTCCCCATCAACACCCCAAAATTCACCCCCCCATCAATACCCCCATCAACACCCCATCAATACTCCCCATCAACCCCCCCATCAATACCCCAAAATACCCCCCATCAACACCCCCAAATTCACCCCCCCATCAATACCCCATCAACACCCCATCAATACCACATCGATACCCCAAAATACCCCCCTTCAACACTGGTCTAGCCTGGTCTAACTCGGTACCTTGGACTGGTCGGCCCGGCTGTAGTGGTGAAAGTACAGGTTGAAGTGTTTGCTCCACTCAGGTCGTAGCTCATAAAGACCTCGACCCGTCACACCTGGTTTCCTGAAAACACACTGGGTTCAGTCCTCCAGGTCCTGGTTTATGTCCAAAAACTGTTTAAAAGCAACTGGACTTTGGTATGTCATCCTAGAACTCAACCTGAATGGACCGGGGGTCTAAGGGTGGAGATGGTCTAAGGGTGGAGGTGGTCTGAGGGTGGAGATGGTCTAGGAGTGGAGATGGATTTAAGGGTGGAGGTGGTCTAAGGGTGGAGGTGTGGAGGTGGTCTGAGGGTGGAGGGGGTCTAAGGGTGGAGATGGATTTAAGGGTGGAGGTGGTCTAAGGGTGGAGGGGGTCTAGGAGTGGAGATGGATTTAAGGGTGGAGGTGTGGAGGTGGTCTAAGGGTGGAGGGGCAAGGTGAGGTGTGGAGATGGATTTTAATGAGGTGTGAGGGGTCTAAGGGTGGAGGGGGTCTAAGGGTGGAGGTGTGGAGGTGGTCTGAGGGTGGAGGGGGTCTAGGGGTGGAGATGGATTTAAGGGTGGAGGTGGTCTAAGGGTGGAGATGGATTTAAGGGTGGAGGTGGTCTAAGGGTGGAGGTGTGGAGGGGGTCTAAGGGTGGAGGTGTGGAGGTGGTCTAAGGGTGGAGGTGTGGAGGAGGTCTAAGGGTGGAGGTGGTCTAAGGGTGGAGGGGGTCTAAGGGTGGAGGTGTGGAGGGTGGAGGGGGACTAAGGGTGGAGGGGGTCTAAGGGTGGAGGGGGTCTAAGGGTGGAGGGGGACTAAGGGTGGAGGGGGTCTAAGGGTGGAGGTGTGGAAGGTGGAGGGGGTCTAAGGGTGGAGGTGTGAGGTGGAGGTTAAGGGTGGAGGGGGTCTAAGGGTGGAGGTGTGGAGGTGGTCTAAGGGTGGAGGTGTGGAGGGGGTCTAAGGGTGGAGGGGGTTAAGGTGGAGTGGTCTAAGGGTGGAGGGGTGGAGGGGGTCTAAGGGTGGAGGGGGTCTAAGGGTGGAGGTGTGGAGGGTGGAGGTGTGGAGGGTGGAGGGGGTCTAAGGGTGGAGGTGTGGAGGGTGGAGGGGGTCTAAGGGTGGAGGTGTGGAGGGTGGAGGTGTGGAGGGTGGAGGGGGTCTAAGGGTGGAGGTGTGGAGGGTGGAGGGGGTCTAAGAGTGGAGGTGTGGAGGGTGGAGGGGGTCTAAGGGTGGAGGTGTGGAGGGTGGAGGGGGTCTAAGGGTGGAGGTGTGGAGGGTGGAAGAACCAGACTGACTTGAATGAAGCGACGCTGTCGATGACTCTCTCCAGACCTGTCTCCTTGTTTCCCTGGAGACACAAAATCAGTCTGAGACACAGGTGGAGAAAGAGACAGACAGACAGATTGAGACAGACAGACAGAGACAGACAGAGACAGACAGAGACAGACAGACTGAGACAGACAGACTGAGACAGACAGACTGAGACAGGTAGGGACAGACAGACTGAGACAGACAGACAGAGACAGGTAGGGACAGGTAGGGACAGACAGATTGAGACAGACAGACAGAGACAGACAGAGACAGATAGAGACAGATAGAGACAGACAGACTGAGACAGACAGACTGAGACAGACAGACTGAGACAGACAGACAGAGACAGGTAGGGACAGGTAGGGACAGACAGACTGAGACAGACAGAGACAGGTAGGGACAGACAGATTGAGACAGACAGACAGAGACAGACAGAGACAGATAGAGACAGACAGACTGAGACAGGTAGGGAGAGACAGACTGAGACAGACAGAGACAGACAGACTGAGACAGGTAGGGACAGGTAGGGACAGACAGACTGAGACAGACAGACAGAGACAGGTAGGGACAGACAGACTGAGACAGACAGACTGAGACAGACAGAGACAGGTAGGGACAGACAGATTGAGACAGACAGAGACAGACAGACGGAGACAGGTAGGGACAGACAGACGTAGGCAGAGCAGACAGACTGACAGGTTGGGACAGCGTGGACGATTGACACAGACACCTGCAGAACAGACTAGGAGACAGACAGAGAACAGGTAGGGACAGACAGATGAACAGACAGAGAAGACAGAGGACAGAGTAAGGACAGACAGAGACACGTAAACTGGACAGACAGAGACAGGTTTAGGGAACAGACAGACTGAGCCCAGAGACCAGAACCCTGGAGACAGAGACGACAGGTCCTGACAGACAGAGACAGGTAGCGGAGAACAGACCAGACTGAGAACAGACAAGGACAGACAGAGACAGGTGAGGGACAGACAGAGAATTGACGACAGACAGAGACAGACGACGGAGAACCAGGAACAGGACAGATAAAACTGGACAGACAGAGACAGACAAGACCGAAGAGACAGGTAGGGACAGACAGGGTCACTTCAACCTGCCCTGGCCAGCAGAGCCTTGAACCACGTACACTGGAAGCCATGGGTCTGATTGACCAGCTGTGGACCATTTCCTTCTGACCTACAACAAGAGTTCCACCAGTCACACATTTACCCAGCCCACTAGCGCTCATAGAACCTGGACCAGACAGAGACACAGTTAGAACCCTGGACCAGACAGAGACACAGTTAGAATCCTGGACCAGACAGAGACACAGTTAGAACCCTGGAGAACCCTGGACCAGACAGAGACACAGTTAGAACCCTGGACCAGACAGAGACACAGTTACAACCCTGGACCAGACAGAGACACAGTTAGAACCCTGGACCAGACAGAGACACAGTTAGAACCCTGGAGAACCCTGGACCAGACAGAGACACAGTTAGAACCCTGGACCAGACAGAGACACAGTTAGAACCCTGGAGAACCCTGGACCAGACAGAGACACAGTTAGAACCCTGGACCAGACAGAGACACAGTTAGAACCCTGGAGAACCCTGGACCAGACAGAGACACAGTTAGAACCCTGGAGAACCCTGGACCAGACAGAGACACAGTTAGAACCCTGGACCAGACAGAGACACAGTTAGAACCCTGGAGAACCGGGACACAGTTAACTGACGACAGAGACACAGTTAGAATCCTGGACCAGACAGAGACACAGTTAGAACCCTGGGGAACCCTGGACCAGACAGAGACACAGTTAGAACCCTGGAGAACCCTGGACCAGACAGAGACACAGTTAGAACCCTGGACCAGACAGAGACACAGTTAGAACCCTGGAGAACCCTGGACCAGACAGAGACACAGTTAGAATCCTGGACCAGACAGAGACACAGTTAGAACCCTGGAGAACCCTGGACCAGATAGAGACACAGTTAGAATCCTGGACCAGACAGAGACACGGTTAGAACCCTGGAGAACATGGACTCGTTAGATGGACTCACCAGTGATCATGATGATGAGATGAAGCATCTCCTCTATCAGCGTGTTCTGTTGGACCAGGTCCTGTGGAGAACAGAGTCTGAGAACGGGAACCAACACCAGCTACAGTGGAATTTACGTGTTCCTTCTTCCTGGTTCCTTATATTTTTTTACCTGTTTGTCACATTTAAACGTCTCAGAACATCAAACTCATTTAAATATTAGAGGTTTTTTCTATTGAGGGACTCTAGATCCAGACCAGAGACCTGCAGCCTCATGGGCTCAGTCAGGGTCCGGGGCCATGACTCCACCATTTAAAACCTGGTCCTGGTAGGGTGCTGGTCTTCAGGACCTGGAAGACTTGCTGCGATTAATGGAACCATGAGTTCTGGCTCTCCCGAAGAACCCTGACGGAGAACGTCCGTCTGTCTGCAGAGAACTTGGACAATGATCCAGAACCCAGCATCTAGTCCACCTCTGAACGGATGGAGACCTGCTACATGAAGACTGTGGAGGGGCCTGGTCCTAGTTTATTTGTGTCATCTTTGACTAATATTTAAATGAGTTTGATCTGAAACGCTGGCAACTCTTTACACCACAGATCTAAAACCTGTTCGTGGTTCTGACCTTGTTGGCTTCTCTGAATCTCTTCCTGACGTCTGTGGAGCTGAAGATGTGAAAAAGCTCAAAGCGACTCAGCACAATCATCAGGAAGTGGTTTGGATCCATCATGGCCGCCCCTGCCTGTAGATCAACACAAACAGAACCATCAGTAGAGTCCACTAGAGTCCAGTAGAGTCCTACAGAGACCAGTAGAGTCCAACAGAGCCCACTAGAGTCCACTAGAGTCCACAACATAGAGTCCGCAGACCAGTAGAGTCCAACAAGACAGTAAGTCCAACAGAGACCAGTAGAGTCAGAGGTTCACTAGAGTCCAGTAGAGTTCACTAGAGTCCAACAGAGACCAGTAGAGTCCTACAGAGACCAGTAGAGACAGTAGACCACAAGTCTACAGAGACATAGAGTCCATAACATAAGACCAGTAGAACATAGAGTCCTACAAGACCCGTAGAGTCCAGAGACCAGTAGAGACCAGTAGAGTCCTACAGAGACCAGTAGAGACCAGTAGAGACCAGTAGAGACCAGTAGAGTCCTACAGAGACCAGTAGAGTTCAGTAGAGTTCACTAGAGTCCAGTAGAGTTCACTAGAGTCCAACAGAGACCAGTAGAGTCCTACAGAGACCAGTAGAGTCCTACAGAGACCAGTAGAGACCAGTAGAGACTACTAGAGTCCTACAGAGACCAGTAGAGTCCAGTAGAGACCAGTAGAGACCAGTAGAGACTACTAGAGTCCTACAGAGTCCAGTAGAGTCCAGTAGAGACCAGTAGAGACCAGTAGAGACCACTAGAGTCCTACAGAGACCAGTAGAGTCCAGTAGAGTCCAGTAGAGACCAGTAGAGACCAGTAGAGTCCTACAGAGACCAGTAGAGACCTAGAGACCAGTAGAGTCCTACAGAGACCAGTAGAGTTCAGTAGAGTTCACTAGAGTCCAGTAGAGACCAGTAGAGTCCAACAGAGACCAGTAGAGACCAGTAGAGTCCTACAGAGACCAGTAGAGTCCACCAGAGCCCACTAGAGTCCTACAGAGACCAGTAGAGTCCAGTAGAGACCACTAGAGTCCTACAGAGACCAGTAGAGTCCACCAGAGCCCACTAGAGTCCACTAGAGTCCAACAGAGACCAGTAGAGTCCAGTAGAGGCCAGTAGAGGCCAGTAGAGACCAGTAGAGTCCAGTAGAGGCCACTAGAGTCCTACAGAGACCAGTAGAGTCCACCAGAGCCCACTAGAGTCCACTAGAGTCCAACAGAGACCAGTAGAGACCAGTAGAGCCAGTAAGCCAGTAGAGCCAGTAGAGCCATGTCCACAGAGACCATACAGTAGAGGCCAGTAGAGGCCAGTAGAGACCAGTAGAGGGCAGTAGAGGCCAGTAGAGGCCAGTAGAGGCCAGTAGAGACCAGTAGAGTGCAGTAGAGGCCAGTAGAGACCACTAGAGTCCAGGGGCCCCATTAATCCACCATGCGTATTCACAGATGTGTTCGCAAAGACGTCGTGAGCACATTCCAACATAAAGTCTGAAATTTATTCATTTGTACTTGTGCTTAGAAAAGTGTGTAGATTTACACACAACTCTGACCGCGCTACACACAAACTCTAGTGGTAGAACAGTGGAACTACACGTAGAACCATTAACATCTCCTGTCCACCCTGGATGTTTGGCCACCGGAACATTTCAGCGTGAGTTTGGAGACGTAAGCGACATTTCACAGCCAACGCTGAGCAGAATCATCCCGTGTTGGATGAAATCATTTCTGTGGGCTCAGTTTGCATCCAGTTCCCATCCAGACATCACCAACAAGAACAAATTAAACCAGACTTTTGGGCCATTGCCGGATTCCCAAACATAATCTGGAGCCATAGCTTGACCCACATCACAATAAACCACACAATGAATTCAGTTACATGAACGGGGAAAGAGTCATTCAGGCAATACACAAATAACAGGAGATGCAGCTACGTCTCTATGAAACGCTGCTTCAGTGTGAACCTCAGAGACTCGTTCAGACTAGAGAGAGGATCATCCAGAGGCTGTAGGTCCGTCTGTCTGTAGCTGCTGGTTGGAACGTGACACATTTCTTTTTCCTTTGTTTTAATTTGCTATAATTACATTTATTTAACATTTGTGATACACATGCATCAATCTGTTAGTGACTCGTTTATTTGCAGTAAAGTATTTGTGACGTTCTTCAGATGATCCTTTATTTCATTCATGTATCTGGATTATGGTCTTGTTGATTTTACAGCAATGATTTTGTTCCGGCTCCGGAGCACAGGCTCTTTCTCTTTGCTGATTCCTTCACGCATTCTTAAAGGGATTGTTGCTGCCATATATGGTCAATTCAGGGCATTTTTGAATGTAAATGATGTGAACCATGCAGGAGCCTCGTAGATAAGAACAGCAGGATTTATCATCACTGGTTACTCATTAGTGTGGAAGGACCGGTGTCCACACGTTGGATAAATCCAGAGTTTTTTGTACTTAGACACATTCTACATTTCATTCCTACGTCAGAATTCAGAACCTTTTCTATGCACGGTTTGATAAATGAGGCCCCTGTAGAGAACAGTAGAGTCCACTAGAGTCTTACCTGTAGCATGATGATGTCTTTGTCGAACATCTCCACTCTGCATTTGACGTTGTGATAATAATAAATCTGAAATATTTACAGTAAATTTTAAATGCATCAACATCAACAATTAAGATCACATGACCAAGTACCAGGTCTGATGACATGACCAGGTCTACACTGACCTGATTGATCAGTGAGAAGCCGTTTCTCCTCCACATCCCAGCATGCACCTGGGCACAGAGCACTAGACATCGAAGGGGGAGTTCTATCAGAAGGGGGGGGCTGAGTTCACCCTGAGGAAACAAGATCACAGATTAATGGATGTGATGGACATGACTATGATCTGATCTGTTCTAATGATCTGATCTGTTCTAATGATCTGATCTGTTCTAGTGATCTCTTCTAGTGATCTGATCTGATGGGAGTTACTGACCAGAGGAAGCTGCTCAGGAAAACGAGACGCCACCTCGGTCCTGCTGAGGAGAACGTGGAGGCCTGGGGGGAAGAGGGGAAGGGTGAGACTCCTGACTGGCTTCGACAGTCAAGATTTCTTTATTTTGAAATTCCCTAAATGTTCATGACATACAGAAAAATAATTTGGAAAATAAAGAATAAGAATATAGAGATTAAAAATCAGAATGAACAAAATGGAAGCTCCATGGTATAATTCACAGTTGCGTAGTTCAAAGCAGGTAGTTCGAAAGCTGGAAAGAATTTGTCATTCCACTAGATCTGAAGAAGCTCACATAGCCTGGAAAGATAGTTTAACATCTTATAAAAAAAACTCTCCGTGAGATTAGGACAGCGTATTATTCTTCATTAATAGAAGAAAACAACCCCAGATTTCTTTTCAGCTGTAGCCAGGCTGACAAAGAGTCACAGCTCTGTTGAGCATCTATTCCTTCAGCCCTCAGCAGTAATGAGCTTCATGAGCTTCTTCTCTGATAAAATTGTTGCATTAGAGATAAAATTCATATCACCCTTCCATCTGTCAAAGATGTAAGTACAGTGGCATTAGAAACCTCTGTAGGACCAAGTCAATATTTGGATTCTTTCTCCCTAATTGATCTTCCTGAGCTCACTTCAGTTATTACAGCATCTAAACCATCAACTTGTCTTCTAGACCCCATCACGACTAAGTTGCCCAAGGAGGTTTTTCCATTATTTAATACCTCCATATTAAATCAGATAAACTTATCTTTATTAACAGGATATGTGCCCCACTCTTTAAAACTGCTGTAATTAAACCATTACTTAAAAAACCCACTCTTGACCCAGATGTTTTAACCAACTATAGGCCAATTTCCAACCTTCCTCTTATCTCTAAAGTTTTGGAAAGGGTTGTTGTCAATCAGTTGGTTGATCATTTAAACAGGAATGGTTTGTTTGAATAGTTTCAGTCAGGCTTTAGAGCTCATCATAGCACAGAAACAGCTCTGGTTAAAGTTACCAATGATCTCCTCATGGCTTCAGATAATGGACTTGTCTCTATACTTGTCCTGCTAGATCTCAGTGCTGCATTTGACACTATTGATCACAGTATTCTACTACAGAGACTTGAAAGTGTGATCAAGATTACAGGAACTGCACTAGACGGGTTTGAATCATATCTGTCAGACAGATTCCAGTTTGTCCATGTAAACAACAACTCTTCTATATATACCAAAGTAAGCTATGGGGTTCCTCAGGGTTCTGTGCTAGGACCAATATTATTCACATTATACATGCTTCCCTGAGGCAATATTATTAGAAAGCACGGCATAAACTTCCATTGCTATGCAGATGATACCCAGCTATATTTATCCATGAAACCAGATGAAACTAATCCACTGGTTAAACTCCAAGCGCCTTAAAGACATAAAGGCTTGGATGACCTGTAATTTTCTACTTTTAAACTCAGACAAAACTGAAGTTATCGTATTTGGCTCTAAACATGTCAGAGATTCATTATCTAATCACCTGCTTTTGTTGGATGGCGTTACCTTGGCCTCCAGTACTACTGTGAAAAACCTTGGTGTTATATTTGACCAGGATATGTCCTTTAATTCTCACATAAAGCAGGTGACCAGGACTGCTTTCTTTCACCTTCATAATATCATCAACATTAGAAACATCCTTTCTCAGAGTGATGCGGAAAAACTAGTTCATGCATTTGTGTCTTCCAGGCTGGATTATTGTAACTCGTTACTGTCTGGCTCCAAATACTCTTTAAAAAGCCTCCAACTGATTCAAAACGCTGCAGCAAGAGCACTGACAGGAATTAGCAAGAGAGATCATATTACTCCAGTATTAGCTTCTCTTCATTGGCTCCCTTTAAAATCTAGAATTGAATTTAAAATCCTCCTCCTTACATACAAGGCCCTGAAAGGCCGAGCTCCATTAGAGCTCCATCATATCTGAAAGACCTCATAGAACCAGACTGTCCCAACAGATCACTACCATCTCTAAGTGCAGGTCTGCTTGTGGTTCCTAGAGGTTCTAAAAGTAGAATGGGAGGTAGAACCTTCAGCTATCAGGCTCCTCTCCTGTGGAACCAGCTCCCAGTTTGGGTTCTGGAGGCAGACACAGTCTCTATGTTTAAGGTCAGGACTAAGACTTTCCTTTTAGACAAAGCTTAAAGTTAGAGCTGGACTTAACCATCCCTTAGTTATGCTGCTATAGGCCGAGGCTGCAGGGGGACGATGCACTGAGGACATGTCCTCTCCTCTGTTGGGAGTTGTCTTTCGCTTTGCTACAGCTGCTCACAGACTAGGACACATTACACCCTAATATCTTACATGCCGGAGACCAGATGAAGCTAATCGGCTACACATAGAAACTCACTGACACGTGAGAGGCAGGACTCCTCCCCATTGTCTTAGGGGCGGAGTCTAGGCAGAATAAGATCACTGTACGTCCCTGAAGTGGAGCTTTTGGTTCTTTTTACCCCTAAGGTGAACTGACCAAAGCCTCAGCACTGAAATCAATATCTATTCTCTGTGTACCAAATAAACATCCAAAACGTGAGAAATTGTCGCGTGATTTGTGCGTAGGTGAACTACCCTTTCCAAACGGTATAAAGATCCTGGGCTGAAGGAGAGGAAAATATCCTCCTTCGACAACTCTCTCTCCTCTGGCTCCTGTCCTCTAATATCTTATCATTTTATCTTCTATCTCTTATAATTTACTAACCACTGTGTGTCACTCTCTCCCCTCCATCTTCTTGTGAGGGTCTCTGGTCTGGAGGCTGAATATCTGACCTGTGGAGCTCCATAAACTGCTCTGGAGGTTTCAGGCTGGTTTTTGTGAAGCGTCTTGAGACAATTTGTATTGTTATTGGCGCTATATGAATAAAACTGAATAGAATTGAAAGAAACAAGAAAACAAGATGCACCGATTATTGCAGCTCCGTCTTCATCTTGTGTTTTTTACATTAATTGTGGGCCAGTGTATTACTATTGGCAGAGGGGTCAAACTCAGCTTAGTTCAGGGGCCACATTCAGTCCAGTGAGATCTCAAGTGGAGGACCAGTAACACAACACAATAATAACCTATAAGTAACAACAACTCAGACTTTTAACATTTGTTTTAGTGCAAAGAAGAACAAGGAGATTAGGAGAATGTTTAGAGTTAAGGCCAGAGTGAACTCCACTCATCTACAGGAGACGAACACATCCATCCTTCACCCTGAGGAGCCCGGAGACACTGTGAGTCACGTCTTTTGACTTTTCCTGTTCCTTTAACATGAGTCAAGCTTCGCTGCTCAAAGGGAAGTAGAGGGAGAAACCAGCTGACTGCATGGACCATGGACAGACCACTGTCTGAACGCTTTAATACTAATTTGTAAATTATTTAACTGTACATAGTTTTCACAGATTAATTCATATTAACATGCTAGTACAGCCCATACATATATATGTATATATATATACATATATATATGTATATATACGTATATATATATATACATACATATATATATACATACATGTATATGTATATATATATATATATATATATATATATATATATATATACATATATATACATATACATGTATATGTATATATATACATATACATATATATATAATATATATATATACATGTATATGTATATATATACATATACATATATATGTGTGTATATACATATATATATATATATATATATATACATATATATACATATACATATACATGTATATGTATATATATACACATATACATATATATACATGTATATGTATATATATATATATATATATACACATATACATACATATACATGTATATGTAATATATATATATATATATACACATATACATACATATACATGTATATGTATATATATACATATACATATACATATATATATATATATATATACATATACATGTATATGTATATATATACATATACATATATATGTGTGTATATACATATATATATATATATATATATACCCTATAAAGAATAACATATACATGATATGTATATATTACACATTATACTAATATACATGTAATATGTATAATATATATATATCACACATATACATACATATACATGTATATGTATATATATAATATATATATACACATATACATACATATACATGTATATGTATATATATATATATATATATACACATATACATACATATACATGTATATGTATATATATATATATATACACATATACATACATATACATGTATACGTATATATATACACATATACATATATATACATATACATGTATACGTATATATATACACATATACATACATATACATGTATACGTATATATATACACATATACATACATATACATGTATACATATATATACACATATACATACATATACATGTATATATATACACATATACATACATATACATGTATACATATACATATACATATACATATACATATACAATTATATATAATTATAATATAATATTACACCTTCACACATATCTACATATTCTCTTGCACTATAGATTCTGGTGATTTTGTTGGTGTGTTATGTTGATCAGAATCAGATCAGAAAAACCTCTTTATTTATCCCCATGTTTGTGCACAAGCTACTGGACACTTGAATTTCCCCCAGAGGATGAATAAAGTTTTCTTCTATTCTATTCTCTCTATATTAAGAGGCTTCACGCTTTCTTTCTGAGGAGGCTGCTGCAGCACAGGTATCCCACTAAGGACAGTTCTTCCTCCTTTCCTCTTCACCATGTACACTTCAGACTTATGATATAACTCAGACGATACAGCCAAGGTTGGACGGGACAGAGCGAGTGTCAGTCTGTCTCTCTATCTGTCTATCGCTATCTTATCAATGAACAAGGCAGAAGAAGTTTAGAATTAGAGTAGTTTCTTTATGAATCATCAGAGAATGAATCTTTATGAATCCTCTTCATTTCAGAGTGTTTAATAAGAGACGTCTGGTACTGACCTGCCAGCAGCCGGCAGACGGGCAGGTGAATGGACACCTTGTCCTGAGACACCTGGTACCTGAAGGTGTCCACACGGTGTCCGGCCAGACTCAAGCTGATAGGCTGCTCTCCATCAGGAAGGCCACCGTGGCAATGACTGAGCGCGCTCAGACACTTCCTGTAGGCCTCAATTAGCACACGCTCCTTACACATGTAAACAAACATGGAAAATATCATGAGTTCATCCACCAACTGTCTCCACACGTCCTCAGCTGCTGATTTAGGTTTGTAGCGCTATGAGCACAATGTTGTATCGCAGCATGAGTTAGCGTGTTGTAGCCTGTGTTAGCATGTCGTAGTGTGTCGCAGACTGTGTTAGCGTATGTTAGCATGTGTCTAAGGTCAGGTGTTAGCCTGTGTTAGTGTGTCGTAGCCTGTGTTAGTGTGTCGCAGCCTGTGTTAGCCTGTGTTAGCCTGTGTTAACCTGTGTTAGCCTGTGTTAGTGTGTCGTAGTGTGTCGTAGCCTGTGTTAGCCTGTGTTAGTGTGTCGTAGCCTGTGTTAGCCTGTGTTAGCCTGTATTAGCCTGTGTTAGTGTGTCACAGCCTGTGTTAGCCTGTGTTAACCTCTGTTAGTGTGTCACAGCCTGTGTTAGCCTGGTGTTAACCTCTGTTAGTGTGTCACAGCCTGTGTTAGCCTGTGTTAGTGTGTCACAGCCTGTGTTAGCCTGTGTTAGCCTGTGTTAGTGTGTCGTAGCCTGTGTTAGGTGTGTACCTGTGTAAGCCTCTGGTTAGATGATTGAGCATTGTATTAGTGAGTCCCTCCACAGCTCCTCGTGTGCTGTGTTACACTGGTTTAAAGACGTGTCCAGGGCAGACCTGTTCAGTGTAATGTTAGTGTGTCACAGCCTGTGTTAGCCTGTGTTAGCCTGTGTTAGTGTGTCACAGCCTGTGTTAGCCTGTGTTAGCCTGTGTTAGTGTGTCACAGCCTGTGTTAGCCTCTGTTAGTGTGTCACAGCCTGTGTTAGCCTGTGTTAGCCTCTGTTAGTGTGTCACAGCCTGTGTTAGCCTGTGTTAGCCTGTGTTAACCTGTGTTAACCTGTGTTAGCCTGTGTTAGCCTGTGTTAGCCTGTGTTAGCCTGTGTTAGCCTGTGTTAGTGTGTCACAGCCTGTGTTAGCCTGTGTTAGCCTCTGTTAGTGTGTCACAGCCTGTGTTAGCCTGTGTTAGCCTGTGTTAGTGTGTCACAGCCTGTGTTAGCCTGTGTTAGTGTGTCACAGCCTGTGTTAGCCTGTGTTAGCCTCTGTTAGTGTGTCACAGCCTGTGTTAGCCCGTGTGGAAACTCACGTCTGTGCAGCACCACTCCTGGATCATGGAGATGATGTGAGTCAGTTTCATCTGCAGAGTGAACGCTGCCTCCCACTCAGGCTCCATCTCGATGTGCTGCCCCACCTGTCTCACAACTGGGTCCATTCCCTGAGACCAGAGACAGATGTCCAGAGGGACAGACACGTTCAGATTGAGACACATTCAGATAGAGACAGACATGTCCACAGAGACAGACAGGTTACCTGCATACACTTGAGCAGCTCCAGAAAAGCGTCGAAACCTTCAATGAACTTCACTCTGAGCTGATCAGTCCAATCAGAAGGAGGACAGATGAGGACGTACCTGGAGACAGAAAGACAGTGGTCCATACAAGACAACCAGTCTGTAGACTAGTCTGCGGACTATAACTATCTATGGTCTATAACTAGTCTATGGACTATACCTAGTCTAAAACTAGTCTGTGGACTATAACTAGTCCAAAAATTGTCTGTGGAATCTAACTGGTCTATGAACTGTAACTAGTCTGTAACCAGTCTATGGTCTATAACTAGTCTATAACTAGTCTGTAACCAGTCTATGGTCTATAACTAGTCTATAACTGGTCTATAACCGTCTATGGACTATAACTAGTCTATAACTGATCTATGGACTGTAACTAGTCTGTAACCGGTCTATGGACTATAACTAGTCTATAACTGGTCTATAACCGGTCTATGGACTATAACTAGTCTATAACTGATCTATGGACTGTAACTAGTCTGTAACCGGTCTATGGTCTATAACTAGTCTATAACTGGTCTATAACCGGTCTATGAACTATAACTAGTCTATAACTGATCTATGGACTGTAACTAGTCTGTAACCAGTCTATGGTCTATAACTAGTCTATAACTGGTCTATAACCGTCTATGGACTATAACTAGTCTATAACTGATCTATGGACTGTAACTAGTCTGTAACCGGTCCATGGTCTATAACTAGTCAATAACTAGTCTATAACTGGTCTATAACTGGTCTATAACTGGTCTATAACTGGTCTATGGACTGTAACTAGTCTATAACTGGTCTATGGACTATAACTAGTCTGTAACCGGTCTATAGTCTATAACTGGTCTATAACTGGTCTATAACTGGTCTATGGACTGTAACTAGTCTATAACTGGTCTATGGACTATAACTAGTCTGTAACCGGTCTATAACTGGTCTATAACTAGTCTATGGTCTATAACTGGTCTATAACTGGTCTATGGTCTATAACTGGTCTATAACTGGTCTATGGTCTGTAACTAGTCTGTGGACTATAACTAGCCTATAACTAGCCTAAGACCGGGGTGGTTACTTGAGGTCTCCGATGAGGCTCTGGACCCGTCCGAACTTGAAGGCCTGCTGAGACGTGTAGCGGTCGAACTGGAACCGTCCCTGAAGGTCTCTGTGACGCAGATGGTCTACAAAGGTCCTGATGATGGTGGTCATCAGGTTCTCCTCCACCATCAGCATCCGGGCCTGGGACAACACAACACAACAACATGTCTGTGGGACAACACAACACAACAACATGTCTGTAGGACGACACAACACAACAACATGTCTATAGGACAACACAACAATATGTCTGTGGGACAACACAACACAACAACATGTCTGTAGGACAACACAACAACATGTCTGTGGGACAACACAACAACATGTCTGTAGGACAACACAACAACATGTCTGTGGGACAACACAACACAACAACATGTCTGTAGGACGACACAACACAACAACATGTCTGTAGGACAACACAACACAACAATATGTCTGTGGGACAACACAACAACATGTCTGTGGGACAACACAACAACATGTCTGTAGGACAACACAACAACATGTCTGTAGGACAACACAACAACATGTCTGTGGGACAACACAACACAACAACATGTCTGTAGGACGACACAACACAACAACATGTCTGTGGGACAACACAACAATATGTCTGTAAGACAACACAACAATATGTCTGTAGGACAACACGGGACAACACGACACAACACAACAACATGTCTGTCTACAGGTCAGTGATGGGGAACTCATGGTCGAGATAGAGGACAGAGACAGAGACAGAGAAGTGGACATGGACTCACCATGGAGGGGACAGTGAAGAGCTGGACTGACAGAGACGTCACTGAGACCACCCGCTCATGGTCGTCCTCCAGGAAATCGGTCTGGAGACGTCTGTAGTTCTGGAGGGGGATCACATTAGACGTCCTAGTCAGAGTCAAGGGAAGACGCCCCCTCCCTGCACGGCGGTCTACAGGGGGTCTACGGGGTCTACAGGGTCTACAGGGGGTCTACGGGGTCTACAGGGTCTACAGGGTGTCTACAGGGTGTCTACAGGGTCTATATGGTCTACAGGGTGTCTACGGGGTCTACATGGGGTCTACGGGGTCTACATGGTCTACAGGGTCTACAGGGTGTCTACAGGGTCTACAGGGTCTACAGGGTGTCTACAGGGTCTACAGGGGGTCTACGGGGTCTACAGGGTCTACAGGGTGTCTACAGGGTGTCTACAGGGTGTCTACAGGGTGTCTACAGGGTCTATATGGTCTACAGGGTGTCTACGGGGTCTACAGGGGGTCTACGGGGTCTACAGGGGGTCTACGGGGTCTACAGGGGGTCTACGGGGTCTACAGGGTGTCTACAGGGTCTACATGGTCTACATGGTCTACAGGGTCTACAGGGTCTACAGGGTGTCTACAGGGTGTCTACAGGGTCTACAGGGGGTCTACATGGTCTACATGGTCTACAGGGTCTACAGGGTGTCTACAGGGTCTACATGGTCTACAGGGTGTCTACAGGGGGTCTACGGGGTCTACATGGTCTACAGGGTGTCTACAGGGTGTCTACAGGGTATATATGGTCTACAGGGTGTCTACGGGGTCTATATGGTCTACAGGGGGTCTACGGGGTCTACATGGTCTACAGAGTGTCTACAGGGTGTCTACAGGGTCTACAGGGTCTATATGGTCTACAGGGAGTCTACAGGGGGTCTACAGGGTCTATATGGTCTACAGGGGGTCTACAGGGTCTACATGGTCTACAGGGTGTCTACAGGGTGTCTACAGGGTGTCTACAGGGTGTCTACAGGGTCTATATGGTCTACAGGGGGTCTACAGGGTCTACATGGTCTACAGGGGGTCTACGGGGTCTACATGGTCTACAGGGTCTACAGGGGGTCTACAGGGTCTACATGGTCTACAGGGTGTCTACAGGGTCTATATGGTCTACAGGGGGTCTACGGGGTCTACATGGTCTACAGGGTGTCTTCTTGGTCTACAGGGGGTCTTCTTGGTCTACAGGGTCTACAGGGTGTCTTCTTGGTCTACAGGGTCTACAGGGTCTACATGGTCTACATGGTGTCTACAGGGTCTATATGGTCTACAGGGGGTCTACGGGGTCTACATGGTCTACAGGGGGTCCTCTTGGTCTACAGGGTCTACAGGGGGTCTACAGGGTCTAATGAGGTTCTGACAACTTCACTGTGCAACCAACAGTTTCTGTTACATCTACCAGGTGTGTAGTCACCAGGTGTGTGTGTAGTTATCAGGTGTGTAGTCACCAGGTGTGTGTGTGTGTAGTCACCAGGTGTGTGTGTGTGTGTAGTCACCAGGTGTGTAGTCACCAGGTGTGTGTGTGTGTAGTCACCAGGTGTGTTTGTGTAGTCACCAGGTGTGTGTGTGTAGTCATCAGGTGTGTAGTTATCAGGTGTGTGTGTGTGTAGTCACCAGGTGTGTTGTGTGTAGTCACCAGGTGTGTGTGTGTAGTCACCAGGTGTGTGTGTGTAGTCACCAGGTGTGTTTGTGTAGTCACCAGGTGTGTGTGTGTAGTCACCAGGTGTGTGTGTGTAGTCATCAGGTGTGTGTGTGTAGTCACCAGGTGTGTAGTTATCAGGTGTGTTACCTTGGCGAACTGAATGGCAAAGACCTTCTTATACTTGAGGTCCATGAGGAGACTGTTCATGAGCAGCTGGTGGTAGATGTTCCTCGCTCCTTTAGACACAGACAGTAGAACGTCAGAACGTCAGAACGTACAGAAGAACTAGTCAATAATAATAATATGAATTAGTTGATTAGAATGATTATTAATGATACCAATTAATAATAATAATTAATAATAACCTTTCCACATCTTGGAGTCGTTCAGCATGAGTCGGTCGACCAGAGACGAGTTCTCTCCTTCTGGACCTTTCTGCAGACCCACCTGACACAGGATCCTCCTGAGCCCGTCTGAAACAGGGACACAGTCAGTAGCAGCAGGTGGAGGACACAGGGGCATTGTGGGAACTGGAGTCCAGACGTACCAGAGTACTGGATGATCTGACCCATCCAGCTCAAAGCCTTCAGAGCAAAACACTGGTGGGCCACGACAGACGAGTGCATCACCTGGACCCTGAGAGGCTTCGAGTGGCGGCCGGTGTTACTCTGGAAGACCGGGTCCAGAGGGGGACGACCGGGTCCAGAGGGGGACGACCGGGTCCAGAGGGGGACGACCGGGTCCAGAGGGGGACGACCAGGTCCAACACAGACACACAGAACAGTCAGTGTCAGTTGTACTAGAGATAATATATGTATATAAATACACATATATATTATCTGTGTGAGCAGGATTCAGAGACGAGGTCAGAACTCACCACAAT
The DNA here is from genome assembly GCF_022458985.1 of Mugil cephalus. Classification (NCBI taxonomy): domain Eukaryota; kingdom Metazoa; phylum Chordata; class Actinopteri; order Mugiliformes; family Mugilidae; genus Mugil; species Mugil cephalus. The sequence goes on from NC_061782.1 coordinate 73,014, forward strand.
GACAGACTTGGCCTGTTCACAGAACTGGAGGTCCCCATAACGCACTGACTTCCTGCCCTGCACACACACACACACACACACACACACACACACACAGACACGTCAACACAACACATTATTCAGTAGTACTATAGTAGTACTGTAGTAGTATTATGGCAGTAGTACTGCAGTATACTCACGTCTCGGTCCACGGTGGTGGCGAAGCTCACTGCCTCCTTCTGGCTGCAGTGGACAGCGTTGCGCAGTGTGTAGATGACCTGCTCGTACGTGTGGACCTCGTCATTGAACAGCATGCAGTAGTAGGTGTCTCCTTTGTCCCTGCACACAGAGGACATGTAGGACATGTAGGACACATGCGTTCTATTGTTGTGTGTTCTTGTTGTCGTGTTGTTCTTACGGGGGCTCCAGTCCTGGGGGCAGCTTGTCCTCCTGGTCCCAGGTCAGCAGGTCCACGGCATATTTCAGGAGGATGGAGAAGATGCTGTAACCACGGGCAACCAGGTCAGCTGGTAGCTGGGCAACAGGGTCCTGGAGGGAGGAGGAGAACAGAGGGAGCTAATCCATGCTAATGCTAATGATGAGACACAGGCAGAGGGACAGAGAGACGGTGTCTCACCTCCTCAGATTGTCTCTGTGCTGCTGTGTGTTTCTGACAGGAAGGACTTTTCTTCCAAGCTTCAGCATCTCCACAGTCACAGAAACCTCCTCCTCCTGAAGTCGTCATCTACAACAAACATTAACACAATGAATACCAAATAAAAGGTCCTCCCTGAACCACTCTTTCACTATTTGAGCCCCATGAACCGTGTTGTCATCTGCAAACATGGAAGAAAAACTCCATGGATGAGTTGGTCTTAAAGAACCTGTTGAACTAATGATCCACCAGGAGGCGCTGGACTATGAGCTACATCCAGGTGGAGGAGACTTTTTGTGGCCAGGCTCAACGTTCCTCTTGTCAGCTGCAGATGACTGAGACGGTCCTCACAGAGCAGTATAAAAACTCTGAGAGGAGGGGCCTGTGTGTGTCTGTGTGTGTGTGAAGGTTGTGGTCCTCACAGAGCCAGTAAGTCCTACAGTCCTTACCCGGTAGCGGTGCTCCTTGTGGACGCTGTCCAGGAAACACTTCATACACAGGACACATGTCGGGTCTGCAGCACACTCCCTGGACACAGACAGAGTTAATGCTACCTGCACAGGTGAGGCTAACGTGAGGCTAACGTACCTGCACAGGTGAGGCTAACGTTAGGCTAACGTACCAGCACAGGTGAGGCTAACGTGAGGCTAACGTACCAGCACAGGTGAGGCTAACATGAGGCTAACATACCAGCACAGGTGAGGCTAACGTGAGGCTAACGTACCTGCACAGGTGAGGCTAACGTGAGGCTAACGTACCAACACAAGGGCAGCTAACGTGAGGCTAACGTACCAGCACAGGTGAGGCTAACGTGAGGCTAACGTACCAGCACAGGTGAGGCTAACATGAGGCTAACATACCAGCACAGGTGAGGCTAACGTTAGGCTAATATACCAGCACAGGTGAGGCTAACGTGAGGCTAACGTACCTGCACAGGTGAGGCTAACGTGAGGCTAACGTACCTGCACAGGTGAGGCTAACGTGAGGCTAACGTACCAACACAAGGGCAGCTAACGTGAGGCTAACGTACCAGCACAGGTGAGGCTAATGTGAGGCTAACGTACTAGCACAGGTGAGGCTAACGTTAGGCTGACATACCAGCACAGGTGAGGCTAACGTTAGGCTAACATACCAGCACAGGTGAGGCTAATGTGAGGCTAACCTACCAGCACAGGTGAGGCTAACATACCAGCACAGGTGAGGCTAACATGAGGCTAACGTACCAGTACAGGTGAGGCTAACGTGAGGCTAACATACCAGCACAGGTGAGGCTAACGTGGGGCTAACCTACCTGCAGGAGTAGGTGGGCTCTCCCACCTTGAAGACGTGGCCACACAGCGCAGATGGACGGTTGTTCTCCTGGAGGAGGGCCAGGCCAGACGCTGGCTCCTCCCCAAGAAGGAGCCACTCCAGTGGGGCCAAGAGGAGCAGCTGACAGGCCAGCTCCTCCCTCTGCTCCTCCCTCTGCTCCTCCCTGATGCTACTACCCACGCCTGGACCCAGGCAAAGGATTCTGGGTACATACGCCGCCAGGTGGTGGTACACTTCCTGCTGCAGGTCGGCCGCCGCCAGCCACCGCTAAGGAGGAGGAGGAGGAGAGGAAAAACAGGAGGGAGAGGAAGAGGAGGAGAAAGAGGAGAAGGAGGGAGAGAGGGAGAGGGAACCTGAACAACAGCTGACTATGGACAACAACTCTTTGAACACAACCCTCATCACTGGGTCACCGACTGCTGTCTCCAGGTGTGTCTCCAGGTGTGTCTCCAGGTGTGTCTCCAGGTGTGTCTCCAGGTGTGTCTCCAGGTGTGTCCGCTCACCTGATGGTCTCTGACATCTTTGACATTCTTTCAGTTTTGAGGATGATGCAACAATTGAGTGCAGTATCACTTTATCACTGATTGTTTAAAGACACTTTGTCCATTAAGCCGCTAATATGCTTCTGCACATGGACACGTAAAGACCTGACGTACGAAGTCTTTGTCCACCGGCGTGAAACCTGCACTCACCAGTCTGGCTCAGTCCGTTTCGTTCCATCTGACCATCTTTATAACTGGGGGAAGACAAGTCCTATGAACGTCTTCAGTTAACTTTTCCGTCTTCCACCAAAACAATCATTTAGAAAATGGTGGAGATGGAGAAGCAGCCGGAAACACACGTTACCAAGACGACCAGTCACAGCTCTAGTTGTATTTCTGGGGAGGAGGACGTCACAGACGCCATGAGGTCTGTGCAGGTCTATAAGGGGGGGTGCAGGTCTGTGCAGGTCTATAAGGGGGGGTGCAGGTCTATAAGGGGGGGTGCAGGTCTATGAGGGGGGGTGCAGGTCTGTGCAGGTCTATAAGGTCTGTGCAGGTCTATAAGGGGGGGTGCAGGTCTGTGCAGGTCTATAAGGGGGGGTGCAGGTCTATGAGGGGGGGTGCAGGTCTGTGCAGGTCTATAAGGGGTGTGCAGGTCTATAAGGGGGGGTGCAGGTCTATAAGGGGGGGTGCAGGTCTGTGCAGGTCTATAAGGGGGGTGCAGGTCTATAAGGGGGGGTGCAGGTCTGTGCAGGTCTATAAGGGGGGTGCAGGTCTATGAGGGGGGTGCAGGTCTATAAGGGGGGGTGCAGGTCTGTGCAGGTCTATAAGGGGGGGTGCAGGTCTGTGCAGGTCTATAAGGGGGGGGGCAGGTCTATAAGGGGGGGTGCAGGTCTATAAGGGGGGGTGCAGGTCTGTGCAGGTCTATAAGGGGGGTGCAGGTCTATAAGGGGGGGTGCAGGTCTGTGCAGGTCTATAAGGGGGGGTGCAGGTCTATGAGGGGGGGTGCAGGTCTATAAGGGGGGGTGCAGGTCTGTGCAGGTCTATAAGGGGGGGTGCAGGTCTGTGCAGGTCTATAAGGGGGGGGGCAGGTCTATAAGGGGGGGTGCAGGTCCTATAAAGGGGGGGTGCAGGTCTGTGCAGGTCTATAAGGGGTGTGCAGGTCTATAAGGGGGGGTGCAGGTCTGTGCAGGTCTATAAGGGGGGGGGGCAGGTCTATAAGGGGGGGTGCAGGTCTGTGCAGGTCTATAAGGGGGGGTGCAGGTCTATGAGGGGGGGTGCAGGTCTGTGCAGGTCTATAAGGGGTGTGCAGGTCTATGAGGGGGGGTGCAGGTCTGTGCAGGTCTATAAGGGGTGTGCAGCTCTATAAGGGGGGGTGCAGGTCTATAAGGGGTGTGCAGGTCTATAAGGGGGGGTGCAGGTCTATAAGGGGTGTGCAGGTCTATAAGGGGGGGTGCAGGTCTATAAGGGGGGGTGCAGGTCTGTGCAGGTCTATAAGGGAGGTGCAGGTCTATAAGGGGTGTGCAGGTCTATAAGGGGGGGTGCAGGTCTATAAGGGGGGGTGCAGGTCTGTGCAGGTCTATAAGGGGGGTGCAGGTCTATGAGGGGGGGTGCAGGTCTATAAGGGGGGGTGCAGGTCTGTGCAGGTCTATAAGGGGGGGTGCAGGTCTATGAGGGGGGGTGCAGGTCTATGAGGGGGGGTGCAGGTCTATAAGGGGGGGTGCAGGTCTGTGCAGGTCTATAAGGGGGGTGCAGGTCTATAAGGGGGGGTGCAGGTCTATGAGGGGGGGTGCAGGTCTATAAGGGGGGGTGCATTAACGCGGAGCCTCTGCAACACTTCGGTGCAGATCTGAGCCGTCTCTGATGACAGTGTTGGTGTATTAGTGATGGACGTGAGGTGGAGGACACGACACTGATCAGAGACTTTGTTGAAGACAAACCAAGAAGAGGACACAATCCAGGGCCTGGAGGTGGAAGTAGTGGACCATGTCCATGTGGACAACAGACTGTACTGGAGGGACAACACTGATGCAGTGGACAAGGAGACCGGATAGACTCTCAGGTCTTTCAATGTGTGCAGCCGGGTACTGGAGTCTGTCTACACTGGACAGGAGGACACTGGACAAACTACTCTCTCCCATCCATTTCACCAGATTATAGAGGGACAGACTGATCCAGCTCCAGGACTCATTCAGACCAAACTGTGTCCAGCTGGACAACAACATAACTTCATTGTGTTGATGTTCATTATTACACATTAACTGTACATTCTTCCATCTCTACGTCTACATTTGTTCACATGTTTTTGTTTAAACTATTTTCTATTTGATTTTACCAGACATGACTTTATTTTATCTTTACATTTACTTGTGAATCTTCAGAGTGTTTGTTCCATGTGTAACTACGCTACTGAGACCAAGTTATTTCCTTTCTGGAACATTAAAGTCAATCTGAGTCCAAAACACCTGACCTCACCGGTTATCCTCCGGCTCTTTAACCGGTTATTGTCCGGTTAAAGAGCCAGGGAATAACCGGTTACATAGCCGGAGACGTGCCGGTTATTCTCCGGTTACACAGTGGGAGGAAGCCCGGACTGACACCAGCTGGTTCCGGCAGCTTTTACCTGACGTTCAGATGTTTTTCTCGGCTCAGAGTGGCTAGCATTAGCATTAGCCCTAGCCTTAGCTCTAACATGAGCCGAGCTGGATCATTAAAGTCTATCTCAGTCTCGGTCTCGGTCTCGGTCTCGGTCTCGGTCTCGGTCTCGGTCTGAACTCCGTCTTACCGTCGCGGTGTCTTGGGGGGAGAAGTCCAGGAACTGTGAGCTGAGAGCGGACGGATGATCTGAGTCGGACTCGGCCGCCGCCATCTTTGCTCCCTCTGCTCTATAGGTGGAGCAAGAAGAACCCGGAACCGGAAGTCAGGTAGATTGGGGGCGTGGCTTGTTTAGTTTCTGGTCAAAGATGGAAATTTTATTACATTAGATTAGATTAGATTAGATTAGATTAGATTAGATTAGATTAGATTGTCATTCCACTTGTTCAGGTCCAGAGCAACTAAATCCAGTTTATCGTCTATCGTCGTCTCTCTTCTGAGGTTCTAAGGTCCTGAGACCCGGAAGGACTGAGGTTCTAAGGTTCTGAGGTCTGCTGTTCCACAGGCTAGGGCCGATGCTTGGCAGTTCTAACCTTGGGACCAGTTAAAAGCCCAGTACTGGAGGACCTCAGGGTCCATGAGGGCTGATGGGGTAAAAGCAGCTCCGACTAGAAATAAAGGTATTAGCATTAGCATTAGCACCTGTGTGCTGGTGAGTGAGGGACACAGTTTTCATTGTGATCGTTTAAAATCCTTTGGTTTTGGCAGAAAGTTAGGGTTATGTATGTACACTGAAAGCACAAACAAACAACAAGGAAAACTGAAAGGGAGGAGCTGTTGCACCCATGCGCCACCATCTTGGATTGTGGTTTTGTGTCCCTTGGATTAGTAGTGTGTTAGTGTGTAGTAGTGTGTAGTAGATCTGCCACCGCGGCTAACAGCTGGAGACAAACCAGGACAAACCAAGACAAACCAGGACAAACCAGGACAAAGACAAGCTGCCAATGCTGCTGCTAATATGTGTCCACTCCTGCAGCCACTGTTCACTGGGAGACACTGTTCTCAATAAGAAGCGTCAGCTCTCCTCTGGTTGGACAATGTCAACAAGTTAGTTTGTCTCCGTAGCAACAGGGGCGACAGGGACAAAAGAGACACAAAAAAGTTTTTGAAGGTGTTTAATGAACATGTTTGCTCATAAACAATGAAACGCCATCAATAGAGATTAAACATGAATTCATCTAAATTAATCCACAGCAACCCTGAGATTAATCTGATTACAATGGTTTTAATCCTTTGACAGCACTAGTTTAAAACAAGAAAAACTTTTTTCTGCCTTTAATAGAATCTATAAAACACAGCATTAATAATAATAATAACAATAATAATAATAACAGTAACATTGATGTCACAGATCTTTATCCGAACCAGTGGTCTCCCATACACTCCCTGTTCCAGGCCACTCCACAGACCCAGCACCACTCAGCTCCACACCGAGGACACTGCATGTGCATGCACACGCGCCTGCAGGGGGAGACAGACACACGCGTTAGCCTGAAACAGGCATGAAACAGGCATGAAACAGGCCTGAAACAGGCATGAAACAGGCATGAAACAGGCTCCTTCCAGGCTGGACGTTACCGTTTCTCTCCACAGGAACCGAACACTGGGGGCAGCGTTTGGTCGACTCCTGGATGAAGAGCAGCGACGCTTGATCCCACCTCCCCCTGAGAGACGCCTCTCCCCCCACCAGGAAGCCCTGTGAGTCTTCGCCAGTGGGTGGGGCCGGCGCCATCTGACACGCCCCCTGGTGGTAGCTCCGCCTACAATCCCTGCAGAAGACAAAGCCACAGCCCAGGTGTGTGTCACACTCCACCCTCCTGCTGCCGTCAGATGGAAGAAGCCCCGCCCCACACCCAGGTGATGGACACATCAGCCCTCCAATGGTCAGCAGACACTCCTCCGCCCCGTAGTGCAGGTAGCGTCCATACTGAGGGGCGGAGACAGAGGGGCATTCTGGGTAAATTACTGTTTTCCCAGTAACTTCCTGATGATCATCTGATGATCACCTGACTCACCTGGTCCTCTCCCAGAATCCTGAAGTGATGAAGCTCTTTGATCAGAGACTCCTCACAGCCCACTGGAGACACAGGTCACATGATCAAAATGTCACATGACCACAGGTCACATGATCAAAATGTCACATGACCACAGGTCACATGACACAGGGACACACCTGGACAGGGCAGCGAGTATCCGATCTCAGGATGATGGACAAACTGTCTGTCGTTGAGTCGAGTCTGACAGTAACCATGGAAACAGTCGAGACATATCACATGACGCTCTGGACACTGGAATACCAGGACCACCGGCCTGAGAGGACAGGGGACAGGGGGACAGATGTCCTCAGTGTAGTCCTGTCTGTGTGTGTCCAGGTGCGTGTGTGTCCAGGTGTGTGTGTGTTCAGGTGTCTGTGTGTGTCTTGGTGTGTATGTGTCCAGGTGTGTGTGTGTGTCCAGGTCTGTGTGTGTCCAAGTGTGTATGTGTCCAGGTCTGTGTGTGTCCAGGTGTGTGTCCAGGTGTGTGTGTGTCCAGGTGTGTGTGTGTCCAGGTGTCTGTGTGTGTTCAGGTGTCTGTGTGTGTCCAGGTGTGTGTGTGTCCAGGTGTGTGTGTGTCCAGGTGTCTGTGTGTGTCCAGGTGTGTGTGTGTCCAGGTGTGTGTGTGTCCAGGTGTGTGTGTGTCCAGGTGTCTGTGTGTGTCCAGGTGTGTGTGTCCAGGTGTGTGTGTGTCAGTGTGTGTGTGTCCAGGTGTGTGTGTGTCCAGGTGTGTGTGTGTCCAGGTGTGTGTGTGTCCAGGTGTGTATGTGTCCAGGTGTGTGTGTCCAGGTGTCTGTGTGTGTCCAGGTCTGTGTGTGTCCAGGTGTGTGTGTGTCCAGGTGTGTCAGTGTGTGTGGTCCAGGGTGTGTCAGTGTGTGTGTCCAGGTGTGTGTGTCCAGTTGTGTGTCCAGGTGTGAGTCCAGGTGTGTGTCCAGGTGTGTGTCCAGGTGTGTGTGTGTGTCCAGGTGTCTGTGGCAGTTGTGTGTGTCCAGGTGTGTGTGTGTCCAGGTGTGTGTGTCCAGGTGTGTGTGTGTGTCCAGGTGTCTGTGTGTGTCCAGGTGTCTGTGTGTGTCCAGGTGTGTGTGTCTCCAGGTGTGTGTGTGTCCAGGTGTGTGTGTGTGTCCAGGTGTGTGTGTGTCCAGGTGTCTGTGTGTGTCCAGGTGTGTGTGTGTCCAGGTGTGTGTGTCTCCAGGTGTGTGTGTCCAGGTGTGTGTGTCCAGGTGTCTGTGTGTGTCCAGGTGTGTGTGTCTCCAGGTGTGTGTGTCTCCAGGTGTGTGTGTGTGTCCAGGTGTGTGTGTGTGTCCAGGTGTGTGTGTGTGTCCAGGTATGTGTGTCTCCAGGTGTGTGTGTGTGTGTCCAGGTGTGTGTGTCTCCAGGTGTGTGTTACATGATGTCTGTGCAGGCGATGCATGGGACCCTCCTGGTGTTAGTCAATATGAGGTCCAGGGCCACAGAGAGGTCGTTCTCCGCTGTTGGATGGGACGCACACTTCATGTAGAACTCCTGAGACACAGAGGACAAAAAGACACTGACACACTCAGAGCGTTTACATGAGTTTAATGGAGCTTTGCTCTAAACTCTACTTCCTGACTACGTCCTTGTCCCAGTTTACATGCAGCGGAGAAAATCTAATAACTGTTCTCCTCCTCCACACTAGGGGGCGACACGTGTCTTTTCAGCGGGTTAATACCACGTTAATACGTTAATCCGCGCTGTCGCTCAGACGGCTCCGTTGCTCTTCTTCTTCTTCTTCTTCTTCTGTGATCGGCTTCTTGGACGTGTTTGTTCCGGGGTCACGCGCCAGCGCGGTGGTGGAGCATGAACACACGCATCATCCGATGAAAACTCAGATTCAGTCTCATTATCTGGGCGTCTCAATAATAATGAGACTCTGACTTTAATCGTAGTAACGTGTTCACATGAACTTAAATTCTGCTGTTAGAGTCCGATTAAGGTAATAACTCGTTTTTATCACGTGCATTTAAACGCACGGACTGAGACACATGGAACCTGTGTGATCACTGCTTACCGCTTCGTTGCCTTGACAACCGTCTGACTGACAGACGCCACGGATACGACCAGGATGGAGGACGTCGTCCCAGCAAGACGGACCCTGGAAGACAGAGGACATGGTACTGTAGTAGTACACATATACTACACATATACTACACTACTGTAGTATCAGTAGTGTTACTATTGCAGTACTGTAGTATCAGTAGTGTTACTGTTGCAGTACTGTAGTATCAGTAGTGTTACTGTTGCAGTACTGTAGTATCAGTAGTGTTACTATTGCAGTACTGTAGTATCAGTAGTATTACTGTTGCAGTACTGTAGTATCAGTAGTGTTACTGTTGCAGTACTGTAGTATCAGTAGTGTTACTATGCAGACATACAGTAGTACTACGGGCAGTACTGAGTACGTGTACTGTTGCAGTACTGTAGTATCAGTAGTATTACTGTTGCAGTACTGTAGTATCAGTAGTGTTACTATTGCAGTACTGATATCAGTAGTTTACGTCATACTGTATATCAGTAATGGCGACTGTAGTATCAGTAGTATTACTGTTGCAGTACTGTAGTATCAGTAGTATTACTGTTGCAGTACTGTAATACTCACTCTGCTCAGCGTCATCGTCGTCTCGTGACATTTTCTGCAGCGAACTCGTAGTTTTCCAGGTCGGATCAATTTACAACTTTTACAGAAGACGAAGAAACGACTGTAGCCACCTCCACCTCCTCCACCTCCTTCGACTCCTCCACCTTCTCCACCTCCTCCACCTCCTTCGACTCCTCCACCTCCTCCACCTTCTCCACCTCCTCCGACTCCTCCACCTCCTTCAACTCCTCCGACTCCTTTGGCTCCTCCACCTCCTCTTCCTTCCACTTCACCTCCTCCACCTCCCTGTCCTGTGCTCTCCTCCAGGATCTCAGCCAGGCCAGAGGAGCTGGTGTTTAACCTGCTCAGACTGTTCTCCTCCTGCAGGAGAAAGCGGTGGTTGGACGAGGAGCCAGAATGGAGGAGGACATGTATGGTGCTCTGCTCTGGGAGGTCGCAGCCCTGAGAGGAGGAGGAGGAGGAGTTAGTGGAGACCGTGGTAATGACCCCAGTCATCTTTGACCTCTGACCTCACCTGCAGCGTGGAGGTGCTCTGCAGCTCCCTCCCAGCGAACAGAACCCGGAGCCGGTCTGGTCGGACCCCCTGCTGACTCCCCACCACCTCCTTCAGCTCAGCCACGCTCGCCTCCTCCTGCAGCTCCACGGCCACGCCGGGCCCCAGGTTGTAGCGCACAAACACTGTAGGCGACCGAATAAAGTTGAACAAACTGAGTCTAGTTTATTATCGTTGCTATGAGGAATCTGAGAAAGCGTCACACCAAACTCCATTGACACGTTAGCAAAATTAACGTCGCCTTGACTTTAGTAAGAGTTTGTTAAGTGATGCAACATTTTTAAGACAGTTTCAGATCCCCGATGAAATCGGCGCATGAAGATTTAAAGATTTAAATGACGAACAGCTGAAATCTGGGGAGAACTCACGGATCATTCGTCTCCGCGTCCTTCATGTGTTTACAGTCTGCGGGCCGCGGTGCATTGTGGGACTGTAGTGGTTACGTACGGAACGTAATGACGTCACCACGAAGCGCCCCCGGAATTGTATCTGTATCATTGACCGTATATTCTGATGGGTTTATGTTCATAGTAGGTCAACCAGTCATTGTGTCTGAATTTCCCCGGTGGAGATTAATAAAGTATCATCTGATCTGATCTTATATGGTCTCACCTGTTCTTCTGGAGGGTGATCATCTGCATTTAGTTGCTCTGGACCTGTATCTAATCTCTAATCTCATCTAATGAGGGAAAGTGACTAAAGTGTAAACAGGAATTCCAGGGATTTTATATTATATTATGTTATTTGCCCCCCGACCCCCAACAGACTCAAACACATGAATCAAGTCTTTCAAATGTTTATTACAAAATGAGACAAACATGTCACTGGTTTATTTTCTATCTGCAAACACGATACAACGACGACAGAGCTTCTACCTGCAGCTGAAGCTTCACTGGAACCAGAACCAGAACCAGGACCAGGACACGCTTAACTCTGCTGAGGAGGGAACGAGGACACCTGCCACCAACATGGGGGGGGGGGGGGGGGGTTAAACTCAAATCTAACGACTCTTCTTCTTCGTGGTTTTTCAGTCAGACTTTAACGTGTTTTAATAAACTAATTTCGAGGCTTTAACTTTGAAAATCTGGACGTCTTCGTGCCTGATGATGATGATGATGATGATGACGATGATGATGATGGTGGCGGTGAAAGGATGAAGGATGAAGGGACAGTGCTGCTGCTACGGTAACAAGCGTCCCAGCCTCTCGGTTAGGGTTTTTTTGTGTGTTTTTTTTCCGTGATGACATTTAAATACATTTATATTTATATATTACAACATTGTTCCAGATTCATAAATAAGTAGTGCAGTTTCCCCTGGAGCTCCACCAACACCACCCCACCGCCTCCACGACAACCAGGACTACAAACATGGCCGACCGGCTACAGGCCATAGTCCTCAGGCAAGTCTGCACTGAACCTTTTAAAAAAATATCAAAGTTACAACACAACCAATCAGAACATGGCGCCAAATAAGAACTTCCACCTATCAGAATCCGTCGGGGAGGAAATGGGCGGGGCCTGGAACTAAAACACAGAAACCAGAAATAAAACCGGAAGTGAAGGAGAACAGAAAGAAACAGAACACCTCTGAGTTCTGGTCCAGAAACAATTTAGGTCCAGATCAGATCAGCTGACGGTTAAATGATTAATTTAATGAATTAATTTGGAACTAAACGATGAAAGCCAACGTCAGCGGATTCGTTTCTTCTTCATTGATTTACTGGTCACATTTGAACTCAGAGTCACTTCCTGTTGAGAGATCACACAGTTTCCCATGATGCTCTGCTCTGATGGACAAGTCCTGGGGATGATGGGAAATATGAAGAAACAAACAGGCAAGGGGGCTGGGCAGCTGGAAACACTTTGAATCCGTCCAATCATAGAGCAGCTAACAGTCAGCTGGGACCAAATATGGACGTGACTGTGGGTGGAGCTCCCCTGACCATATAAGGATGAACCAGAACCAGTCCAGAACCAGAACCAGAACCAGAACCAGTTCAGGACCAGTCCAGAACAGGTCAGGAACCAGTCCAGGACAGGTCCAACTCCAGCCTGTCACTCGGAGTCTGACTCCAGGGGGGCTGTCTCGTCCAGGACGGGTCTCTTACGGCGCTTGCCGGCGGCGGCGTGCACCCGTTGCTCCTCCTCCAGGTGCGCCTTCTTGTGGCGAGAGAAGCTAGATGAGTGCATGAAGGTCTTGTTGCAGGCAGCGCAGGTGTAGGTCTTGGTTCTGGCGGTGGGGAGTCCAGTCTTGGAGTGAAGTGGTTTCTGGTGATGCCCGCCCTCCGCCCTGTGGGTCTGCTGGTGTCGCGCCAGGCTGGAGGCGTGGCTGAACCTCTTCCCGCATTGGCTGCAGCCATGGCGACCGGCTCCTCCTCCTGCCCCGCCCCCTTCCTCCTCAGAGATGCCCCGTTTGGCTGCGCGTCCCCCCCGGCGGCGGCGGTTCTTCTTGCAGAGGGTGTAGAAGTTGGGTTTATCTCGGGAGCAGAGCTTGAGTCGGATCTTGAGGTCGGACGAGGTCTCGCTCAGGTTTTCCTTGCCGGGGGTGTAGTTGTCCAGCAGCTCCTTGACGTGGGACACCTGGTGCTTGGACAACTGGGTGGACGTCCTGAAGCTCATGTCACACTGAGGACAGGCGTAGAACTTATCACTGGCCGGACTCGGAGCCATGGCCGCCGCCCCCTGCTGCCTCTTGGTCTTTCTGTTCTTGCCACCGGTCTTGAGGGCGTGGCGCAGGGCGGTCATGTTGGGGCTGAGGGCCACCTCCTTGGGGATCCCTTTGCCCTTCTTGTGGATGAGGCGGTGGCGGGACAGGCTGGAGCTGTGGTTGAACTCCTTGCCACAGATGTTGCAGGGGTGGATACGACGCTTCCCGTGCAGCCGAAGGTGACTCCCCAGCATCCTGAGCGATCAAGACGAACAAGACAAGACCTGGTTAGACACTCAGAGACAGATGCACAATAAACCCCCTGGGTTCTATCACAAACCTAAGAAAAAACAGTCACCGCCTTAGCTAGATCCAGCGTTACACCGGTCCCTTCCAGTCCCCTAGTCGCTACCCCCCAGGCGTCCCTCCTACACGCTATCCCCTACTAGCGCACATCTCCTAGTCCTAGGCGTCCTCCTACTCCAATCCCCTAGTCCTAGGCGTCACCAGTCTCCTGGTGCTAGGCGTCACCAGTCTCCTGGTCCAGTCTCCTAGACCTAGGCATCAACAGTCACCTGGTGCTAGGTACGTCCCATCCAGTCCTTCGTCCTTCCTAGTCCAGTCTCCTAGACCTAGGCATCAACAGTCACCTGGTGCTAGGTGTCACCAGTCCCCTAGTCCAAGGTGTCACCAGTCTCCTAGTCCTAGGCCTCACCAGTCTCCTAGTACAGTTCCCTAGTCCCAGGTGTCACCAGTCCTCTAGTCCAGTCTCCTAGTCCTAGGCGTCACCAGTCTCCTAGTCCTAGACGTCACTTGTGTCACCTTGGGTTTAGTACCTGCTGCCTTTGAAGCTCATGCCACAGTGGGGGCAGGTGTAGCGGGCGTCCTGGTGGGAGGGCTCCAGCGTCCTCTTGGATGGCGGGGTGGTTGTGGTGGTGGAGGAGGCGGAGGACGTCTTCCCAGTGTGGGTCTGCTGGTGCCGGTACAGGCTGGAGGCGTGGCTGTAGCACTTCCCACAGTAGCTGCAGCGATACTGACGCTCATCCAGCTCAAAGTCGGCCTGGTCCGAGTCAGCCTCCCCGTCCAGGTGGCTGCTCCCGGCCTCCACCAGCACCTCCTGGTCTTCCTCGCCGTCGTCCTCATCCTCGTCCGAGTCTGTTTTAATCTCCACGCTCTGCTCCATCACCTCGCAGGGATACACCTCCTCGTAGGGCGCAAAGAAGGCCTCGTCCGTCTCAATCTTCAGCTGCTCGGGTCCGGTCAGGTCCGACGGGTCGTCCGAGTCCTTCTTCACACAGGAGATAGTGAATTTTGAGCCCACCTCCGCCCACTTTACCACGTACTCGATGGGCTGCGTGTCCAGCTCCACCGTGATGAAGTCGGCACCCAGGGTGTCCGACTCTGACACCGCCAGCTCCGCCTCCGAGTCCTCCATTCTGATTGGCTGAAGCCAGGAGACGAGAGAAGAGCTTCTGAGGAGCTGAGGAGAGAGGAAGTAGATTCATCATCATGGTATCACCACACCAACACCAACAGACCTCTACCGACAAACCCTGACCCAACTCAAGACTCAAACACTAGGGGGCATCTAGGTCCAGGCTGCTGGAGGGAGGTCTACATCTAAGTCCAGGTCTAGGCTGCTGGGGGGAGGTCTACATCTAAGTCCAGGTCTAGGCTGCTGGAGGGAGGTCTACATCTAAGTCCAGGTCTAGGCTGCTGGGGGGGAGGTCTACATCTAAGTCCAGGTCTAGGCTGCTGGGGGGGAGGTCTACATCTAAGTCCAGGTCTAGGCTGCTGGAGGGAGGTCTACATCTGAGTCCAGGTCTAGGCTGCTGGGGGGGAGGTCTACATCTAAGTCCAGGTCTAGGCTGCTGGGGGGAGATTCTGGATGTTTATGTAGCTCCTCCTCTCTGTCTTTTCTCAGCCACCTACACATGGTTCTGGTTCTGTTCTGGTTCTGTTCTGGTTCTAGGTGCAAGGTTTCTGGTTCTGTTCTCATTCTACTAGGTGCAATGGTTCTTGTTCTGGTTCTTCTAGGTGCTAGGGTTCTGTCCTGGTTCTGGTTCTTCTGAGATCAGACCGGACTCCAACTGCTGGAACAAGGCGGTACTGCGGGGGGCGCAAATGCTAACTAGCCAGCATGCTAACTGTGTCATTACAGGATCTGCAGCTGATCAGGATGACCTCTGACCTCCATCTCCGTCCCGTTTGACGGGTTCACGTCGCGTTACCGAACTCCATTCATAAATCGAAGGTTTTTAGAGAGTCCCGGCCGGTCCGTCGCTACCGGGACACTTCGGTTTTAAACGACTCGTTGTCCGGTCGCAGCGCCTCGAATGCTTAAATACACGGACCCGCGTCTTATTTGCATTTAACAGAGACAAAAATATCAGGTTTCTTTTCATTATGTCCGTGATTATTTGACTGTGAATGACCAGCGCAGGGCGGCTGCTCGCTTCGCATCCATTATTAAAGCTCACATTTAGCCACTGCCACTGCTCAATGTCCGCATGTCTCGAAGCCGAATTTATCTACACGAGTATTTATTTCGAAAAATGTCTCAATTTGTTTTAAAACTATCTGATGTCGTTTGTAAAACGAGAACGTTTAAAACGGTGTTTTTCCGAGTGGAGTTCCGGCGCTGTCTGTGATGAGGAAGCAGAGGAGGGATTTTCTCTTCCCGAAACTTATTTTGTGGAAATAAAAGGGGAAACTTCGCCGTCCGGTTCTGGAGCTAAACCGGGTCTGGAGCCGGTACTCACCGAGCTTTGGAGGCGGAGGAGCGGCGTTAAATGTCAAATCCACCGGCGGCGGACACGGTCACAATAAACAGGAAGCAGCGGAGCGGGGCGCAAAGCATCATGGGAGGAGATTAAATGGCTGAAGAGGGCGGGGCTTCAGAATAAAAGCAGGAAATGTGACAGAAACATAAAAGTATTAAAAAGTAAAATACAGTGACCTGACCTACGAATAGTAGTAGGAGACTTTTAGTCTGGTGGAGGAGATGTTAGTCTGGTGGAGGAGATGTTAGTCTGGTGGTGGAGGAGATGTTAGTCTGGAGGAGATGTTAGTCTGGAGGAGGAGATGTTAGTCTGGAGGAGGAGATGTTAGTCTGGAGGAGGAGATGTTAGTCTGGTGGAGGAGATGTTAGTCTGGAGGAGGAGGAGATGTTAGTCTGGAGGAGGAGATGTTAGTCTGGTGGAGGAGATGTTAGTCTGGAGAGAGATGTTAGTCTGGTGGAGGAGATGATGTTATTCTGAGAGGAGAGCTTAGACTGGTGGAAGGAAGGAATGTTTAATCTGGTGTGAGAGGAGAATGTTTAGTTCTGGGAGTATGTCAGTCGGAGGAGGAGATTAGTCGGAGGAAGAGTTAGTCTGTGAGGAGATGACTAGTACTAGGAGGAGATGTTAGTCTGGAGGAGGAGATGTTAGTCTGGAGGAGATGTTAGTCTGGTGGAGGAGATGTTAGTCTGGAGGAGGAGATGATGTTATTCTGGAGGAGGAGATGTTAGTCTGGTGGAGGAGGAGATGTTAGTCTGGAGGAGAGCTTAGTCTGGTGGAGGAGGAGATGTTAGTCTGGTGGAGGAGATGTTAGTCTGGAGGAGGAGATGTTAGTCTGGAGGAGATGTTAGTCTGGTGGAGGAGATGTTAGTCTGGTGGAGGAGGAGATGTTAGTCTGGTGGAGGAGGAGATGTTAGTCTGGTGGAGGAGATGTTAGTCTGGTGGAGGAGGAGATGTTAGTCTGGTGGAGAAGATGTTAGTCTGGAGGAGGAGGAGATGTTAGTCTGGTGGAGGAGATGTTAGTCTGGTGGAGGAGGAGATGTTAGTCTGGTGGAGGAGATGTTAGTCTGGTGGAGGAGGAGATGTTAGTCTGGTGGAGGAGGAGATGTTAGTCTGGTGGAGGAGATGTTAGTCTGGTGGAGAAGGGTCAAATCATTGGCTGCATCAAGCAGAAGAAACATCTAGAAACTACTGAAACTGGCTTAAGAAATGTATTAAAATCTGGAAGTGCAGTGGAGAACCATCTTTCTATCCATTTCTTCCATATTCCAAGACGACACCACCAGGATTCATGGGGCTCAGATAGTGAAAGAGGTTCAGGGAGCATGAGACCAGACCAGAGTCCAGACCTGAACCCAGAGAGAATGTTTGGGATGAGCTGGAGACTCAGACTCTGACATCATCAACACAAGATCTGAACTAAAAACACTGGATGGAAGAAACCTGGAGACACTGGAGAAGCTTCTTATTGGATCAAAGCTGGAGGAGCTCCGCCCACAGACTAGAGAGGAGGAGCTTTATTGGCCAGGTGGCGAATTAGAGGGAGAGAATGTAAATGATAAATGTTTGGATGAGATGGATATTGTTTAGAAGATGTCTGAAGCTAGACTCACACCCGAAAGTGTTTCTTTTATTTAATGCAGGCCTCTGACTACAAGTTCTAAATATTAGGAACACGTGACAATAGATACATGGAAAAACTTTAAATTGAACCTGTGAATGAAACTGTTGTAACATCAGCAGAAAACTAAAAATATAAAAACAGGTCTTAAATAAATAGTCCCACTACATGAAAACACAGTTTGAATAAGTAGTCATGTATTGTCATATATTAGAAACTAAAGCTGAACCTTGTACCTAATAAAGCGGCCAGGGAATGTGTTCGTTTACCAAGAGTTTTGCTTTCAATCTTTTCAATTTCAGCAGCTTCCAGAGCATTTTTATGACCTGGAGTAATATGATTTTGATGTGATAACTTTAATTTGAAATAGTTAGAAAAAATAAATAAAATTAAATAAAAGTAGGAGAATAAAATAATAATAATAATGATGTTCACAATCATTAGAATATTTTTGAAATATTTTGAAAATGTATGATTAGTTTCTATAAATGTTTATAAATGGATTGAGAAATGTTCAATATTCGATCAGAGGATGGAGATGATGAAGATGATGATGAAGGGCAGTGGAGCGGTTACCCCCCCCCCCCCACGCCGTCCTCCCACCCCCGGCACCGTCGAATCTCACAAACGCACTTACGATTCAAGCCGGAACGGTTCCACTGGTCCCGGTTCGGTGTTGGACGCGGATCTTGCAGCTCTCTGCCGCACCTCTCTCACTTCCCAACCGGAGCGGCAGAGCGGCGGCGGAGACGCGGCGGAGCGGCGGCAGAGACGCGGCGGAGCGGCTCCACGTACAGTGAACCTGACGCTGCAGCGCAGAGGCGGAAGTGCGCTCTGTCTGCTCTGTGATTGGCTGAACTCCAGCGCAGCCTCTTTGCCTCGAATGACGCGTAATTTCGCTGTGTCGAAAAGCGTCAGGAAGAGTTTTTGCAATAAAAAGATTAATTCATGTTCGTTTCATGTCCGTTGGCTTTCTATCTATTAGCCACACGTTTCTTCGTGTCTGTTAGCTTCATGCTAGCTTCATGTCTAATAACTACGTGTTAGCTTTATCTCTATTAGCTACATATTAGCTTCACAATAAATAAACAATATATTGTGTAATAACTGCACAATAGGGATTTAATTGATTTAAAAAGTGTTTGACACTATTGATCATGGTGTGAGAGGGTTAGGAGTTAGGGTTAGGGGGTTAGGGTTAGGGGTCAGGGTTAGGGTTAGGAGTTAGGGGTGCGTATAGGGTCAGGGGTGCGTATAGGGTTAGGGTTAGGGGTCAGGGGTCAAGGTTAGGGTTAGGAGTTAGGGGTGCGTATAGGGTTAGGGTTAGGGTCAGGGGTGCGTATAGGGTTAGGGTTAGGGGTTAGGGTTAGGAGTTAGGGGTGCGTAGGGTTAGGGTTAGGAGTTAGGGGTGCGTAGGGTTAGGGGTCAGGGGTGCGTATAGGGTTAGGGTTAGGGTTCAGGGTTAGGGTTAGGGTTAGGGGTCAGGGGTCAGGGGTCAGGAGTTAGGAGTTAGGAGTGCGTATAGTTTGCTGGTAACAGTAGCTCAGGAGGTAAAGCGGTCGTCCTGAGGTAGTTCACCATCACCATAGTGAGACTGTGTGGTGGAATGAATAATGCATACAACTGTAAGCACTATGAGCATCTACCAATGGAAAAGCGCAATATAAAACCAATGCATTATTATTACATATCTGAGTGCATGAAGACTGAACGTGGAGTTTTGACACCTAAACTTTTCATTTTGCATATTAACAAGTTTATTATTATATTATGAAGAAGTTTGTTTGACTTAAGACAGAGTTCATATTGAGAGTGTTTGTGTTGGGCTGTGCCAGACGATATGTCGTCTATATTTAAAGAAAGTCAAAGAATATCGCTGCTATGTGAGGTATTGTAATGTGTTGTGAATGTTGTATTGTTCTGCTATAAGTTATTGTTTGGAAGTGCATAACACAAGTCTTTGTTGATCTTACAGAAAAGAACATTACGCATTATTCACCGAGCAGATCCAAGCGCGCACACCACCACCAACACAGCGTTTACCAGCGTTACACACATTATTGGTTATGTAAGAAGAGTAAATAATAAATAAGTCAGGTCACTAACCCCCCCCCCCACAGTAATGACGTCACAGACCCAGTGATGATGTCAGTGTGTTTTATTACTGTAGAGAATCACAGCAGAAGAACTGATGACATCATAAAGCATGGCCGCCACATGTCCAGACCGCAGGCTGTTGGGAACAAGGCATTCTGGGAAACCTGCGGTCTGGACAGGAAGTCAGCCTCTGAGGCATAGTCTCAGAAAAAAAAATACAATCAGATAAAACTTACAATAAGATCCATTAAAATAGCTTTGTGTTTAAGATTAGTCCCGCCCACTTATATATAACCACATCCACTTATATCTGTAGCCCCGCCCCTAAACATCACCACACGCAGTGATTAGTTAGTGATTAACACATTTCCTCTTCCTGGATCCTGATTGGTCGACAGAAGCATCTCAGAGTGATGATGTCACAGGAAGAAGGAGCAGGCAGCAAATGGTTAGATGATCAGCAAAAAGAGGAGGAGCCAACAATGTCGTCACCGTCACATCTGGAGGAAACAGGAAGTTAACAGGAAGTTAACAGGAAGTAAACAAGAAGTAAACAGAAAGCAAACAGGAAGTAAACTCACCTGGACAGGTGTCCTGTGAAGCCATTTGTCTTTGTCTCCTCCCACCTTCAAACACGAGAACAGGTCGCACATTGTGGGCATCGCCAACCGCTCCTGGACCTGGACCTGATTCCTCTTCTTCAGCAGCCACTTGTCTTCCTCTTCAGCTGGACCAGGAGGACTAGGAGGACCAGGAGGAAATCCAGCTGGACCAGGAGGACCAGAAGTCTTCTCTCTGAGAACCCACATGTTTGGTTCCATAGGACACTGGAAAGGAGAAGACGACGAGGAGAAGTTCTGGTTCTCCCTGCTGCCCTTCTCCTCATCAGGAGCCACCCAGGAGGAGCAGGAGGAGGTGGTGCTGGGGTGGAGCCAGGCCTCTAGGATGGCCTGAACCTGAGGAGGAGGAGTGGGTTTGTTAGTGATGATCAACAGATAACCCTTTTCCACCAAACTGGTTCCAGAAAACCACCAGCTTGGAGCGAGTCTAAACAGGGGCCAGAGCTGGGAACCTGGACGGGGTTCTGGATTCCAGAACAGGACCAGTGTAACCCATGAACCTGGACTTTTAAACTCCAACCAGCAGGTCAAACCTCACCCAACCTAATTCAGGAGGCTAGAAACCAGCAGTAGTGGTCTGAGGAGGACCAGGATCTTTCTGGCTCTGGGTCCAAGACCAAGACCACAAAGAGAGACGGCTGGACCCTGGACCAGGACCCCTCCATGTTTGTTATGACATAGCTCTGACTTGGAAAAACGTATCGGTTCTTTGGAGGATCCAGGTTGGAACCAGTAAAGAACCATATTCATTTCAGTGGAAAAGGGGTCGGATGACGGTTCTGGTCGTTCAGGTGGTCTTACCTTCTGGTCCTGGTCCCTGAGGAAGGGTCCGGTCTTGGTGGTCTTGGCGACTCCGTTCTTGTCCCGCCCGTCCTGGAGGAGGAGCCAGCGGCTCAGCGCCTCCTTCCCACAGTTCTCCTCAGAGACACAGTGGGAGTAGGTGGAACAGAGCTCATTGGCTTTGCAGGTCTGAGGCACCGGCACCGCCTGCTGTAGCCACGCCTCCAGGGGGCCAGGGGAGGCGGGGCCTGAGGAAGGCGGGGTTTTCAGGCACTTGAGCTGACCCAGGTTCTCAATCTCCAGTGGCCGTGCGCTCTGACGGCAGGAGGAGCAGTCGGACGCCAGGCGGCTGGACTCGGACAGCCACTCGCTGGACGCCCACGAGGACTCGAAGGGTTTCAGGACCTGATGCCACCGCTCACCGTCTGTCATGGTCTCCATGGCAACGGTGGGTGGGGTCAGGAGCCAGTCGCTCAGCTCCTCCTCGTCCTCCTCCAAGCCGGAGGTGAATTCTGACTCGTCGATCTTCTCGATGGAGAAGGAGGAGCTGCTGCTGTCGGTCCTCTCCCGCCCCCCCGGCGCCTGGAGTAGCCACGCCTCCAGATCCCTGAGCTGACCCCAGGCCTGCAGGAAGTCCATCTGGGCTAAGATGGGACAGGAAGTCTGACGGACACAAAGGGAGGGACAACAAGTCAACATCAGCTCCACCAGACTTCGACTAACACCGGGACATGTGGACGCCCCCTCACCTTGGTCTCCTGGTGGGCCAGAAGCCAGTCCTGGGGGTTCGTACTGGACTGGAAGCCTGGAGGTGAGTCACTATTGGCTGGACGGGGTCCCAGCAGCCAGTCCCCCAGAGAGGACATGTCCGTCTTCTGCAGAGACACAGAGACACTGAGATGCACGGGACAGAACCAGGACGTGAACCAGAACTGGACTAGACAGAGGCGTTTCTCACTTACCTGGTTCTGAGCTGTCTGGTGGGTGGGGCTCTGGAATGACTGGGTGGGGCTCTGGGATGACTGGGCGGGGCTCACCTGAGCCGCGACACTGCCAAACGAGGTGATGGCCTGTCTCAGAGAACGGGTGTCGGCATGGAAACTCATCTCAGGGGTTTCCTCTGGAGTCAGGCTCAGAGAGGACAGTCTGGAGACAGAAGCAGAGGTCAGACACCACCAACCTCACCAAGACCCCCCCCCCCCCCCCCCCCCCCCCCCCCCCCCCCCCTCCCAGACCCCCTCCCCCTCCTCATTAGACCCCTCCTCCTCCCCAGATGAACTCACTTCTCCATGCAGCTCTTCAGCTGGTTGTTCAGGTCGTTGCTGTTGCAGTTCTGCAGCTGATGTTCAATCACGTCAAACTGACCTCTGACCTGCAGAGAAACGACAGGTAAACAACAGGTAAACGACAGGTAGAAACAACAGGTAAACAACAGGTAAACGACAGGTAAACGACAGGTAAACGACAGGTAGAAACAACAGGTAAACAACAGGTAAAAGACAGGTAAACGACAGGTAGAAACAACAGGTAAACGACAGGTAAACACAACAGGTAAACGACGTAGAAACGACAGGTAAACGACAGGTAGAAACAACAGGTAAACGACAGGTAGAAACAACAGGTAAACGACAGGTAGAAACAACAGGTAAACGTCAGGTAGAAACGACAGGTAGAAACGACAGGTAAACGACAGGTAAACACAACAGGTAAACGACGTAGAAACGACAGGTAAACGACAGGTAAACGTCAGGTAAACGACAGGTAGAAACAACAGGTAAACGACAGGTAGAAACGACAGGTAAACGACAGGTAGAAACGACAGGTAAACGACAGGTAGAAACGACAGGTAAACGACAGGTAAACACAACAGGTAAACGTCAGGTAAACGACAGGTAGAAACAACAGGTAAACGACAGGTAGAAACAACAGGTAAACGACAGGTAGAAACGACAGGTAAACGACAGGTAGAAACAACAGGTAAACGACAGGTAGAAACAACAGGTAAACGACAGGTAGAAACAACAGGTAAACGTCAGGTAGAAACGACAGGTAAACGACAGGTAGAAACGACAGGTAAACGACAGGTAAACACAACAGGTAAACGATGTAGAAACGACAGGTAAACGACAGGTAAACGACAGGTAAACGTCAGGTAAACGTCAGGTAAACGACAGGTAGAAACGACAGGTAAACGACAGGTAAACACAACAGGTAAACGACGTAGAAACGACAGGTAAACGTCAGGTAAACGACAGGTAAACACAACAGGTAAACGACGTAGAAACAACAGGTAAACGACAGGTAAACGACAGGTAGAAACGACAGGTAAACGACAGGTAAACGTCAGGTGCATCTAGTGGTGAATTACCCGGTGAAGCTGCAGGAGCTGCTGCTGCAGAGTCTCAGTCTTGACTTGTTCCAGGAGTTCGATCTGGCCCAGAAGCCAAACCTCTCTGCAGCGAAGCGCCTCCTGCTGGCGACTCACACAGCTCTGCAGCTCCAAACGCACCTGGAAGCATCAGGGTTGGTTTAAAAGCTACCTGTCTGACATCATTCCACGGCCCCTGGTCACACACCTGATCTGATTAATTACCTGCAGACTCAATAAGTACAGATCTCACCTGGGAATCTGATTCTCAGTATTAGCACAAGAGCAGTTTCACCTGCAGCTGCTCCGAACAACAAAACTACTCGCCTGTCTCTGCCTCTGTTTTATATCCTGACTGGCCTCCACCTCCACCCACACACTGGCCTCCACCTCCACCCACACACTAACCCACACTAAGCCCCACACACTAAGACCCTGCTGTGAGTCAGGTGAGACAAAGCGTCCAGGTGTTGTTGTTGTGAGTCACAGTTGAGTGTTGGACGCTGCTTTCTGATTGGTCAGAGTGAGATACGGAGAAGAACTGACCCTGGATCAGCTGATTCAACTACTTCCTGGTTCACGTAATAACAATAATAAACAAGAAGAAAGAGAAGAAGAGCGTAAGAGAGAGAATGTGGAGGGCTGACACTGGAGGATGCGACCCAGATTCTGAACAACTCATGAACATGAGCCCTGTTGTCAGACGTGATGATGAGGATGATGATGAAGGACCTACCTCCCGGGCGTTCTCCCTCAGCTGTTGCTCGGCCCTCGTGACGCTGCTGATGGCGTCCTCCAGCTGATCCTGAGCCTGCTGACATTGCTTCAGACCACTCGCCACCGCCATGCTGCACAGGAAACAGGAACATTAGCTAGTTAGCTACGTTAGCATCTGGAGTTACCTGGTGGAGGTGAAGCAGAGTTCACCTTGTAGAGCAGGTGCGTCAAACTCATGATAGTTCAGGGGCCACGTACAGAATAATTTCATGTTAAATGGCCCAGACCATCAAATAATGACAACTTCAAATATATTTATTATTTATTCATCCCTAAAGTTCCCTTCGTTTTAGCACAAAGTACATTATGAAAGTGTTTACATTTAATCAACTGCACTATTACAAAATCTTTTATGAACAACCAGATGTTTCTTAAGAAAAAGAAGTGCAATTTCTCAATGTTGTGTTATGTCCACAGCTCTGACTAAAATTGTGTGAAACCTGGGAAAAGTAGTTACTTTTATTGGAAAAATGTGGTTAATTTGCACTTTGCAAGTTAATCCTGCAGCCAGATCGGACCCAACTCGTTTCAGACCAGGCTGATCCGAGGGGCCAGTAACACAGCAGAAAATAACTTATAAGTATCGACAACTCCAGATGTTTCCCATTTGTCTTAGTGCAAAGAAGAACGTTGTGAAAGTGTTTACATCGAATGCACATTTCTAAAGCAAAAGAAGCGAGTTTCTGTTAGTTCCAGGTTACAACTCTCACTAAAACTGTGTGAACCTGAGGAACAAATGATACTTTTACTGGAAAAATACTTTTACTGAGACCCAGAACTGAACTGATGACATCAACACTCAAATCACCCATTTTTCTTTCCAAACATTATCACAAAGCACACAACAAAGAAGCCATTTGGAGGAAGGGTGGATGGATCAAACCAGGTTCCCCATCTCAGCTTTACAGTCTCTGGTCAGAACAAAACTTCTATTTCCATGACGTCTTTTTATTTTTAGGTGTTTTATTTTCTAAGTGTGTCCAGTGATCTCATAAGGTCGTGGTTTCGTGGGTCCACCGGGATTAAACCAGCAAACACCTGGTCACCACCACTGAGCACGTGCAGACCGCTGTCAATCATCCACTCCACAACAAACAGCAGCAGCTGATCCTTAAGTGGACTTGATCCAGGGTCAAAAGGTATTTCATCTATTTAACCTCTGTCACAACCAAAACCACAAAACTTCTTCTTCTTCTCTTGGGTTTGGGTGGCTCACGTCAAAGCTGCCAGAAGAAGAAGAATCTAAACACAATCCATGGAGTCCACTCAGGACAAACAACAACAACACTCAGGGACGTTTAGAGGGACGTCCCTACAGGGGAGCAACTCCAGGACATAGCTTAGCATCGATCGGAGTCATTTCTAGGGGAACCTCCTCAGTCTGGTTCACTCTGGAACAACTCCTCCCAAACACCAGGAGGCGCTTTTTACCAGTCAGGTTCATTTTGGTTTCTACTTCCTGCTTCACTTTCAACAACACAGACTGAACAGGAGTCGTCCAAACCTCCTCAGTTACCCTGACCCAGTCTCTACAGACCCACAACTATCAGCTAGAACATGGAGGAGACGCACGGCTACTAAGAGAACCAATCACAGCTCTGGTTACATTTAATTACTAACGAGGACCAATCACAGCTCTGGTTACATTTAATTACTAACGAGGACCAATCACAGCTCTGGTTACATTTAATTACTAACGAGGACCAATCACAGCTCTGGTTCCATTAAACACTAACGAGGACCAATCACAGCTCTGGTTACATTTAATTACTAACGAGGACCAATCACAGCTCTGGTTCCATTAAACACTAACGAGGACCAATCACAGCTCTGGTTACATTTAAACACTAACGAGGACCAATCACAGCTCTGGTTCCATTAAACACTAACGAGGACCAATCACAGCTCTGGTTCCATTTAATTACTAACGAGGACCA
This sequence comes from Mugil cephalus, assembly GCF_022458985.1. NCBI lineage: Eukaryota > Metazoa > Chordata > Actinopteri > Mugiliformes > Mugilidae > Mugil > Mugil cephalus. Next base: position 98,926 of record NC_061782.1, read on the forward strand.
ATCACAGCTCTGGTTCCATTAAACACTAACGAGGACCAATCACAGCTCTGGTTCCATTTAATTACTAACGAGAACCAATCACAGCTCTGGTTCCATTAAACACTAACGAGGACCAATCACAGCTCTGGTTACATTTAATTACTAACGAGGACCAATCACAGCTCTGGTTCCATTAGACACTAACGAGGACCAATCACAGCTCTGGTTCCATTTAATTACTAACGAGAACCAATCACAGCTCTGGTTACATTTAAACACTAACGAGGACCAATCACAGTTCTTAGATCTGCGTTGCCATGGGTTGCAGAAGTATTAACCGCCTATAACGTTAGCAGGGCTAGGCTAACATTAGCCTGATTAAATGTGCGCTGGCTGAGATGTTTGTCTGGAACAGATGTCGAGGCCTTTTGCTGCATATTGTCGTCATGTTGTGTGCAGAGAAACGGTGAAAGGATAAAGTTAGCGAGGAGAGAGCTAGACAACTGCAAATGATAGAAAAAAACAAGAAAGAGACAGGAGACAGTTTAGAGATTGGACACGTTTGGGACATTTAGACATTATTACTGATTGGACACTGACAGTTTTGGACATGGTCCTAAAAAGTTGGACAAAAAAATGACCTTTAAAGGAAATAGTTGTAAATAACTTTGTTGTTGGCCAAGATTTACATTATATTTACATTCTAACTAAAGATGGTTGGTTTGACATGTTTCACAGTCAAAATCTAACTTTCTCCTACTGGGACTTCGTCTGGTTTTCGGTCCAATGTGTTAATACAGTTTGTGAGAATGAAACAATAAGTGTAAAGTCACATGTGAGGTTGAGCTTAAAGAATGAAACCAAACCAGGAACCAGGTGAAAGAGTTTTTAACAGGAAACAGAAAGAGAAAACCAGAAGGAGTCAGACTATGCGACCATTTCACTCCAGAGGTTAATCAATATTTAACTGTTCCTTCTCACGAAGGCTCATAAACAGCGGTCAGCTGGTGGGGGCGTGGCCTAAAGGTTCCTCTTTATCAGCTGCGAACAGACGATCAGCTGATAACTTCAGGGGAAGAGAGAAAGTAAACATTCAACCTGTTAAAACATATTAAGAGTGACTCCTTCTAATTAAAGAGTTTATCCGAGAGGATCTGAAACCAACTCCTCTTTAACCTGCGGTTCATTTTAAGCTGCAAGTAAAACTGTTGTAAATGTAGTTTCTTTCAGAGGAATGAGGAAGCCGCCATGACAGTCTGCAGGGCCGCACGTCCGCACCCCCCCCCTCTCTGAGGGAGGGAGGGGGGGAGGGAGGCCCGGAGAACACCGGGTCCCCCCCGGTCCTATCACTGATTAACAGGGGGGGGGGGGGGGGGTCCTGGTCCATGTTATCACTGATTAACGGAGAACAGCTGATATCTCTCACACACATTAACACGGAGGAAACGTGACTGCAGCTGCTCTCATCGTCTCACCAGAGTCCGGACACAAACAGCAGGTTTTTATCTGAACACGCTTTATCAGACAGGCCGCAGGACTGAGAACACAACAACTCCCCCCACATGAAGGCCCAGCTCTGCCCTTTCAGTCGGCGTTGGTTTGATCCAGTCTGTAGCTCTTCACTTATTAAATGTAAAGTTAATTAGTGCGAGCAGCTAAGAGTCTGACGCAGGGACATGTAGAAGTTGTCCCCTTGTCGCAGGACACAGATCTTCTCGTGAAGAAAAAGACGAACCACAGAACCGATCCGAGACATGTGAAGAACACGTTAAAGCGAATGTCACACTAAGAAAAGACATTTATATGTGAATAAACAGGAGGAGTTACAATCAGGCGAGTCTCAGACGGAGCGTGGTTTTAATCGCGTGACCTTATCGAGTTAAGCTGATGTAAAAGTGTCTGATGACGTGGATCGATGGAATAAAAAATACAGAAATAAAAACAACTGTTACTGACATGGTTGTGGTTTATTTATTTCTTTCCTGAAGTGGAGGTCACGGTGTGTTTGTAGCTACCGCAGCTAGCTCCCAGGTTAGCTTTAGCACCGACCGACTAGCGCCGCGACCGCCTGTTAAGACTCCTGGAAATAAAACTCCAAGTAAAACTGGAACAGGGAACATTACAGAGAAGCTACGTGGCTAACAGCTAGCATCGGAAGGTCTCTGTTTAGAGCCGGGGGCTAACGGAGCTAACGGGGCTAACTTTACAGTTACTTAACCGTGGACTCACCGGCCAACTTTTCCGTGGACTCTGGGCTTCGATGTCATCAGTGATGTTCGTGACTCCGGTTTTCTGAGTCTAAGTGAAGCTCTCCGGTAAATTCCGGTGTTTTTCACCGGCGCTGCCCCCAATGTCACGATCACGTCAGGGAAAGTAACACGAGACGGGAAGTATCGCGAGAAGTGGGATCAAAGTCCCATTAGAGGGGCAGGGGAAGAACCAGGCAGACAGACAGACAGACAGACAGACAGATAGATAGATAGATAGATAGATAGATAGATAGATAGATAGATAGATAGATAGATAGATAGATAGATAGATAGATAGTATGAAATTTCATTTCATTTGATCATTTATTTTAACAGATCATTGCACATTATAACGAAAAGTATTTCCCCTTGGGCTCAATTCAGTACGTATGATTCTGATAAATCACCTTTATAGTAAATGTGCCAGTGTTGCCATCTCTACTCCTTTGGAAAGATGTTTTAAGAACCATTATAAGGGATAAAAACATAACAAGTAGAAATACATTATAATAATACATTAATACAAAATGTATTAGTTAAAGAAAGTATCTAAAGATTTAGTAATAAGATTAAAATACTGGGTTGTACCTGTTAAATGAAATGTTCGTCTGTGATGTTTGAGCCGAACAAAGAAAGGACAAAGAAAACAATATATTATAAGAAAATTACAAAAAAAAATGAGGTCAAATATAAAGACCTAACAAATACAAAAAAAGGGCCCAAAAAATGAGGTCAAATATAAAAAAAAAGGGCCCAAAAAATGAGGTCAGCTAAGCAATAAGGAAACTAAATTTCAGCTTGACCGAATAAAAACTGACCTGCATACAAATGGGACACGCAAGGGTTGTATACTTTTAGGAGTAGTCCAAAACGGGCACAGGGTGGAGCTTAACTAAAAATTAACAATTAACAAAACAGCTAACATCGCTAAACTAAACACAAGCTAAGAGAACAAAAAGAGCCGGTTCAAACATGGCATAAAGCAGCTCTCCATCCTCTTCATCCTCTCCATCCTCTCCATCCTCTCCATCCTCTCCACCCTCTCCACCCTCTCCACCCTCTTCATCCTCTCCACCCTCTTCATCCTCTCCATCCTCTTCATCCTCTCCACCCTCTCCATTCTCTCCATCCTCTCCATCCTCTCCATTCTCTCCATCCTCTCCACCCTCTCCATCCTCTCCATTCTCTTCATCCTCTTCATCCTCTCCATCCTCTCCACCCTCTCCATCCTCTCCACCCTCTTCATCCTCTTCATCCTCTCCACCCTCTTCATCCTCTCCATCCTCTCCATCCTCTCCATTCTCTCCATCCTCTCCACCCTCTCCATCCTCTCCACCCTCTTCATCCTCTCCACCCTCTTCATCCTCTCCATCCTCTCCACCCTCTCCATCCTCTCCATTCTCTCCATCCTCTCCATCCTCTCCATTCTCTCCATCCTCTCCACCCTCTCCATCCTCTCCATCCTCTCCACCCTCTCCATCCTCTCCATCCTCTCCATCCTCTCCATCCTCTCCATTCTCTCCACCCTCTTCATCCTCCATCCTCTCCACCCTCTTCATCCTCTCCATCCTCTCCATCCTCTCCACCCTCTCCATCCTCTTCATCCTCTTCATCCTCTTCATCCTCTCCATCCTCTCCATCCTCTCCATCCTCTCCATCCTCTCCGGTCTGGAGACAGACAGACAGATAGATAGATAGATAGATAGATAGATAGATAGATAGATAGATAGATAGATAGATAGATAGATAGATAGATAGATAGATAGATAGATAGATAGATAGATAGACTGAAGCAGGACAGATTTCCTGTAGCGTTCTTTGTCTGAGTCTCTCGGAGAAGGAAACTCCATTGTCTGTCTATCGTCTGGTGGAGAGGGAGGTCAGGATGATCCTTGACTGATAACAGAAGTGTCCTCCTCTACACCACCACCTCAAAAGTTTCCTGTGTGCAGCCAATGACAGAGACATAGTTAACCCTAACCCTAAACAAGAACAGCATGACCCCCCAGGGCCTAACCCTAACCCTAAACAAGAACAGCATGACCCCCCAGGGCCTAACCCTAACCCTAAACAAGAACAGCATGACCCCCCAGGGCCTAACCCTAACCCTAAACAAGAACAGCATGACCCCCCAGGGCCTAACCCTAACCCTAACCCTCCCAGCATCGTGGACCGAGTCTGGGAATAATGTTCTCCGTGTTGTCAAGATAATAATCACTCAGAGTGGACTTCAGTTCCAACAACTCAACCAGTTATTTCAGATTCCTGGTCTGAACAAACTGAGGAATGAGGAGAATGTAAAGTCGGAAACAAAAACAATGTGTGATAAGGTGACGCGGCTGCACACAGGATGAGAGGGAGTTCATATTTTCATTTATGCATTTTGTGTTCCTACAACAGTGCTGGAGAAATAAATTTTGCTTATGATTGTTTGACGTTTTTTTGAACTAAACTTGAAAGAAATGATAGAATCTGTGTGATGAATGGACTGTTCTCATTTTCTTTCTTGAGGTGACCACGTAACCACTGCTGTTGTCTATGTGGTCAGATTTAAAAAGAGTTTGTTTGTAGATTTGAATCAAGAATCAAGAATCAAGAATCAAGAATCTTTATTGTCATTATGCAAGGCACAACGAAATTCTGTTCAGCAGCTCTTGGTATAAATGTACAGACCTGAGATATATAAATAATATAAATATAGAATAGGAAATATAAAATAGAATAACAAGTTAAAATAAAAAAAAAAAATAAAAAAAAATAGAATTTAAGAATAAAATAAGATGAGATGAGATGAGAGGTAGTAGTGCAATCAAGGATATTTAAAGTGACCAGTATGAATATTGCATGTATAGCAGCATGTTTAGACAAGGTGCAGTGCAGTATCAGAGTCTATCTGGCATCTGCAGGGGTTTAATGCTCAGTCTCTGGATGGGGGGGTATGTGAGGAGATGGGGTGATGGATTTCACAGCTCTGGGGAAGAAGCTGTGTCTCAGTCTGTTTGTGTTGGTCTTTATATTCCTGAACCTCTTCCTGGAGGGAAGAGGCACAAACAGTTCGTGGCCTGGGTGGGTGGGGTCTGCAGCTATACGGCCAGCCCTCCTTTGGACCCGGCTGTCATATATTGAGTCCAGGTGTGGGAGAGGACTCCCAACAATCCCCTGTGCGGTTTTCACCACCCGGGCCAAGTCCTTCCTGTCCTGTACAGTGCAGCTCCCATACCACACTGTTGCACTCAGACAGAGGATGCTCTCTATTGTGGCTCTGTAAAGTTTGTCAGAAGCTGAGAGGAGAGTCCAGTCCTTTTCAGCTTCCTGAGGAAGAAGAGCCTTTGTTGGGCCTTCTTCACCAGGTGAGATGTATGCGTGGACCAAGTGAGGTCAGATGTGATGTGGATGCCAAGGAACTTGATGTTGTCCACACCCGCTCCACCTCCTCCCCATGAATGAGGAGAGGGGTGTGTTCCTTCCTCCTGGATCTCCCGAAGTCCACGATGACCTCCTTAGTCTTGCTGGTGTTCAGGACAAGGTTGTTGTCTGAACACCATCCTGTCAGGTGCTGGATCTCCTCTCTGTAGTGAGTCTCGTCGTTGTCCGATATGAGACCCACTACGGTGGTGTCATCTGCAAACTTCACAACCATGTTTGTGGGGTGAACGGCAGTGCAGTCATGTGTGAAGAGGGTGAAGAGGGCCGGGCTGAGCACACATCCCTGCGGTGTCCCTGTGCTCAGGACCAGTGTAGATGATGTACGGTCCCCAATTCTCACCACTTGTGGCCTGTGGGTGAGAAAGTCTCTAATCCATGAGCACAGAGAGGCAGACAGTCCAAGGTTGTGGAGTTTCAGCGTCAGCTTGTCTGGGATCACAGTGTTGAAAGCTGAGCTGAAATCCACAAATAACATCCTGACGTAGGTGTTAGGATGCTCCAGGTGAGTCAGGGCCGTGTGCAGTGCTAATGAGACTGGTCCTCTGTCGATCGGTTCTCCCTGTAGGCGAACTGATGTCTGTCCAGAGTAGCAGGGATAACGTCCTTGATGTGACTTAAGACCATCCTCTCAAAGCACTTCATGATTACCGGTGTTAAAGCAACAGGACGGTAATCGTTGAGGCAGGTGACAGCGGATTTTTTTGGCACCGGCACAATGATGGAGGACTTGAGGCAGACAGGAACTGAAGCAAGCTGCAGGGACAGGTTGAAAATGTCCAGGAAGACTCCAGCCAGCTGATGGGCACACAGCTTCAGGACCCGACCTGACACCTTATCTGGTCCTGCAGCTTTGCTGATGTTGATCCTCCTCAGCGTGGCCTGACCTGGTGTTGCTGCAGGACGAGGGGCTGGGGCTGCTCCTCTGGCTGTGGAGGTTGGACAGTCTCTCTGCTGCCAGGTGTGTCGAAGCGTGCAAAGAAACTGTTTAAAGTGTCAGGCAGAAGGGGGTCGTGGTTGAACTGCTGGTTGCTGTTCCTGTAGTCTGTTATGGTTCTGATGCCTCTCCACATTTCACGCGGGTTGTTGTCGGTGAAGTGCTCCTCGATGCGCTGTTTGTATCTGTGTTTGGCCTGCTGGATGCCCTTCTTCAGCTCCCTCCGGGCCCTGCTATAGGCCAGCCTGTCACCTGACCTGTAGGCTGCGTCTCTAGCTTTGAGTAGAGACCGCACTGTGCTGTCACACCATGGTTTCTGGTTGGGAAACACCTTGATGGACTTTGTGGGTAGGACAGCATCAGTGCAGAACTGCACATAGTCCAGGACGGATGATGTGTAGGCCTCCAGGTCTGAGCCATCTTTGAACACTTCCCAGTCAGTGAGTTCAAAACAGTCCTGTAGTGCTGAAGAAGCCTCCTCAGTCCATACCTGAACTGTTTTGGTGGTTGGTTTTGTCCTGTGGATCAGAGGTTTGTATGCTGGTATCAGCTGCACGCAGATGTGGTCAGATGAGCCCAGGTGAGGAGCTGCTGCAGCCTTGTAAGCTCCTGAGATGTTGCAGTAAACTTGATCCAGTGTGTTATTGTCTCTGGTTGGAAAGTGTATGGACTTGTAGAATTTTGGAAGCACTGCTTTGAGATTCACATGATTGAAGTCTCCAGCCACAATCACAGCTGCCTCTGGGTTGGAGTTCATCTGCCTGCTGATCAGACAGTACAGCTCCTCTAGCGCTAGCTTAGCGTTAGCCCGCGGTGGAATGTAAACAGCTATGACATTCCACCGCTTGAATGTAGCCATGTCTTAGTTTTCTACACTATGGTGCATGTTTTACGTTACTTCTAATTTCTTTCTAGCATCGCAGAGAGAAACATTTATTCTACCTGCGAAAGAAGTGAAGTCAAACCATTTAATTTCCATGATTATAACAGACTGAAGCTGTTCTCTGCTGTGTGCAGTCGGAGAATAAGAGACCACAACACAACAAAGAAATGTGTCCCACATCTTCTGATTGGACAACACATTCAGACTAAACTCTGTCCACTGGACAACAACATGTGAACTCCATGTTATTAATGGTGATGTTCACTCTAACTCCTGACTCATTCCTGTGGATATAATGTCTGCGTCTTCTTCATGTCTTCATACTAGTTCTGTACACACTATTTTCTATTTCATTTTACTTTTGTTTTATTTCCCTTAATGGTGAAGTCCTTCATTTACAAACTGCCTTATGTGTTTAATTGTGTTATCTTTGACTAATATTTATATTTGTTTGATGATTTGAAACATTTACGTGACAAACATGAAAAAAAAAGCAAAAAAAAGACCCAGCGTCTGAGCAGCTGCTGTCTGGTCTCAGGTTCCTCTGGGGTTCCTCTCGGACTCCTCTCGGGTTCCTCTCAGGTTCCTCTCGGGTTCCTCTGTCCGGCCTCTAAGAACCAACGTTATTCTCCTCCTGAACTCTAAGACAGTTACAATAACTTAAGGTTTACTTGTGTGATACTCATGTACAATATCACAGTATCACTTTATTTTTCACCCATGCTTCACTGTATTTATTGCTGTACTGAATCTGCTGTTTTACATTTTTTACATATTGCTCTTTATATTATTTACCACAGTTCATTTCACTCTTCTGTTACTGACAGCAGGCTAACATTGCACACAATATGCTGCTTTTTCCCACCCAGTTTGTGATTTTATTCTCTTGCTCCGTATTTTTTATGTACCATCCTAATTGCCCCTCGGGGATAAATAAAGTTCTTCTGATTCTGAATCTGAAAAAATAAGGAATCAAGAAGGAGGCGACACTTTAACCGTAACCTCTGTAACTGTGGATATAAAGCTGGAGGACAACACAGACTTTATGAAAACTCAGACGTAGGAGCTAATATCAGAATCACAGGAAGTAAAACTAGTCCCATGAGAACAGGACTCCACAAACAATAACAAGGGAATTCTCGCGATAACCTCTGGTGACGGGACGTGGCATGTGAGGGCGGGGCCAGTGGAATGTCGCTTTGAGTCCATCATCGGGTTCGCTGCAGGTCCAGGTCCGGATTGGGTTGAGTCTTTTAAACCCGGCGTTAAAGAACCGAGCCTCCCTCCTCCCTGCGGACCGGACAGACTCTCTGGAGGCCGAGAAGAGTCGCTGCAGCTGCGGGGAAAATGTCTGCGGGCTCCGGGAACACGAACACGGAACCATGGGGCAGCTTCGAAGATAACCTCATCCAGGTGAGCTAACATGCTAACCGGACAGCTAACTAACCTCATCCAGGTGAGCTGACATGCTAACCGGACAGCTAACTAACCTCATCCAGGTGAGCTGACATGCTAACCGGACAACTAACTAACCTCATCCAGGTGAGCTAACATGCTAACATGCTAACCCAGGGAAGAGTAGAGGTGATGTCAGAGCAGCGTAACTCGGCCGTTTGTTTACATGCTAATTGTTAGCGATGAATCCACGTCCTGTGAGAGAACCGTGGTTCCACTGTCACAGATGGTTAGAGGCCAAAGATAACACACAGTAGCATCGTAGCTACTTTATTAGCTGTGAGGACCTGATCGTGTCAGTACCCACGTAGTAATAATAGTTTTTATTTTAATACTGACCAACAGTCCAAACATGAACTGGTCAGAAAGTTCCTACATGTTGCTGCAGCTCCTCCACACATGAATCAACGTGTTGATGTGGTTGGACACATCGTCCTCTGGGTCCGGCTGCACAGAGTCACTGGTCAGTGTTTGTTCAGGACAGAGATGGTGTCTGGTGGTTCTAGTCCTGGTGGACCGGAACCACCATAGTATGATGTCTCTTCTCTGTCAAAGAGTATTTGATGCTGGACAGTAATCCAGCTTAGGCTGCCCCTGGTCTGATGGATCTGAACCCGTCCCCTCAGGGCGCCGGCTCGGCCGTCATCGACATGGAGAACATGGACGACACGTCGGGCTCCAGCTTCGAGGACATGGGGGAGATGCACCAGAGGATGAAGGAGGAGGAGGAGGTGGCAGCTGAGGCCGAAGCCGCCACCGACGAGGACGGAGAGTTCCTGGGTATGAAGGGAATAAAGGGTCAGCTGGGCCGGCAGGTGGCCGACGAGGTGAGAACATGGATCCAGAACCAGAGACTTCACCCCTGGTCCAGTCTGAGACGCTTCTCTCTGAGTCTCTGTTTCTACTTTAGTTCAAACTTCAGCCTTTAGATCAGTTTCTAACTCGTGTTTCTAGACCAAGTAAAACTAGACTGGTTCTAAAGAACTGAGTCTTTCTCCTGAATATTGTCGTCATGTTTGGTTCACAGAGGAAAACGCTAGCAAGAGGAGAGAGCTAGCAGGAGGAGAGAGCTAGCAGGAGGAGAGAGCTAGCAGAGGAAGGTAGCAGAGGAGAGAGCTAGCAGAGAGAGAGCTAGCAGGAGGAGAGAGCTAGCAAGAGGAGAGAGCTAGCAGGAGGAGAGAGCTAGCAAGAGGAGAGAGCTAGCAGAGGAGAGAGCTAGCAGAGGAGAGAGCTAGCAGAGGAGAGAGCTAGCAGAGGAGAGAGCTAGCAGAGGAGAGAGCTAGCAGAGGAGAGAGCTAGCAGGAGAGCTAGCAAGAGGAGAGAGCTAGCAAGAGGAGAGAGCTAGCAAGAGGAGAGAGCTAGCAGGAGGAGAGAGCTAGCAGGAGAGCTAGCAAGAGGAGAGAGCTAGCAAGAGGAGAGAGCTAGCAGGAGGAGAGAGCTAGCAGGAGAGCTAGCAAGAGGAGAGAGCTAGCAAGAGGAGAGAGCTAGCAGGAGGAGAGAGCTAGCAGGAGGAGAGAGCTAGCAAGAGGAGAGAGCTAGCAGGAGGAGAGAGCTAGCAGGAGGAAGAGCTAGCAGGAGAAGAGCTAGCAAGAGGAGAGAGCTAGCAGGAGGAGAGAGCTAGCAGGAGGAGAGAGCTAGCAAGAGGAGAGAGCTAGCAGGAGGAGAGAGCTAGCAGGAGGAGAGAGCTAGCAGAGGAGAGAGCTAGCAGGAGGAGAGAGCTAGCAAGAGGAGAGAGCTAGCAGGAGGAGAGAGCTAGCAGGAGGAGAGAGCTAGCAGAGGAGAGAGAGCTAGCAGAGGAGAGAGCTAGAAGGAGGAGAGAGCTAGCAGGAGGAGAGAGCTAGCAAGAGGAGAGAGCTAGCAGGAGGAGAGAGCTAGCAGGAGGAGAGAGCTAGCAGGAGGAGAGAGCTAGCAGGAGGAGAGAGCTAGCAAGAGGAGAGAGCTAGCAGGAGGAGAGAGCTAGCAGGAGGAGAGAGCTAGCAAGAGGAGAGAGCTAGCAGGAGGAGAGAGCTAGCAGGAGGAGAGAGCTAGCAGGAGGAGAGAGCTAGCAAGAGGAGAGAGCTAGCAGGAGGAGAGAGCTAGCAGGAGGAGAGAGCTAGCAAGAGGAGGAGCTAGCAGGAGGAGAGAGCTAGCAGGAGGAGAGAGCTAGCAAGAGGAGAGAGCTAGCAGGAGGAGAGAGCTAGCAGGAGGAGAGAGCTAGACAAGAGGAGAGAGCTAGCAGGAGGAGAGAGCTAGCAAGAGGAGAGAGCTAGCAGAGAGAGAGCTAGCAGAGAGAGCTAGCAAGGAGGAGAGAGCTAGCAGGAGGAGAGAGCTAGCCAGAGGAGAGAGCTAGCAAGAGGAGAGAGCTAGCAGAGGAGAGAGCTAGCAGAGGAGAGAGCTAGCAGGAGGAGAGAAGCTAGCAGGAGGAGAGAGCTAGCAAGAGGAGGAGCTAGCGGAGGACGAGAGCTAGGAGAGAGAGCTAGCAGAGGAGAGAGCTAGCAGGAGAGAGAGCTAGCAGGAGGAGAGAGACTAAGGAGAGAGGAGGGAGGCTAGCAGGAGGAGAGAGCTAGCAAGAGGAGAGAGCTAGCAGGAGGAGAGAGCTAGCAGGAGGAGAGAGCTAGCAGGAGGAGAGAGCTAGCAGGAGGAGAGAGCTAGCAAGAGGAGAGAGCTAGCAGGAGGAGAGAGCTAGCAGGAGGAGAGAGCTAGCAAGAGGAGAGAGCTAGCAGGAGGAGAGAGCTAGCAGGAGGAGAGAGCTAGCCAGAGGAGAGAGCTAGCCAGAGGAGAGAGCTAGAAAGAGGAGAGAGCTAGCAGGAGGAGAGAGCTAGCAGGAGGAGAGAGCTAGCAGGAGGAGAGAGCTAGCAGGAGGAGAGAGCTAGAAAGAGGAGAGAGCTAGCAGGAGGAGAGAGCTAGCAGGAGGAGAGAACTAGCAAGAGGAGAGAGCTAGCAGGAGGAGAGAACTAGCAAGAGGAGAGAGCTAGCAGGAGGAGAGAGCTAGCCAGCTACACATGATAGAAAGAGACAGGAGACAGTTTAGAGACATTCAGACATTATTACTGGTTGGACACCTGATAGTTTTGGTCCTAAATAGTTTTAATGGAAATAGTTGTAAATAACTAAATGTGTTAATCAGCTTTAGAAATGTCCAGGTTAGATTTACATTCTAAGTTCTAGAAATGTTTGGTTCAACATGTTTGTGGTTTTCTAACTTGTTCCTCCTGGATCTGATGGTTCTAGTCTGGTTTTAGCTCCAACGTGTTCACACAGTTTGTAAAGTTGAGCTGAAAGAATGAAACCGAACCAGGACCAAGGTGAAACAGTTTTAACAGGAAGTAGAAAGATGGACTCACCTGTATCTGTGGACTCTGGAGGTTAAAGGTCAAACCTCAGTGTCCCGTGTCTCGTGTCTCGTGTCCCGTGTCTCGTGTCTCGTGTCTCATGTCCCGTGTCTCGTGTCTCGTGTCTCAGGTGTGGCAGGCCGGGAAGCGTCAGGCCTCCAGAGCCTTCAGCCTTTACGCCAACATCGACATCCTGAGGCCGTACTTCGATGTGGAGCCGGTGCAGGTCCGCAGCAGGTACGCCATTACATTATGACCGCCTGGACTGGTTCACAACAAAGAGATTCAGTATAAGCACAAGATTCTTTAGTCCAGGGGGGTCAACTCATCTTAGTTCAGGGGCCACATTCAGTCCAGTTTAATAAAATGTCCTTTAGGCCGACAACTAGAGACACAACTGTCTCCTCCCGTCTCCTGAAATGAGCCCAATGTCCACAAACAACAGTCCCTTTCAGGTCCCCGTCTCACCTCTAGTCCACAACTAAAATGGATCCTTTTCATGGAGGCCTGGGTGGTAACTGGTCACCAATCAGGACGTTAGACTGAGGACGGACAGGAAGAAAGACATGGAGACGCCATCACAGCACATGGTCAGAACTGGTCCTGGTCCTGGTCCCACATTAGAATCCTGTTCAAGATTCAAGAGTCACTTTATTGATCCCCACAGGGAAATAGAAAGAACATATGAACCAGACACAGACACAAGAATAAGAGTCAAATAAAACAAAGTGACACAGAATTACAGCAAATAATCTTCAGTCCAATTTACACGGGACGTACAAGCAAGTATGTAGAGACATTTAAAGGGTCTGAGTTCAGCTTCACCTGAACCTGATCCTGGAGGGGACGGGTGAAAATAAGTGAGATCTAACCTGTCGTCTCCTCTCAGGCTGATCGAGTCCATGATACCGGTTCCTATGATCAACTTCCCTCAGGTGAGTCCTGGTCCTGGTGTAGACTCTGGTCCTGGTCCTGGTGTAGACTCTGGTCCTGGTCCTGGTCCTGGTGTAGACTCTGTGTGTCCCTGTGTGTAGAAGGTAGCTGGTGAGCTGTACGGCCCCTTGATGCTGGTCTTCACTCTGGTGGCGATCCTGCTGCACGGCATGAAGACGTCAGGGACCGTCATCGTAAGAAAACCAGAGATTAGAGATCCCACGGTCAGCGAACGCACCGCCTCCAACACACTGTGTGTCTGTCTTTGTGTGTCCAGCGGGAGGGGACTCTGATGGGCACCGCCATAGGGACGTGTTTCGGGTACTGGCTCGGTGTTTCCTCCTTCATCTACTTCCTGTCCTACCTGGTCAACGCTCAGATCACCATGTTGCAGACGCTGTCCCTGCTGGTGGGTCCCGGTACTGCAGCCACACACTTGTAATATGCTACACACTATAATACTAATACTTGCATCTCTGATGTGTGTCCTCTGTCTCTGTTGCCAGGGTTACGGCCTGTTTGGACACTGCGTCGTCCTCCTCGTGTCCTATAACGTCCACTTCCACGTCCTCTTCTACGTCCTGTGGCTGCTGCTGGGAGGAATGTCCACGCTGCGCATGGTGAGGACCGCGTTTCCCATCAGACCCTGCTTCCCCTGATGCCCCTACTTCCTGGTTGTTTCTCACCTGTGTGTTTTGTTGTCCAGGTGGGGGTGTTGCTGTCCAGGACTGTGGGGCGTCCTCCTCGTCTCCTCCTCTGTGGGACGCTGTCCCTCCTCCACATGCTGTTCCTCCTCTACCTGCACTTTGCTTACCACAGGATCGTAGAAGGTCAGAACCAGAACCAGTACTAGAACCTGGTCCAGGTCCAGGTCTAACGAACCTGCCTTGTGTTTCAGGGCTGCTGGACTCTCTGGACTCTCTGGAAGGACCCAACATGGCTCCCATGCAGCGGGTGGCCAGAGACCTGCCTGAACTGAAGCTGAACGCTACCATAGGGGTCCTGGGGGGGGTGGCCCAGTGAAGGGGGGTGGTCCAGTGAGGGGGGGTGGGGGGTTATTGGTTTCCATGGAGACGTCTCCTTCTGTACATTCTATTGTTGTTATTTGTTGATTATTAAACTTTGACCTCTGACCTGTCTCTTTCTTATGACGTCATGGACTTTCAGAATAAAATGTTTACCTTATCTGGTACCTTTATTTTGAAAGGGTTAAACCGGAAGACTGTCGTCTTGTCAGTTTTATTTTGTAGGGTCATCATGAACCCTGAGTTCTGCCTGTCAGGTCGATGTGTAACTTACTGTGACTGAAGTGTTTTTTTTTTTGTCCAGCTATTTGGGACCGTGTCTAAAACTATCAGGTGTCCAATCAGTAATAATGTCCAAATGTCCCAAATCTCTAAACTGTCTTCCGTCTCCATAGACCGAATGTAGCCTCGCTGTTCCTTAGCAACCACTGACACATCATGTCCTGATTGGTTGATGGATGCATGTTTCCACCAATAGCAAAGGGGCTGTCGTGTTGTGTTTTTAGATCATTTGAAGCGGACTAGCTCTCTCCTCTGGCCGGGTTTCATTTTCACCGTAGAGTATCCAGGAAAAAATATTATTTGGCTTTATTTCACCAGATCGATCCCATTGAGATACAGAGACCTCTTTTCCAAGAGAAGCCGAGCAAAGCTGCGACAATTAAGAACAGACAGCAGCTCGACACAACACAAATAAAATACACAGAAGATAAAAACAGCAGGACTAAGACTCGGAATTTACATTAAAACAAGGACAAGTATGAAATGTAGCTGTTCCGAGGGTTAGATTCAGGGTTTCAGCGATAGAACCAACCTGTTCCTGTCAGACTGAACTCAGGGAAACAAACTCTCCACGTTTACGTAACGACGGAGGCACGTAACGACGGAGGCACGTGACACTGGCGCGCGGGAAGTCTGGGTACGAAGTCCGAGACCAAAGCTTCTGTAGAACCCGGTAGAACGAGTTAGATCAGGCGGAGCCATGAAGGTTTATTTCTGCGGCAGCATCAGAGGCGGGAGAGACGACGCCCCACTTTACCGGAGGATCGTGACCGCGCTGCAGACCTACGGGAGCGTGCTGACGGAGCACGTGAGCAGCCCCGAGCTCACCGACAGAGGTCTCTCTCACGCTTACACACACTGCACATGCGCAGAACAAAGCCTCTGAATTTCTGCTTGGCTCATGAAGAAGCTGTACACTGAGCTTTGATTGGTCGGTTATGTGTGATGTCACTGAGCTGCTGTGCTGTGATTGGACAGGAGAGGACGCCACAGCCGCAGGAGACCGCTACATCCACGACCGCGACGTGGACTGGATCCGACAGTCTGACGGTGATTATCGAGGACTGATTGTTGATTGACCGGTGCGACAGCCCTCTGACCTCTGACCTCTGACCTCTCTGTCTCCAGCCGTCGTTGCCGAGGTGACGCAGCCGTCGCTGGGTGTCGGCTACGAGCTCGGCCGAGCCGTCGACATGAAAAAGAAAATCCTGTGTCTGTTCAGACCGTCATCAGGACGCGGTGAGTCACTAGATCCAATATGGCCGACAGCCAATCAGCTGTGTTCAGATCCAACATGGCCGACAGACAATCAGCTGTGTTCAGATCCAATATGGCCGACAGCCAATCAGCTGTGTTCAGATCCAACATGGCAGCCAATCAGCTGTGTTCAGATCCAACATGGCCGACAGCCAATCAGCTGTGTTCAGATCCAACATGGCCGACAGAGATCAGCTGTTCAATGTTGGTAACTGATCTCGTTGTTTCGTTAGTTATCGCAATGATCGCGGAGCCGCGACGAGACCAATCACAGTGAGGGATTACAGCGAGGATGAAGTGGAGAAGGTCCTGGACGAGTTCTTCAGCAGAACCTGAGGAACCTGGAACCGGGCATGTGATCAGTTCCACTGTAACGATCTGAAATAAATAAACCTGAAAGTAAAAACTAGTGTTGACATCATCAGTATTAATGAGGTCAGGCTGAAACAGCTGACGCATCTCCATGGCAACATGTACTCACAAGACCCGCCCTCCCCACATGACCACTTCATGACAACAGGCTAACACATCGATCATGTGAGTGGATACAACATGTGTGGGCATACCTGTCCAGGTGGGACGTATCCCCGCAGGTCACTTCCTGTTTGACTGAAACACACCAACTCTGACTTAAGTTTAAAATATTTATTTGATTTAAAATATACATGTTTACAAACTGAGAAAATAAATCATTAGTGGAGTTCTAACAGTCCAGAGGTCAGAGGTCAGCACCTGTGGGTGGAGCAGAGGGCGGGGCTACAATCACCTGAAGGTCACAGGTTCGTTAAAGGTCCACATTCATCTCCGGTGAGTCCGAGTCCTCCCAGCAGGATCCTACCGGGATCCGAAGAACCAGGACTCAGAGCAGAACCAGGAACCAGGAACCAGACCATAAGGAGTGTTTCAGTGAAGCATGCTGGGAAAACGAGCTGCTTTAACGTCATGGTCTTCATCAGCAGACAGAGGAGGAGGAATGAGGAGAACTCAGCAACAACTCGAATTATATTCATGAAGAAGAATCATTAAAGATGAATGAGTACAGATGGAAAAGGTATTTATAGCCTCAGTACATGCTAACAGGCTAACACACACACACACAGACACACACAGGTCTTTATGTCTCCGTGGGGACCAGACGGGTCCTCACAGAGACAGTTACACAAGAAAACAGTGACAACAGAAAAATTTAACAACGTGAAAAAGGACGAACAGGAGGAAAACGAGGAGGAAGAGGATGAAGAAGAAAATGTTAATGCTAATGTTTTAGGAACCAGGAAGTCGTGACTGAAGAAGACCATGTGACTTTAATCGTCTGTTTCCTGAACGGCGATCAATGAATCTGATCAGGTGTTTCCCATCATGCACTCTGACAGACCGCCACAATAAAAGCTTCTGAGCCATTACAAACAATCAGCTGATCACCTCCAGTCAGCTGACTAATACTCAACCAGAAACAATCAGAGCTGTGAGGGATTAAACCATAGACTGTATATTAATATGGACACTTCCTCCAGACTGATGAAGCCCCGCCCACACTTCCTCCAGACTGATGAAGCCCCGCCCACACTTCCTCCAGACTCACTGGTGTTTTCATTGAATGAATCCTCCTCCACCAGCTACAAGGAAATGTTGGATTATACACTGAACTTACTTTTAATTTTTTTTTACGGGACCTCCTCATGGAGCAGTGGGCATGGCCATGATGTCACATCCTGTTTAGTGGCAAACAAATTAAACTTTCATCCACATTATATTAACTAATAACCATCCTTGAAATAATTTATGTGATGTGTATTTTACTGTTTTAGTTTCCAGCCCACTAACTTGGACGGGGTGGAGCTTATGACCTATACTGCAGCCTCCAGCCACCAGGGGGAGCTCTACTAGCTGTAGAGGAGGCATCCATATTTATTTACAGTCTATGCTCTACATTCCATCAGCCTCAACTACGGAGGCTCAGAGAGGCCAAAACAGTTCATTAACACGTCTGCCTCGTAGTGAGAACAGAAAGAAACTAAACTAAACTCAACAAAACACGCC
Organism: Mugil cephalus; assembly: GCF_022458985.1. Classification (NCBI taxonomy): domain Eukaryota; kingdom Metazoa; phylum Chordata; class Actinopteri; order Mugiliformes; family Mugilidae; genus Mugil; species Mugil cephalus. The sequence goes on from NC_061782.1 coordinate 116,700, forward strand.
AAAATAAAAGTCTGAGAGAGGCACTGTGTCTGAGTGTTCCTTCAAAATAAAAGACACACACACGCACACACGCGCACACACACAGTCTCTCTACAGGTGGTTCTTCTGTCCACATACTTCTGGTTCTGTTTCTTTCATTGTGATTAAATCCATTAACGTTGTCAGTTGTCAGAAGTGTGTGGACGCTGTCTGGGCAGCATGTGTAGAGCATGGCTATTTCCTGGAGGGCCGTGACCTCTGACCTCTGAGGGGCAGGTCAGTTGCCGTGGAGACGGATGCGGGGCCACAGTGAGGCGTGTCAGTCGAGCAGCGTGCCTTGCTCCTGGGCTCGGGTCAGGCTGTCTTTGCGGTGCAGGTGGTGCACGCCCATTCTCTTCGGACTCCTCTGGGGTCGCTGGGCGGAGTCAAACTCCAGGAGGCGGGGCGAGATGGCGGGTAGGTCGTGGGGGAGGATGTCCTCCCCCTCCTCCCCCGCCTCCTCCTCCTCCTTCCTGTGGCCGGGGCTGGTTGCCACGGTGACTGCAGTGTCCCCGCTACCGCCGTCGTCCTCCAGGTCCATCAGCAGCTTCTGGCCCCGCCCCCTCCCGCTGGGACGCTGCTCGGTGTCGGTGTCGGTGTCGAGGCTGGAGCCCCGGCTCGGCGTCCAGCTCTGTGCAGACGAGCCCTCCTCGCCGTCTGAGTACGCTGCCCTGTGGCGCTCGGAGGAGGACGCCGCCCCATCCGGTGCCACCTGCCGCCGCTGAGACGCCAGAGAGACGCCCGAGGACGGCGCCATCTTCTCCACAAACATCCGCTGCCAGTTGGCCAGAAGGTCCTCCTCCGAACTACCGGAGCTTGCCAGGACGCTCGGAGCCTGGGGGCGGGGCCAAAACATTAATCATCACATGACGAGCATCTCACTGGAGGAGCTGGACTGTGGGGCTTAGCTTACCTGTGGCGGGCTGCTGAAGGGGCTGGACTGGCTGGACAGCGGCTCACTGATGATGTCACGCTGCAATGGTGGCGTGCACTGGTTGACCCCGCCCCCTCCACCAGAGGAAGTGGCGGGGCTGACGTCGTCGCCCTGCACCAGGCTCAGGGAGATGGCCTGCCTCGTGGCGTAGGTGCAGTTGGGCAGTGGCGAGTTTTTTGGGATCTTGACTTTGTCGTCGGAGGAGAATTCGATGACCTTACGTCCAGGGTAGAGGGGGTGGGGGGGCGGTGGCGCCGGGTAGGGGTTCAGCTTCTCAAAGGAGGGGGCGGAGTTGGCTTCCTCGTCCAGGCTGCTGCTCTGGCTGCGCGCCCCGTTCTGCTGCCACATCCCCGGGCCGCCTCCATCCTGAACCTCGGCCGCCGCCGTCATGTCCACGTGGACGAAGACGTCCTCGGCGACGGGGCGGCCGCTGCTGCTGGACTGGGCGGAGTTCAGGACCAGTGGCTCGGGCTTCTCCAGGACGCGGGCGATGACTGAAGTTGGGACGACGTCGGCCGGCGTCAGACTGAGCGTGTCCGGATCCTGGGTGCCGGGGGCGGGGCTTCGCTCTGGGAGACTGGTCTTCATGTGTTTATTCAGCATGTCCTGCAATTCGGAGGGAAGCTGGGGAGACACAACACATGCTAACACAAGCTAACCAGGGTTAACCTTGGCTACATGCTAACCAAGGCTACATGCTAACGTTAAACCCGCAACTTTTGGAATGTTTTGAACACTTCCTGTCTGATCTGATTGACTGACAGTTGGAAGGTGGAGACTCTCGTTAGCGCTTCCTTGTTAGCTAGTGTTAGCCTTTCTTCATCAGCTAGCATTAGTAAGTTAGCTCCTAGAACCATCTTCATTTATATATTTATTTATTCATATGACACAGTTCTATGTGTAAATCATTATTATTATTATTATTACTACATACTGATGCCATAATTAGTACTATATACTGTTATTATACTGGTGTTATTATACATTATTATTAGGGCTGCACGATAACTCTTTTTGTAAACTGATACCGATAACTTTCTGCTTCCAAAGGCCGATACCGATACCGATACCAGACCTGGAGATAAGACAGACTAATGAACAAACAGTTTTGACTCTTAAAAGGAAGATATTTATTTTTCAGATGAAAAACTATGAGCAAGCAAACATTTGCTAAAAGATCAGGCTCGAACTAAACTATTTGATATTTGAAATGAACCAAATAAAGGCCTCTAGACCTGAAATACTTTGCATCAAGTTTAAAAGTAAATAAAGTGGAAAAGTTCACAAGTTCTAAAAAACAGAAAATGCACTGACACAAGTTAGAATCAGACATTTCTCTGCTAGTTCTGTGCTATTTCTCCCTCCCTGTGGTGTTTTCTTTAAATATTTATCTCACTCAGCCAGCGAACGTAGATTTACAAACATATGCACGTTGTGATGCATTCGTGTGGTGACGGAAATTCCCCTTTCCTGGTTCGTGAGCCGTTTCCTCGACCTTTTTATGTTCATGTTTCTATGATTTATGTGTAACATCCGGGGAAATGAGTAAAATACTGTGGATAAGACGGTGATATCAGTCAGCTACTACCAAATAATGACAGAAGCCCCTTTCACATCGGGCTAAAAACCTGGATCTGACGCTGATATAGTCTTATATAGACGCCTGACAGACTTTATCATTGTAGAGGCTTCAGCTCATAAACTCGTTCTGGTCTGCTCCCATAAAGACTGATCTCTGAAGGCCAGAGAGTTTTTATTCCAATCAATCAAATCAAATGATTGTTAATGGAAACTCAGAGGTGAACGGCGACTGTGTTTATATCCAGTCTTTATAACGGTCTCTCACTTTTTTAACCATCGTGGCAGCGCTCTGCATCCGAGGAGAAGAGGAGATTTGGAGGCAGATATCGGCTCTGTGCAGGACACAGTGATTTATTCTAATATCAGCAGCCTTTTGGTTTGACAGGTTCAATCTTCAGGTCATCAACAAACTGCAGCTTTATGTGTAATGTACGTGATGACGTATGAGGGAGGAAGAAACAGGCGCAGCTCTCACAGCGGGAGGTTCAACCCGGACTTTACCGATGTGAAAGCACCAAAGGTCAGTCAACATAGGATTTTCAATGTGAAAGTGATAAGAGTTGATGAGTTGTTTCCCGACATGAGGGAGTAATGCATTTATTCAGTCAGAAGGTTGTTTTTCTGATTATACTGACGCCACTTGAATGCAGCATTCACTGCAGGCCGTGCAGGTCTCATGTAGGAGAGGGAGCGCTGATTAAAACGACCACTCACACCGTGCTGACAAAAACAGAGATTATATGTTATCGGGCTGATACGTCATGATATCGGACCTATCCGAATGATGTCATAATTTCCTGACATCATATATATATATATTTATAATTATCGTGCGCCCTAATTATTATTATTATATTATATTATATACTATACTCCTTTTATACACGGTTTAGTTACAGTAACACTACCATCATATCATCAGCACCTTATCCACCTACGTGTCGTGTATCTTGTGTTTTTTAAGTGTCCTTGTCCTCTTTTGTGTTTTTATTTTTGCTTTTATTTTTCTACCTCAGTATTTTATTCTATTGTATTTTATTGTATTCAAATACCGGACGGCTGTGACGACCTAATTCTCTCTCTCTCTCTCTCCATCTTATTTACTTACGTCAGCAAACTTGTGGTTCCTGAAGTGAGACTTGTTGCACTTGAGCAGCTGTACGGCCAGATTACAGTCCTGCCTGTAACGCTCCTGGAGACAAACACACACCTGGATTAGCTCAGGTAACGTGGAGGAGGGGCCATGAGGAGGAGCTGGGGCAGCATGGAGGAGGCGAACGTACATGGGGGTGGAGCTAAGATAGAGGCAGATCTAAATGAGATCAAATCTAAAAAGAGTAAAGGTGGAGGTGTTCTCACATTGAGCTCCTCCAGGTGATCCACCGTGTTCTTGGAGTCCAGTAGTTTATTGGTCAGTTCCACGATCTCCTGATCCATCGTCTTCTTGTCCCTCTCCACCTTCCGTAGCTGTGGGCGGAGCAAAGACATCGTTAGCCTGCCAGTCAAAGCTGTGGGCGGAGCAAAGGCATCGTTAGCCTGCCAGTCAAAGCTGTGGGCGGAGCAAAGACTTTGTTAGCCTGCCAGTCACAGCTGAGGGTGGAGCAAATGCATCGTCAGCCTGCCAGTCACAGCTGTGGGCGCAGCAAAGGGCGGAGCAAAGCCTGCCAGTCACAGCTGAGGGCGGTGCAAAGCCTGCCAGTCACAGCTGAGGGCGGAGCTCTCCCCTGGAACATTCAGATCATGTGGGAATAAACGACGATCCCCTGGACGCCATGTTTGTAGTTTTCTGTTAATCTCAAAATATCATGAAAAGGTTCCCAGATCATTTGAATGCTAACCAGGCTAACGCTAAAGCTAGTAGGAAAGGTGAAGATGAGGAGGAGGAGGAGCAGGAGGGAGGAAGAGGAGGAGGAAGATGAATGGAACGTTACTGCGTGAACCCATGTCTGACTGACGGCAGCCTGATGAAGAAGGATGAGGATGATGAAGGTCCGTTAAAGAGCAGCGTGAGGAAGAGGAGAGAAAAGAAAGATGAAGAACGTGAGTCATCAGCATCAATTCACTTCTGACCTCCGGCTTTGTTGTGTGGCAACCGCACCGTTAGCATCACTATTAGCATCACTATTAGCATCACTATTAACATTGCTATTAGCAGAGTAGCGGAGCAGAGAGTCTCCATTAGCATCAATGTTAGCGTCACTATTATTGTTGTCATTACAGTCTCCATGAGCATCACCATTAGCACCACTCTTAGCATCACTTTTAGCATCACTATTAGCATCACTATTAGCATGACTATTACCAGAGCGTGAAGCTTCTCCTCCAGATCCTGATTGGCTCTCTGGGATGCAGTGTAGCTATTCTGGAGTCTGCAGAGACAAGAGACAAGAGACAAGACAGAGACACTAATGAGCAATCTGTCCTTTCACAATAAAAGTCTACAGAATAGAAGCAGAAATCAGCGGATTGTCTTTGACCTTTGACCCTGTCTCTGACCTGCGGAACTTGTCCCTCATCTTGTCCAGGTCGTCCCGGGTTCGGCTAAGCTCCGCCTCCATGTAGTGGCGGCTGCCATCAAACTCCGCCTCCATGGCCTCCATCTTGTGGGTGGAGAGAGAGAGGCGGCGCCGCAGGTCCTCGTTCTGCTGCTGTAGGATTCTGGGTAAAGAAGAGAGGAGTTCAAACCAACCATCTCTGTTTCTAACTAGTGTTTCTAGACCAAGTAAAACTAGACTGGTTCTAAATAACTGAGTCTTTCTCCTGAATGTTGTCGTCATGTTTGGTTCACGGAGGAAAAGGCTAGCAAGAGGAAAAGGCTAGCAAGAGAGAGCTAGCAGGAGAGAGCTAGCAAGAGGAGAGAGCTAGCAGGAGGAGAGAGCTAGCAGGAGGAGAGAGCTAGCAGGAGGAGAGAGCTAGCAAGAGAGAGCTAGCAAGAGAGAGCTAGCAGGAGGAGAGAGCTAGCAGGAGGAGAGAGCTAGCAGGAGGAGAGAGTAGAGCTACAAGAGGAGAAGCTAGCAGGGGGAGAGAGCTAGCAGGATGGAGAGAGCTACAAGAAGGAGAGAGGATAGCAGGAGGAGAGAGCTAGAAGAGGAGAGAGCTAGCAAGGAGAGAGCTAGCAGAGGAGAGAGCTAGCAGGAGGAGAGAGCTAGCAGAGAAACAGCAGGAGGAAGACTAGCAGCTACACATGATAGAAAGGACAGGAGACGTTTAGAGACTTCAGACATTATACTGTTGGACACCTGATGTTTGGTCCTAAATAGTTTTAATGGAAATAGTTGTAAATAAGTAAATTGTTGACAGCTTAGAAATGTCCAGTTAGATTTACATTCTAAGTTCTAGAAATGTTTGGTTCAACATGTTTGTGGTTTTCTAACTTGTTCCTCCTGGATCTGATGGTTCTAGTCTGGTTTTAGCTCCAACGTGTTCACACAGTTTGTAAAGTTGAGCTGAAAGAATGAAACCGAACCAGGACCAAGGTGAAACAGAGTCAGACACTGGGACACTAGACTCTGAGTCTATAATCAGGAATAATTAGATATGTAAATGAATAACTCACCTGATCCTGTCTGAGTCCGACAGAGCCTCCTGAAACACATCAGTAACATCGTTAGGTAATGAACATTTAACTCAACACTTAATTTATTTATGTAGAAAATAAAAACCTTTAAATAATTTAAAGGTTCGTCGAACATGAATGTTTAGAGAAAGCAGCACAACATCAACGATGAAGTGAAATTCATTTTACCTGAACCTGAACCTTCTCTATGTCACAATATTCTGATGGTGTCAATGTCAAAGTTTTACAGAAACAATCCTCAGAACTAACAAAACTTCACTATTTAACATTAACGCAGGAGAAAGAGGAGGAGGGAGGAAGACTCTACCTTGATGTGGGACAACAGAGACATGTGAGAGAGAGAAGGTCTTTGTCTTTGTTCTTTAACCTCCTCAACCTCCATCTTTACTCCTCTATTCACCTCCTCTTTAGGCCCCGCCTCCTCTGTGACGTCACCCCCCTCCTCCCCTCCTAGTGGCTGGTACCAGGTGTCGGGTCGATGAAGCGCCGCCACCCAGTCGTCCCAACGCCGAGTCCGACCTGCAGGCGCCGGCGCGGGTTCGTTCCTGTGGCCACGCCAGGGGGCGGAGCTTTTGTGCTTCCTGCCGAGCAGCGTGAGGTGGGCGGGGCTTAGCACCCGGCAGGTGATCTCATCCAGGAAGTTGGAGAATCGGACCTTCTCCTCCAGGACATTCATCCTCCAGTTCCAGGTAGGTCTAGAGGGGGAGGGAGGGGCCGAGGACCGCCGTTCAGCCCGGTCCAGAGAGCAGGTCGGGGTGTGGCTAGAGGCGCCGCTCCGCCCCCCGCCATCGTCCAGCACTTCCACCGACTTTGACTTCCTGATGACATCATAAGGCTGCGCCGCAGACATCGAGGCCGGCTGCTTCAGGATGCCCTTCGGACGCATGGCGCCCTGTGAGCACCGGGGCCCGTCGTGGCGGTTTCCTCCGGCTCCGCCTGGCACCACCTGCTTAGCAGCGCCAGGGCGGGGCCTGGAGCGGCATGGAGGACTCGTGGATCGGCGTGGAGGACTCGTGGAGCGGCGTGGAGGACGTTGAGGACGTGGAGGACTCGCGGAGTGGCGTGCAGGACGATGAGGACGATAAGGACGTGGAGGACTCGTGGAGCGGCGTGGAGGGCGTTGAGGGTGCTGAGGACTCGCGCCGTGCCGGTCCACTGCCCTGGTTCTGGTCTGGCTGGGTCGGGGGGCGTGGCAGCTGTAGAGCGGTGGGACATAAAGCTCTAAACTGGACAAGCTGGAAACGTCCAGCTCGCTGTCTGAGCGCGGTGGAGGGGGGACGCCACGCTGTGGACGGCCGGTAGCGGAGGCCAGGAGGCGGGCGGGGACGTACAAAGGCGGAGAAAGCGTGTTGAGGGTGTGCTTGTTTACCTGGTTGATGTCGGGCGGCGGCGGCGTGGCGGTGGGGAGGGCATGGCGTGTTTCTCGGTGCTGCGGTGGAGCCTTGCGGTACGGCTTCCTGGCCGGGGCGGCGCTCGCCATCCTGGGGTCCTGTCGGTCGGGAGAAGAGCGTTAGAGGAGGAAGGAAACGCCACGGCCGACCGCCACCGCACCACCACCACGACTGGACCCCGTCACCGTGGCTACCTCGCTCTCTGAGAGCAGATCAATGCTCGGTCGCCCCACATCAGCATCAGCACGCCATCACCACACGGGTTAGTGTGTTTGTGAGGACCGGCCTGGATCGGTCCACACACACATACACACACTGTAACACACACTGTAACACACACTGTAACACACACTGTAACACACACTGACCACGCGTGTTAGGACATGATGTTCTCAGTCCAGGTCCTGGTTTACAACCAAAACTCAACTGGACTCGTTGAGCTTAGAGGAGAAGTTTCATTTGAGTAGCTTCTTTCTCTCTGTGTGTGTGTGTGTGTGTGTGTGTGTGTGTGTGTGTGTGTGTGTGTGTGTGTGTGTGTGCGCCTCAGGCTGCTCATTGATTGGTTTATTTCCAGAACAGGAAGTGCAGCTGCATTGATCTGGATGATGCCAACCTTTAGTGTGTGTTGTGTCGTGTGTGTCGTCCAGTGTTTCCCGTTTTCTGGAGCCGCGGCTCAGATTTAACACAGAAAAGAGTCTAAATAATGAGACACTGATCACGTTCTCACCATCTACGCGCTTCATCTGGGTCACAACCTCCTCCCCCCAGTTCACACCGAGTCCTTGTCCAACATCTCTATCACCATCATATACGTACATACACAGACATACATGGGGGGGGCTGGATGTCAGTGAACTCGTTGTCATGTTCCAGATCATATGAGCTTTGTGACATGGTGCATTATCCTGCTGGAAGTAGCCGTCAGAAGATGGTCCACTGTGGTCATAAAGGGATGGACGTGGTCAGTAACAAGGCTGAGGCATTTAAACCATATACTGGCTACTACACGAATGTGAACCTCAACATAACAAAGATGAAGAGATGGAGATGTTACACATGAACGGGTTTAAAATGAGACGTCAAAGCTGGAACAAATTAAAGAAAAGTTAAAGTCTTACAGTTGACTTTGACTTTTCCCTAAACCCACAATCAGGGCTAACAAAGAAACAGCTGTTAGCCCAGTGTTCCAACATCCATAACTGAAAACTACTTTCACAACTAGAGATTAATGAAATACAACAACAGCGCTACAGCAAGGGGTGCCAGGAGGACCGGTCAGCGGGGAGATGTCTTCATCATCCCCACAATCAGAGATTGGTACCAAGTCCCAACAAGTACCAACAACAAGCCTCAATACAAGAGCTGCTGACCTGAGAAGGGAGTTCGTGACTCAACTAGAGCCCCAACAAATACCGAAGCCGAGCTGCAAAGTACCTTCAGAAGATCTACTTGTGGATCTACTTGTCCTTAACCCCATAACAGGCAGCACCCACCATGGAAGATACGGTTAGAGGCCAAGATAAAGGCAGCACGGAGGGAGGTTAGTCAGCTAGCAGAGCTACAGAAGGGCAACATGGTGAATAACGCGATATAACCTAAGAGCTGACCGCAGAAACCTCCCAGAACAAGAACCAGTAACCTAGCACAGTGTTTCTCATTAATTAAGACGACTGTGGTGGCCACAGTCTTCTATGACCGAAAAACAAACACAAACACTCGACCTGAAGTTGTTTATGCAATGAAATCCGAACAATCCTAGTACTCATACCGCTTTCACATCCAAAATGCCGGCATTTTCAGAGCCGGGTCGACACAGGGATTGATTCAAATATCAGCCGCCTTTTGAAGCATCGGGAGTTTGACAGGTCCATTCTTCAGGTTATCAAAAAACTGAGTGTTATCTGCAACGTACGCAATGATGTATGAGGGAGGAAAAAACAGGCAGCAGCTCTGACAGCGCGAGGTCCAGAAGTGAGTTGATCCGGGTCGACCCGGTTTATATCTACCAGTTGTGGTCTGAGGTGCAATAAATATTAAAAGTGGCTTGTGAAACCTGCTAAGAAATAAAATCCAAATTCTTAGATTTAAACTTAAAAAAAGAAGAGTAACGCAACAGTTACTTTCCCTGGTAGCTAGTTACTTTTATAGTGGAGTAATTCAGTTACTAACTCAGTTACTTTCTGGGAGAAGTAACTAGTAGCTATAACTAATTACTTTTTAAAAGTACTGTGTCCAACACTGCTGCCTGAGGGCCAAACCCTGAAGAGTTGAACTCTGGGAGAGCTCTGGTTTTTCACCAGGAAATATGAGGCGTCCGAAGGCGGATGTGTGTCAGTGTCGAGTCTTAGCTGACTATTGGTGCAGCATGGATGTGCCAAGGACAACAAATACAAGTGTTCTTTGTTCATCGGTTTGTTTGACAGTTTGAAGATTGTTCACATGATCGATGTTAAGTTTTATATGCTCTAAATGAATGAACGAGTGAACGACTGAATGAATGACTTTGTGTCATTGTTGTATTTTTCAAGATTAAATTTGAAATATTTCTGATATGCTTTTTTAAGTTCTTATGGATGTTACCAACCTGTTATCTTCACATACAGCAATTAACATCATATTCAGTGGCCTCAAAATACACTAAAGAGATCCATCGGGCCCCTGAGGGTCAGAGACCCTCCCACCACAGTCCGATAAATTCCTGTGGGCATCACTGTAACATCACATATGAACCAGCTGCTGAGGGATGGGACCAACCCAGAGCTGCTAAGCCAGGGCAGGACAGTCCTAGGCCCAAAGGACCCGTCCCATCCAGCCGCTGGCCAATAACCTGCCTCTGCACAGCATGTAAAGCTCTATCAGGCATCATTAAGCATGTGGCCCAATACATGAGCAGCGCTCAGAAGCAACACCAGAGAAACCAAGCACCAGCTAGTGTTTCAATAGAGCCAGAGACCGTAAGAGCAGAAAGCCCAACCTGAGCACCACCTGGACCGACCACAAGAAAGCCTACGATTCAGTGCCACACACATAGATACTGGAGTGTCTGGAACTGTGTAAGACTGACTTGAACCTAGGACCAGCCCAGCACATAGTAGCAGGGTGTAAGGTGGGTGGTGGGTGAAGAGCAGTGAGAGATGTGGAGATACCAGCTGACTCCAACATCAGAAAGAAGAAACACGAAAATGTTGAGAAGTACCAAGATGTACCCTTGGTAGTAGGAACATTCGGGCAGTGACCCCCAAACTGGGAGAGTGGCTCCAACAGGGAACAACACATGAGGCTTCAGTCCAGAAGAACGCAGTCCTAGGAACAGCTGAGGTACTGAACCAGTAGAACCCTCAAACTCCCAGACCTCTGGTAGAGAACCCGCATTTCATAGACATACATATGTAGACATCTATCATCGACATACAGTGGTGGGAAAAAGTTTTGGGACACTCTTAAAATGTTACAAAATCTCAAATATTATCATGAAATGTTTGTGGGAAAATCTTTGTGTTTCAAAGGTTCGGCTGCATTAGACATAAACAAATACAAATTATATTTATTCTGTTTATTGTTTACAAGAAAAACTAACAAAACTAAATTCTTGAAATTTTCAATGTGTCAGTTCTCAACATTGTTGGAATCGAAGTCAACAAATAACAGAGAATGTGTTCAAAGCTGAACAGAAATTCAATGAACCATCAGATGATCAGATTAATATTTATTAGCAGCAGTAGAGCTCTAATCCTGGCTCCATGTTCCCACCAGAATTCACACTGTTCAGATAATCTGCTCCCGTTCTTCTTCAGTTACTACTTTTAATTCTTCTAAATTTGTTGGTTTGCTCTTTGAAACAGACCTTTTGATAATCCACCACAGATTTACAATGGGCTCATTCAGGGGCCACTCTAAGACCTGGACTCTGTGCTCCTGTAGCCAGGTTCTACTGGTCCTGTGCTCCTGCAGCCAGGTTTACTGGTCCTGGATCCTGTGCTCCTGCAGCCAGGTTCTGCTGGTCCTGGATCCTGTGCTCCTGCAGCCTGGTTCTGCTGGTCCTGGATCCTGTGCTCCTGCAGCCTGGTTCTGCTGGTCCTGGACCCTGTGCTCCTGCAGCCTGGTTCTGCTGGTCCTGGTCCTGTGCTCCTGCAGCCAGGTTCTACTGGTCCTGGATCCTGTGCTCCTGCAGCCTGGTTCTGCTGGTCCTGGATCCTGTGCTCCTGCAGCCAGGTTCTACTGGTCCTGGATCCTGTGCTCCTGCAGCCTGGTTCTACTGGTCCTGGATCCTGTGCTCCTGCAGCCTGGTTCTGCTGGTTCTGTGCTCCTGCAGCCAGGTTCAACTGGTCCTGGATCCTGTGCTCCTGCAGCCAGGTTCTACTGGTCCTGGATCCTGTGCTCCTGCAGCCAGGTTCTACTGGTCCTGGATCCTGTGCTCCTGCAGCCTGGTTCTACTGGTCCTGGATGTGAGTCAAGGGGCTTTATCTGGTAGAAACATCCAGTTTGGACCTGGACACAACAGAGCACGTGCAGAAGGGACCATGTGGGTTTGGAGAACGAGCTGAATGTGTGATGACAGACAGTGAGATGAGCAGCACCAGCAGCATCATGCATCAAAGCCTGATGCTGCCTCCACCATGTCTGACAGTAGCTACTGTCCATGCTGGAGATGATGCTTGGCCTGGCCTTCTGCGTAGCAGAACATTAGCAGGAGGAAGATAAAGCTGGAAACTGGACTCATCTGACCACAGAACCTTCTTCCAGGTCCTGACTGTCCAGTCCTTGTGTTCTTGGGTCTAACCTCTGTCTCTCATTGATCAGGGGCTTCTTCACAGCCTTGTAGGACCTTAAGCCATGATCTAAACGTCCACCACGTACAGGGAGGCTGGAACACTGGACACCAGTTTGGTTTGACCACTGCTGCTGGAGCTCCTGTGATGTCATTGGCTGGTTTCCCTGCACATGTGGATCAGGATGAGGTCATTGGTTGGTGTAGAAACTCTTGGACGTCCAGATGTTGGTTCGTCTGTGTGTCTGCAGAGTGAATCCAGCTGATGAAGGATGAATCTGAAACTTCCTGCTGATCTGGAGGCAGCTGGACGTTCCTGGCTGAGAACCTGGATCTTCTTTAGGTTCCTTGTTTTAGACGTTTTAGTCTCTGAAGAACTTTCTGATGTTCTGTTTTTATTGAGACACGAAGCAACAGACAAATGTGTCTTTAAATTAAAAGCAGTGCCTCCATTAGTGGATCACTGGAACCAAAGTGACTCACACTCAACATTTCTGATGTGTTTCTATGGAAATCGGGATGTAACTGTAATGTTTACCAGTTTCATGATAAGTAGTGGTGAAATTCCAGACGGTTAGTTTTACCGTTCAAATATTTATTGTCATTAAAACCGTGTCTGGTTACCACGTTAAATAATTCACAGAGATGAGATACGGCAGCAGCACAGGGAGGTGCAGACGCTGCTGCAGTTTGCTTTAAAAACTCTCTGCAGCACACAGGTGGCGGTATAAGTCAACTGGAAAGGAGCTGTATTAACCCGCTGAAGAGACACGTATCGCCCCCTAGTGTGGAGGAGGAGGACATGTTACCGTCAGTTCTTAGATTTTCTCCGCTGCATGTAAACTGGACCCTTCTGGCCATAATCGGTGCTGCTTCCTACGAGTGTCTGTGCGCTAGCTTAGCATTAGCATAACAGTGAGAAGGTCCGAGGCAATGAGTGGGGCAGGTAAAACATTATCCAAATACACTGATGTAGGAAACACGGTTTCCAATATGAATAATGAACAATAAACACCAGGAAGTCCGACACTGAACCGGTAAATTTTGATAAAAAAAAACAAAAACGTTTTGAACGTGTTAAAAGCAGGAAACACTGAAACGTGTTTTGTTTTTACAGGAGTAACGTTAATGTGTGTGTGTCTCAGATGATAATAACGTTAACTTTGCTTTTCCATTAGAGTGGGTGCGTAGCAGCTAAACCCAGCAATGCTACTATATCCTCAAGGTCATTGTGCTGTTTTTATTTGTTTTTTTCTAAAATATAATTTGGTTAAATGGTTTCGGTGAGTGTATTAGAGGTGGAGGTTATTTTGCTCACTATAATCACAACATGACGTTTTTATATGGTTACATGTCTAATGTATATGTCTGTGATCACCACTGTCTCACTCCAAGCATCAGGACTTATTCTGTCGAATGGCAGCAGGTAGAAAGACAGGTTCATTATCCACCTGCTGCCCCCTAGTGGACGAGGATGCAACTGTTCAGTAGCACAGACGCACCAGGACTAATTATAATATTATAATGATGTTAGTAAATATATGAACCAGGACTAATTATAATATTATAATGATGTTAGTAAATATATGAACCAGGACTAATTATAATATTATAATGATGTTAGTAAATATATGAACCGGGACTAATTATTTACATTAAATCATTAATCATTAATTATTAATCATTTCTGACCAATTAAATGAAAGTGGATGGTTTCCTGTGGTGCACTGGTTGGGAACCACTGCAGTGTGTAGTGTGTGTTGTGTAGTGTAGTGCGTGTAGTGTGTGTTGTGTAGTGTGTTGTGCAGTGTGTGTTGTGTAGTGCGTGTTGTGTAGTGTTGTGTTGTGCAATGTGTGCAGTGTGTGTTGTGTAGTGCGTGTTGTGTAGTGTGTGTTGTGTAGTGTGTGTTGTGTAGTGTGTGTTGTGTAGTGTGTCCTGTGCAGTGTGTGTTGTGTAGTGTGTGTCGTGTAGTGTGTGTTGTGTAGTGTGTCCTGTGTAGTGTGTGTTGTGTAGTGTGTCCTGTGCAGTGTGTGTTGTGTAGTGTGTGTCGTGTAGTGTGTCCTGTGCAGTGTGTATTGTGTAGTGTGTGTCGTGTAGTGTGTGCAGTGTGTGTTGTGTAGTGTGTGCTGTGTAGTGTGTGTTGTGTAGTGTGTGTTGTGCAGTGTGTGTTGTGTAGTGTGTGTTGTGCAGTGTGTCCTGTGCAGTGTGTGTTGTGTAGTGTGTGCTGTGTAGTGTGTGTTGTGTAGTGTGTGTTGTGTAGTGTGTGTTGTGTAGTGTAATGTTCCAGGTGAGCTCGTCCAGGTGTTCGTGGGCTCGTACCTGACAGGTGATCTGCTCCTCAGACGACTTCATCCACAGAGAAAATCCTGAAACATGAGAGTTTCACCAGTAAAACCTCAGACCACAAGGTGGCGCTGCTCATCACAGGAACATTACACGATGATGCATCTACTGGCCACAGCTACTAGATCCAGACCTGAACGTCACTCACAGCTCTTCATCGTCCTCCTCGTCCTCCTCGTCCTCCTCGTCCTCCTGACACCGGATCCTCTCGTCTCCGATCACCTGGAACAGACGACGGACAAACAGAAAAACCTGAGACGCTGCAGACGGAGGAAGGAAAAGTCACTGATCTGGTCAGAACAACGGTCTCACAACCACAACCACTTTATTGATCCCGAGGGGAAATATCTCCAGACCTGGTGTCCAGAGTCCATGGACCACATCATCATCCTCATCATCATCATCTTCATCATCACCATCATCCTCATCATCATCACCTTCATCATCATCATCATCATCACCATCATCATCACCATCATCATCACCATCTTCATCATCTTCATCATCATCATCATCATCATCTTCATCATCATCCTCACCATCATCATCACCATCTTCATCATCACCATCATCATCATCTTCATCATCATCACCTTCATCATCATCATCACCATCAACATCATCTCATTTCTATCTGCGTTTCTTTCTGTTTGTGTGTCTTTGTGTGTCTTTGTGTGTCTTTGTGAGTCTTTGTGTGTTTCTGACCCTGGATGCTAACAAACTAAAATCATACTGTGATGAAATGTCTTGTTATTAGCATGTGAGAAACATATATTATGAGGAGTATCCTTAAATAAACTGTTGTAAACACACAGAGTCCGGGTCTAGGAGGAGCTGGCGGGTCGCAGCCCACTGGTCCGTGTCCCGGGGACCGAACCCAAACCCTGTGGGATCCCGCTTTAAACCTCCGCGTTCATTCATCGCTGGAAACTTTTTACAACTTTGATGAGTCAGTGAAAACACAACAACATGTTTAATGAAGCAGCTGATTAATAATTGAGCCGCTGATTAATGAGGACGGATCACCTCCAGCCTCGGTTCCGTTAAACCTGGACCGTCCGGCCTCCAGCCTTCACCCAGAGACCAGCACCGAGCCTCCAGCTGCGGCCGCCCCGTCCAGAACCACCCGCAGCCCGGTCACTGCTTACCTGAGCGCCGGGGATCGAGGCTAGGCCCGGTTCGACCCACGCAAAGTCCCGGAGAGCGGAGAGAGGAGGAAACTTTATCCGGGGCTCCGGTCTCCTCCTTCGGCTGTGGAGGAGGGAGGAGAGGGGGGAACCAATCCGAAGCCGGGGAGGAGCGCCGAGGTCCGGCTGTGCAAGCTGGGAATCCGGGATGCGACCAGCGGGCGGCCGGAGGAGAAGCAGCCGGAGAAGAGGCACCGAGTTACGGCCACAAATCTTCTCAGATCCGCCCGAAGAAAGTTGATCCTCTGCCCTGTTCAGCCGCCGCCATCTTTACCCGCGGGGCATGACGGGTAATCCTCAGGAATCCCACCAACCCCCCGCCCTTTACGCCCCTCACGTCCTGCGCGATGACGTCACGTTTCCATTTTAAAGATTAAAGATTTAATCACGTGTATCTGGTTTTGTTTTATGTTGGAGAAACTTGAAATCCATCTATTTAAATTCAGGACATGATTTATTTAAGCTTCACCATGAAATCTGCTGCCGTGGCCTCATCAACCAGCCTCCATAATATATATATAACCTCCATAAACTACATCTGTCCCAGTCTTCATGTCCTCCTCCAGGTGTCCACTCCTACCTAGATGAACTATTCACCAACATGATTCCTGTTATACTCACAAACTGTCACAGATCATCAGCTATGTGTTATATTACTAGATCCTACATGTTTCCTTCAGCTTGATGTTTGAAGTTAGTTTATCTTGTTTCTCCTGTTCTTCTTCTCTCTCTATCTTCTCTGTTTCTACCCGGCTGGTCTTCAGCAGATGGTTCCTCCATATGAGCTGGTTCTGCTCCAGGTTTCTTCCTGTTGTTTGTACAGAAAAACAACTGGCTCATTGTTTTCTACGTATACTTGAATAAATATAGCATTAAAAAAAAAAGGATTTAAATAAAGTCTTTTTAAAGTTTCTTTAAAGTTGATCCACTAAAAGGAAACAAATTTGTTGTGTTGTGTTGACAGTGAAAACATTTTTGTATCTCTGAGTTTGTTACTGTCAACACAGACTGAAACAAGTGTGTGGACGCAACAGAGGGACAAGAAAACATCTAAGATAAGATAAATATTTGTTACATGCTCAGTGATAATTCCACACAGCACACAAGGCTACATACATGTATATATATATATATATACATATATATATGTATATATATGTATGTATATATAGTATAGGTGTTCAATTAAGAAAATAAAATATGAACTGTAAACTGTGAACTCTTATAGTTTTTCTGATAAACATCCAGTATTTTAAAGCAGCGTGTGAATAAAGTGGAGACGGACGGAGACAGAAACATAAAACCATGTGTTACAGCATCAATCAACACAGCGCGACTTTATTCTTCAGTTCAACTGTGAAATATCATTTATGATGTCGACTGTTTAATACATTATCACGTTTCCTTAAAATACAATGTGTGTGTGTAGAAGGACAGAAAGACGAGGACAATGTCCAGCTGCTCCATAACAATGCCCCCCCCCCCCCAGCTATGAGAGGAATGAAGGAATGAAGGAATGAAGGAATGAACGATTGAAGGGTGAAGGTTTGAGCAGCTGTTTCTGTCTCTGCCTCAGCTAACTGAGGCTAACGTTACTCCTGAGGACTGAGGAAGACCCTGGGGAAGAATGTGGGGGGTGAGGAAGACCCTGAGGAAGAGACTCCAGGTGTAACAGGAACGAGAGGACGAGGAGGATAAAGGTAAAGATAACATGTTTTAAATGTGTCATGTTTAAATGGGAGGTATGGGGCTGGGGGGGGGGGGGGGGGGGGGGGTCTCAGCTGCTGTGGTGAAGGGGTCAAGGCTGACCCCCCCCCCAGCCACTCTTTGTCTGGATAAACAAAGCAGCAGCAGGTCATTGTGTCTGAGTTTAGATCAGAGAGGGATCCTCCTCCTCCTCCTCCTCCTCCTCCTCCTCCTCCTCCTGGTTCTGTAGAGTTCTGCTGTGGAGATCTGTCGGCGGTTCTTCGGATCAGATCCATGCTGGTTCTGCTGGATCTTTGGGAGGTTGAACAGTGCCACAGGTTTCCTCTGTTTCCCTGAGCATCGTCTGTCAGGAGCAGCGCCTGGAAAAACACTTCCTGGTTCCAGGACGAGTCTGAGCCTGTTCCATCTGATTCAGGAACAAACATCTCAAACAAAACACGTCCCAGTTGTGACCGATGCAGGCATGTCGGCCCAGACAGCGCCCCCTGCAGGCCTTTCACGGTCTCCTTGTTTTGATCTGTGTAAGTTGTTGTTTTAAAGTCTGTTTGTGTCTTTAACTCAATGCTGGAGGTGTCTGTGAGCCAATCAACACTAATTAACACCTCCTCCTCCTCCCCCTCCTCCTCCTTGGGGTGTGGGGTCGCAGCCCACAGAGGGGGAGTGTTAAATGAGGAGGAGGGACGGGGGAGGACGGGGGAGGACGGGTGGAGCAGCGTCTCCTCCTCGTCCAAACACAAACAGACGGTGAATGAAGCAGCTCGAGGTAAGAACTCCTCTTTAATCTCTGTCGCTTTGAAACAATCAGCTGGAACTTTTCCTTTTTTAGTTTTTATGGACAAACTCTGACGTCTGGAGGAAAAATGTCTTGATGAGTTTGAGTTGGAAAATCTGTGATTCTGCTCAGTTTTATTCAGTGTTTCCAGGAGAAAGTTGAGCTCAGAGATCCACCACAGATCCCCTGGTGGTTGTTTGCTTTAAGGTTCAGAAACATGATGATGTTTTTCAGTGGGCGGGGCTTAGCTGGAGGCAAAACAACGCTAGCTAACATGGACTAGCAGCTTGTGTTGGCTTTGTTTTAACAATGGTGGAAGAAAATGTGAGATTTTTATCTGAATATGTTCTGTCGGTCAATCGCTAGGGTTTTATAAAACACTGATAGATGGAACCAGACTGGACGACTGGACGAGTATCTGACAGGATTCAGAGTAAAGACAATAAAGACTCTTGATTCTTGATTAGCTACACTTAATACAGAAACTAAACTAAACTGTGTAACTGTGTCCTGAACAAGACTTAACTCACAAAGATTTAATAGATGAGTTTGTGTTTAAGTTCTGCCAGAAAACAAACTGGTATCATGTTTGGATTATTTTTATGTTACATGTGAGATGGTTATTCAGGCTAAGAGGCTGATGTAAAAACAAAACGTTGTTAGCTGTGTTATGTTTAGCAACAGGTTTCTATGATCTTTTTAACTCGAATAGCAGCTGGTATGTGACAAACTTCAGGTTTTACGTAGTCATGGCGTAGCTGTGATGTAGCCGTGATGTAGTTGTGATGTAGTTGTGATGTAGTCTTGATGTAGTCGTGATGTAGTTGTGATGTAGCCGTGATGTAGCTGTGATGTAGTCGTGATGCAGCCGTGATGTAGTTGTGATGTAGTCGTGATGTAGTCGTGATGTAGTTGTGATGTAGCCGTGATGTAGTCGTGATGTAGTCGTGATGTAGTTGTGATGTAGTCGTGATGTAGGGTTACGGTTATTTGTTAAGTAGTTAGAATCTAATCGTGAGGAAGTCGTAAGGAGGAGGAAGAGGGGGAGCGGGAGAGGAAGAAGAGAAAGAGGAGGATGAAGAAGAGGAGGGACGGGGAGGAAGAAGAGAAAGAGGAGGATGAAGAAGAGGAGGGACGGGGAGGAAGAAGAGGGGAGTTTACTGATGAGAGATGGAGTTTCTGAGAATGATGAAACTGTCAGAAACAGCTGGGATCGTATCCATATCTTTCTGCCATGGCAACCAGCCTCCTCTCCTCTCCTCTCCGCCGTTGCCATGGCAACAGCTGACCCCAGCAGTGGGAGACACAAACAACGAAGATGCTGCTTCCTGTCTACAGACGTTCAACAGAGAAGAAGAAAGAGGAGAAGAAGACGAAGAAGGAGGAGAACAAGACAACGCTTCTTCTTCTGTTGAGGAGATGAGGAAAAATAAATGTTTCTAATGTTGAGGCAATAGTTACTCCTCCTCCTCCTCTTCCTTCTTCTCTTCCTCCTGCGTAGCTACTAGGGTACATTAACCAAAAATCAAGGTTGTTCATAATTTAATTCAAACAGCGCTGCTAGCTCAATGGCAAGCTAACTAACATAGCTTACAGAAGTTGATATGAAGCTAGCTAGCTACACAGTTAACTGCCATGATAGACATACTAGCTAGCTAGCTAGACAACTGTAAACATGCTAGCTATCTAACAGCTAACTGACATGATAAACATGGTAGCTAGCTAACTAGATAGCTATAAACATGCTAGCGAACTAGCTAGAGAGCTATAAACATGCTACCTATCTAACAGCTAACTGACATGATAAACATGGTAGCTAGCTAACTAGATAGCTATAAACATGCTAGCGAACTAGCTATAGAGCTATAAACATGCTACCTATCTAACAGCTAACTGACATGATAAACATGGTCCATCGGTGATTGGTTCTCTTTGTAGCCGTGCGTCTCCTCCATGTTCTAGCTGATAGTTGTGGGTCTGTAGAGACAGGGTCAGGGTAACTGAGGAGGTTTGGAGACTCCTTTGGACGACTCCTGTTCAGTCTGTGTTGTTGAAAGTGAAGCAGGAAGTAGAAACCAAAATGAACCCGACTGGTAAAAAAGACACAGCGCCTCCTGGTGTTTGGGAGGAGTTGTTCCAGAGTGAGGAGGTTCCCCTAGAAATGACTCAGACCAGAGTAGACTACGTAGATAAGACTATAAAAGCTTTTAGGGTCCATATATGATTCAGTTCTATTCTCTATAGCATCAATAACACAACAAATTGTCTCTTTACAACAACTGGTCTGAAACCTCCAGAGCAGCACGAAGGAAAAACTCCCAGATAGTTGAGCTGGAGGGACCCATCAGACTAAGGTCGGGAGAGACAGAGGAGAGAGAGAAGAGATAAACATCCATCTGACTAAAGGGTCCATGTAGATCCTGATGGTCCAGAGACCAGATGTAGATCCTGATGGTCCAGAGACCAGATGTAGATCCTGATGGTCTAGAGACCAGGTGTAGATCCTGATGGTCCAGAGACCAGATGTAGATCCTGATGGTCCAGAGACCAGATGTAGATCCTGATGGTCTAGAGACCAGATGTAGATCCTGATGGTCCAGAGACCAGATGTAGATCCTGATGGTCTAGAGACCAGGTGTAGATCCTGATGACAGAACAGAGCTCTGGTGGTGAACACATGAGGACACATGTCCCCTCCAGAAGAAGGAGGATGAATATTCCAGGTCTGGTCCCGGAGCTCAGACCACCTGATGCTTTTCCTCATTCTTCTTCTGCTGCTGGAATGTGGCAGGCGTGTCCACTCCTGTCTCCTCCTTAACCTCCTGAACTAGATTAGAACCGGATCAGAACTGGATCAGAACCAGAGCTCTGGTAGGAACAGCAGGCAGGTCCAAGCCCTGGTTTTTGTTTGTCCAGATGTTCTTTACGGTGAAGGTTAAAGGTCAACCTGACAGAAGAAGAAGAACCGGGAGCGGTTTGTGCTGGACTGTAGTCAAGGTCTGAGGGGACATCTGGTCCTGGTCCTGGTCCTGGCGCTGGTCACAGTCTCTGTCCTCTGTTTCAGGACCAGCTTCTTGTCGCTATGTTGACGTTGGTTCTTCTCGTCCTGGTCTTCCAGCCCTGCAGAGGTCAAGGTAGGTCACATCCTCAGGTCATCAGGTCTGGAGCAGAGTCAGGATCAGGACGGTCCTGGGCCTCGTCTGATTGGTTCTTTCATCTTCCTGCAGGAAGTAACTGCAGCTGCAACATCACCAATGGACGATGTGATGAGTTCGGAGTCTGCAGGTGAGTCCCCATCCATCCATCCATCCATCCATCCATCCATCCATCCATCCATCCATCCATCCATCCATCCATCCATCCATCCATCCATCTCTCTATCCATCCATCCATCCATCCACCCATCCATCCATCCATCCATCCACCCATCCATCCATCCATCCATCCATCCATCCATCCATCCATCCATCCATCCATCCATCCACCCATCCATCCATCCATCCATCCATCCCATCCATCCATCCATCCATCCATCCATCCATCCATCTCTCTATCCATCCATCCATCCATCCATCCATCCATCCATCCATCATCCATCCTCATCCATCCATCCATCCATCCATCCATCCATCCATCCATCCATCATCATCCATCCATCTCCCCATCCATCCATCATCTCATCCATCACCATCCATCCATCCATCCATTCCATCCATCCATCATCTCATCATCCATCCACCATCCATCCATCCATCCTCATCCAATCATCCATCCATCATCATCCAATCATATCCACCAATCACGTTATCCTCCAGATGTGACCCTGCTCGGCATGCACCTCTGTGATCCTCTTTCCCTCATCCTGGTTCTCCATGTAACTTTGCAATCCATCGCAATCCAGATCTCAGGATGACATCTTCTTACAAATCCATCCTGCTTCCTGTATCCTGTCTGATATTTTCCTTCTATATATTCCTGTCTATGTGTTTCCTGTCATGATTCTTCCTCGTCATAATATTCCTTCATATATTTCCATGTCTGATCATATTCCGTTATCTCAATTTCCCTGGCTGGATGGATTTCCTGTCTGTGTGTTCCGTTGTCTCCATGGTATCTGTGAGATCTGCAGTGTGAGGACTGATGAGCTCCTGTGCAAGTCGTCGCTTCCTGTGTGATGGATCTGCGAATGATTTCCTGTCGATGTGTTTCTGTCTGATGTTTTCCGGTCCTGAAGTGTTCTGCGAGGTTCCATGTACTGAAGATGTCTGTCAGTGCATTCTGTCTATGTTTCTCAATCTCAATCAATCAATCATCCCCTGTCAAAACGGCGCAACCAGGATGAACAGAGATTCAGTGCTAGTCTAATGTTTACACGCTCATGACCTGTCAAAAATGTCATGGAAGCTGAATCCTCATCATTCATCTCATCTCAGGTCTCCATGTAAAAAGGACAATGTGGTCAGTGTTGTAGCGATCACCGTATCATGGTTTTCGCCATATGCGGATGGACTCCGATGGTTCGCAGGTGGTTTGTCTGGTTTCACTGGTCGTCGCTGTGAGACCAACGTTGACGACTGTCTGATGAGACCTTGTGCCAATGGCGCCACCTGCCTGGATGCCGTGAACCGTTTCTCCTGCGTCTGCCCGGCCGGATTCACCGGACGCTTCTGCACCGTCAACGTAGATGACTGCGCTAGCCGGCCGTGCCTGAACACCGGTCGCTGCCTCGACCTCGCCAGAGGCTTCCGTTGTGTCTGTACTGCTGGCTTCACTGGTGCCACCTGCCAGACACCGCCGAGGGCCGGAGACGCCCGGGGGTCCAGCTGGATGGGAGGCGGGGCGAACAGCAGTCGTCATGGGGACGGCTTGGTGAAAGTGACGGTGAGTGAGCGTCGTGGCGCCGGACTCTCGCGGCTGCAGCTCACTGTCATCGTGGCAATGGTGGCGGCGACGCTGGGCGTGGCTGCGCTGACCGCAGTCCTGGTGCTGCAGGGTCGCTGCAGGGTCTGTGGCCACGCCCCCTCAGCGGCGTCATCGACACGGGGACGGAAGACGCCGCAAAGAGGCCGGTGTCAGATCAGCTTCATGAACTCGGAGGTCATTTAGCTCCGCCTTTTCTGCTGCGTCATTTAGCATCAGACCTGTGACATCATCACAATTCAAACTGATTCCTTACATTACCCAGAATGCCCTTCATTCTGGGGGGCGCTAGTGTCGCTAGTTATTTGTACAAAGATGTGATTTTATTTTCTCATATTAACGTTGTCTCATCTGAAGATTTAATTTAAACGTCTCATTTTAATCTTTTCATGTTAACTGACAGTGAGAGACTCGGAGGGAGGGGCATGATATATGAGACCACGCCCCCAGTGCAGGATGAGTCATCGATATTTAAAGGAGTCAGTAAAGTGGTTTATGTACATAGAGAATTATTTATTTTGACAAACATCTGATCACTCTGTTCATTAAAGCTGAACGTCATCAAACTGTGTTCAGGATTCATCTGCTTAACTCAAAACTGCTAACGCAAATGCTAATGCTAATGACTGAAACGATGTGTTGGAGGCCCCACTGTGTTTCTGATTAACCCAAACCTGATAAACCCTGGGAGTCTCTGCTAATCGTTGATGCTGTTGTTGTGATTGTTGATGTTTAAAGATCAGCTGGAGACTTTCCTTCTTATGAAGCTGTAAACGGTTTTATTGTGACATCAGAGCAGCGAACCAATCAACATCAGTACATTCATCAGAAACTGGTCTATGTACAGGTGCTACATCAAACGGAGCGTGTGATTTCCTGCCGGCCATCAGGTGATCTGAGAAACAAACATTCACACCGGCAGCGTAACAGGAAGTGGGTGTGTCTGTGGGAGGAGTCACAGCTCAGTCTCAGCCAATAAGCTCTCACCTAGACCTGACGTCAGCAAGACCATCTGAGGGCTGGAGTCTGTGGGTCAGAGAATGACACATTTAGAGCTAAGCTAAGCTAAGCTAAGCTAAGCTAACACTGCCAGCCCTTTAAAGGAATGAGATAATTAACAAAAAACGTTTCCAGGCCACCGTCCACATGTCTGAAGGAGCTTAAATAAATGTGAATTATTCTCATCACTACGATACAGAACACGAATGTCCTACTGTCACAGAGGACGCTTAAACACACCGGGTCCAACAGAACCAGTAGAAAGGGGGGCAGTCTGAGGGTGAGGAAGGGGCGAGGGTTCAGCCCTTACTGCTGTGGGGGAGCCAGATGGGGGTCTGGTACTTGTCTCTGATTGGCTGTAGAGCACTGCTGGGGGCGTGGCCTGTGAACGGGGGCGGGGCCTCTCTGTCATCATCCTCCTCCCCTTCAGACAGGAGGTCACTGATCTGCTGCTGTAGCTCGGGTCCAATCTCGTTCTCCGCCAGAACCAGAGCCCTCAGGCTGGTGGGGTAGTTCTGCACCATGTCCAAGAACACCTGAGGAGTCAGAACACCGGACTTCATTTATTTAAACAGAAACGGGTTCTGATGATGGACCCACGGTGATGGACGGATCCGGCTACCTGTGCTGACTGGTTGGTCAGTCCAGTTCCTTCCAAGTCCAGAACCTCCAGGGTCCGGCTGGACGCCACTGCAACTGCCAGCATCCCGGCAATATGGTCACCTGGAGACAGGACAGGAACATGAGTAACCAGAAACCTCACAACCAGAACCAGAGAAAGAGCAACCAGAACCATTAGACCATGACCTCAGATCTAGAACTAGACTCAAGTCACAAGACTCGAGACCGTCAGAACAAGATTAACGTTAGGCTAGGAGTAACCCCATTAGGGTTAGGGGTCAGGGGTCAGGGTTACCCCCTAACCCCATGGTTGCTCTTGGTTACCCAGGGGGTTGTAGTCCAGATTGAGAACTCGGAGCTGTGAGCTGTGAGCCACTGCGATGGAGAGTCGAGCCCAGCCTTTGGAGGTGATTCCTGGGTTAGCACTCAGGGTGAGTTCTCTCAGACCTGCACAGACAGAACTACCAGAGGTTAGCGGCGGGGCTAGCAGCAGGGCTAAGCTTGTTACATACTCTAGATATTTGTTCTCTCTCCTGAGGCTGCGAGAACAAGAATAAAGTTCGTACTGGTCAGGCCACTCCCACTGCAGCATACATCACATGTGCTAAGAATTGTGGGAGATGCTGTTCTTATTATTACAGGATGTCCGTCGGATCACGTCGTTCATTCAGTTTGGGCCCACCCAGTGCAGTCTCTCCAGGAGATATTAGCGGTCACACTGCTAACATTAGCATCTGTTAGCTCACAGAGTGGCCACTTTTCCAATTTAACCACACCAACTTTCAATTTCTGACCAATCACAGAATAGTTGCCTGACACCACATGAGGAAAATAATTTTTAACAAAATTTTGTACTTGCAGCCCTCAAAGTATGTAACAGCCTTTAGCTTAAGTTTTAGCTTAGCTTAGTTAAATCTCCCAGAATCCCTTGCTGTGATATTTGAACTTTTTCCCTTTGTTAATTCATTTATAACCCCTGGGAGGATCAGGTGACACCTGGATCATCTGTGAGCTGAGCTGTTGTCTAAAAGTGGTTGCTATAGTGACCTGAGTCCCTGCTGTTGCTATGGCGGCACCAGTGTCTCAGGACAGTTTCCTCCTGGAGTTCAGCAGGATGTTACAGAGGACTGGTTGCTAGAGACTACTGAGGTTAGAAGTTGCAGTAGTTGGTACTATGAGGTACTAGATGGTACTGGGAGGTAGTAGGAGGTACTGGGTGGTACTAGGAGGTACTGGGTGGCACTGGGTGGTACTGGGTGGTACTGGGTGGTACTAGGAGGTAGTAGGAGGTACTGGGTGTTACTAGGAGGTAGTAGGAGGTACTGGGTGGTACTAGGAGGTAGTAGGAGGTACTGGGTGGTACTAGGAGGTAGTAGGAGGTACTGGGTGGTACTAGGAGGTAGTAGGAGGTACTGGGTGGTACTAGGAGGTAGTGGACCAGGTGTGTCTCACCTGACTTGGCTCCATCTGGTGGCAGCATCCCACAGATCAGACCCAGCGCCTCGTCTCCCAGCATGCAGTCCCCCAGGTCCAGACTCACCAGAGTTGGGTGGGTGGACAGCGCCGGGTTCAGGGCCACCAAGCCGGCGTCCAGGAGGGGGCTGCCATGGAGACTGTCGGGGGGGGGACTTAAGATTCTTATAGAGTACTGTGGAATCAAGACAACATAGTCTACACCTGTAACAACTCCACCAAAACACCAGGTGGTGCTGTGTCTTTACACCATGAGTCGTCCAAATGTCTGTCTCCAGACCTCCTACGTCCCCCCCCCCATTCTTTACTGGTCAGAACATGGAGAAGCAGCTGGAAACACACTGCAACCAACAGGACCAGTCACAGCTCTAGTTACATTTCTGGGGTTTGGGTCTAAGTAGGGCCTCAAATCAAATCAGTTTATTTCTAAAGAACAAGCAGAACAATATGAAATGGAAAAAAAAACTCCCATTAATACAAAACTAATAAATATGAGCAACAATAGGTAATAAAACAAAGTAAAACTGTCAATAAAAATGTGCTTGTATAATCCAGATATCCTGTTCGTCTTGGACTGGAGGGAAGAGAGATGAAATGGTTTGACTGTTGACATCTGATCAGACTCTGAGTCTACTCACAACAGGGTCTGCAGGGACCTGTTGGCCGTGAGGGCCTCGGCCAGGTTCCGGGTCCGGCTGATGCTGGAGACCACCCCAAGGTTGAGGTTGAGCTGAGCGAGCGATCGCGTCTCAGCGACGCCCCGGCAGACGCGTCCAAAGTCTCGGTCAGAAAGCTGGCAGCCGCGGACAGAAAGCAGCCGGACGCCGTCTTCCTTCAGACTCTCACAGATGTCCTGGACCTCGGCCCCAGACAGAAGCTCCCCAGTGATCTGGATGGAGGCCGGCAGCATCCTGCAGGACTGGGGGACAACTGATCACTAGCTCAATGATTGTTGGAAGCTTTAAACTCCACCAACAGCTGATTCGTCACTCTGACCAACCATTAATAATCAATAATAATGATAACCAGTCATTAATAATCGATAACCAGTCAATAAGAATCAATAACAGTGATAACCAGTCATTAATAATCGATAACCAGTCAATAAGAATCAATAACAATGATAACCAGTCATTAATAATCGATAACCAGTCAATAAGAATCAATAACAATGATAACCAGTCATCAATAATCGATAACCAGTCAATAAGAATAAATAACAATGATAACCAGTCATTAATAATCGATAATCAGTCATTAATAATCGATAACCAGTCAATAAGAATCAATAACAATGATAACCAGTCATTAATAATCGATAACCAGTCATTAATAATCGATAACCAGTCAATAAGAATCAATAACAATGATAACCAGTCATTAATAATCGATAACCAGTCATTAATAATCGATAACCAGTCAATAAGAATCAATAACAATGATAACCAGTCATTAATAATCGATAACCAGTCAATAAGAATCAATAACAATGATAACCAGTCATTAATAATCGATAACCAGTCAATAAGAATCAATAACAATGATAACCAGTCATTAATAATCGATAACCAGTCAATAAGAATCAATAACAATGATAACCAGTCATTAATAATCGATAACCAGTCAATAAAGAGTGAACCGATCAGCTGATCAATCCCACTCTCTGATTGGCTGTGGGATGAGATGATTGATTAATGATTAACCTGATAGATGATCGATCAGCTCTGAGGAAGATCGCGGCTGTCACGCGCTGATGTCATCGTTTGCTGATGCCGCCATAGGCCACGCGCCGGTTCTGATCCACCGGGAGACGCGGGAACCGACTGATCCGGGAATCGGTTTATCAGCTTTGATCGTAGCAGAAAGGGGGCCGAGGGGTCGGAGACCGTGGCCGGCAGACCGGATGGCCGGGAGACCACGGGGCACTGGGGGAGGCGGGGAGGGGGGTGTCTGCGGGGGTTCCGTGTCTCTGGGCCGGACAAGGAGTCGGTCCGTCGGTCGGTGACAGCTCCAAGAGTCCCGGTGTGTTTCTGCAGGTGAGCGTTACTAAGAGACGGAGAGGACAGAGGACTCACTCCGACAGGATTCCTGGGACCAAGAACACCAGCGAAACAGAGAGAGAGACATTTAATAAATGGACTGTGTGTAAATAAAGATGCTCAAATGAACTTTTGCTGTGACGCAGGGGCGTCACTAGGCTTTAAGGACATGGGAGGCTTTGTTGTTTCCTCTCAAATATTTTGAAGTCGCACAGATTAAGAACATAAATAATAATAATAATTACATATGTTCATTATATAAAAACACATTCATGAATCTAAATTGTGGTAAGTTCATAAGTTCAAACGTATTTTTAACTCCTAAATAAAGATGTTGGTTTGTTTTCCCCTTTAGTTTTACTTTTTTTTTTTATTTAATTTGGCTATTCTTTGAGTCTATACATTAATCAATCTGACTTAATTTACTGTTTCAGAACTAACTCAAAATAAAAAATTAAACCCGTCAAAACTTGAAATTATAGTTAGAGTTACACCTCTCGCTTCGTGGACGATCACGGCCCTGACGTCACTTCCGTTTTAAGCAATTTGAGCCGCGTCGTCATGGAGACGGTTTGAAGAATTAATCCATAAATATTTTAAAACGCTTAAAGTTAGTGAGAAACAGGTGATTTTAATTTAAACCTTAAACCCTGAAAATTCAAAAGGGGAAATAATATTTGCGTCAGAGGTGTTGTTGCTGCGTCGTGACGAACCCGGAAGTGTGAGCAGCAGCTGCAGCTAGCAGCGGCTAACGGCTAGCTGTGGTCGGTTGGAGCAGACAGACGGACGGACAGGTAGGACAGCTCACCTGTGGGACATTTATTCATTTAATAGGACATTAGACTGGTCTTCGGAGACACCTGAGACTTTGAGGGAATAGAACCGACACTCTGCGACCTGCTAAAACACTAGTGCTAACAGCTAGCCGTTAGCATCCTTTAGAATCCTGACTGCTAAGGCTCAGATGGACAGAGACATCAGAGACAGAGACATAAGAGAGACAGAGACATAAGATAGAAGGAGACACCAGAGACAGAGACATCAGAGAGGAAAAGACATTCGAGACATCAGAGAGACAATGAGATTTATTATTATCATTATTATTGTTTTCAGCTGGTTTCTTGTCATCCAATCACTGAGACTGTCCCCCCCTCTGTCCCCACCTCTGTCCCCACCTCTGTCCCCCACGTCCCCCCCAGGGAGTCGTGGATGGAAGTGTGGAGCTGTGTGATGGGACCAGAGAGAGTCTTGCCAAACTCTGAGGATGAGCTGGGGGAGGACGAGCGTCCGTCCAACGGAGCGCCGCTGCCAGGGGGGGTGGTGTGGAGTGGTGGGGGAGGAGGAGGTGAGGAGGAGGGAGGGATGGAGCTGGATGCTGAGGAGGAGGAGGAGGAGGAGGAGGAGAACAGTGGAGCTTATTATTACCAGCCTCTCAACCAGGAACCTGATGGACTGAACCATGGGGGGGAGGACCCTGGGGATGAGAGGGAGGGGCCTGATGAGCAAGGGGAGGAGCCAGGGGACCGGGGGGAGGGACCTGATGAGCAAGGGGAGGAGCCTGGAGAACAGGGGGAGGTGGCCTCACACATGGAACAGCTGCAGCAGGTGCAGCAAAGGATACAGGTAAGACTCACCTGTCTCTGTCTCGCCTGTCTGTCTCATCTGTCTCTGTCTCTGTCTCACGTGTCTCACCTGTCTCTGCAGGTGATGGGTCTCCACCTCCCTGAAGCTCCTCCTCCAGACAGCGACGAGGAGGAGGAGCCTGAAGGAGCAGTTGAGAGGACGTCCATCCCCATGGACGCAGGTGAGTCGCCATCACTTCCTGTCTGTCCCGTGACATCACTTCCTGTCTGTCCCCTGACATCACTTCCTGTCCCTGTAGACCATGTGGAGCTGGTGAAGAGGACGATGGCGTCCGTGGCGTTGCCGTCTCTGGGCGTCCCACCGTGGGCCAGAGAAATCTCTGACGACCAGTGGACAGACCTGGTCCAACGGGCCCTGAACACACCACGCCGTCCCCGCCTTCCACACGTCCCCGGGCCCTGAATGCACCACGACTATTCCAATGGACCCTGAACGCACCGTGCCGTCCCTGCCATCCCTGTGTCCTGAAGCATCACGAATATTCCAACAGACCCTAACCGCACCATGGCCACTTCAGGAGCAGTAAAGCTGTGTAGGAACTTTAGGTGATGGAAACCTGAACATTTTTTAAAACTACTTTAGTTTAGATTAGTTTAGTTTAGGGGTAGATCAGCTTAGATCAGATAGTTTATTTGTCTCTGCCTCAGTGATGGTGGAACTGATTGATTCCTGATTAACAATCAATAAACATGTCGACCAGTGTTTTGGTTCAGAGTCATGTGACTAGAACAAACCAATCAGACTTATTGATTGAGGTTCTTTATTTATTCTGTACAAAATCAGCCCATGTGATGTTTAATGTCCATGAAGTCTTCACAGATCTGTCCACACGTCCTCTGGTGTAAGCTCCGCCTCCTCGCTCTTCTGCTACATGACAACAGTTTTTCTGGCGGCCATTTTGATCACAGGGGCTCTTGATTGACAGCTGGGTCTTTGAAGCACACGCCCACACATAACACTACACAGAAGAGAGTAGCAAATAGGCCACACCCCCATTTGGGTGAAAACCAACCACTGGTGGTAAATACAAACCTCCCTGTAATCAGTTTATTTTGTGTTGCTAGTATTTGTTGGCGTTTGAAAGCAAGTGAAATGGCCAATGTTAGTCAGGAAGACACATTTATAACCGGACATTTACTCTCTCACTGAGTCGCCCGGTAAAATGTGACTTCTGTTCATTCCATGATGTTAAATGAAGGAAGCGTGACATAAATACAGCGTAAAGCTCAGCCAACGTTAACCCTTTCATTAAAAACTCGTTAGCTACTGTTTCATTTCAGCTTCAACATTCACTACTTTGACTTATTAACATTATAACTAACAACTCTGTCGACTGACATTAGCTCACGTTAGCATCATCATGACTAAGTGTTTACCACATGCACACACACGTACACATCGACTATCAGCTTCCAGACCTGAAGTTAAACATTTATTCTGAGTTTTATCGTTTAAGTTGTTCGAAGAACAACACACAACGCAGCGACGTCTCCTTCGTTTTCACCCCTAAGGGGACGTGGCCTCACCACCGACTTACTTACTCTCTCCCATATGACAAGTGGGTGTGGCTAGATGGAAAGGGCAGGGATATGTGGAGTGGGCGGAGTCCTGTCTGTGGAGGGTAGGAAACATTCAGAGAAGAAGAAGTTGCTCCAATAAACACCTCTCTGGGGGGGGGGGGGTTTACATTCACTGCTCCTCCCCGGCTGGCAGCTGATTTGGTGGCTCAGGTGGAGGGGGCGGAGCTACAAGGAGAACAGTAAAGTGCTCTGTGCTGCGTTCAGGTGTAATGGGAGACGACCAATTAGATCACAGATCAACACACACCTGACAGGTCACCTGGAGAGGGAGGAGTCACCTGGGGGAGGGAGGAGTCACCTGACAGGTCACCTGGAGAGGAAGGAGTCACCTGGGGGAGGGAGGAGTCACCTGACAGGTCAGCTGCTGGTGATGCGTTCAGGTGCTTGATGCAAGCTTGTAATTGTTGGCGTGACACTATGATGTGGGCGGAGCTTGTGCCCCAGTGTGTTTGGCCACTAGGGGGTGGAGCGAATCTGACCCAGACACCTTGGGCCCACCCCCCCAGTCATGTGTGGTCAGAGAGCCTCCTGATTGGCTGTCAGGTGTGGTCAGAGAGCCTCCTGATTGGCTGTCAGGTATTCCTCAGCTCTCTGATGAGCCTCCAGAGCTTTGATGGTGTAGACGTCCTGAGGAAGCTCCGACTTCCTCCTCATCAGAACCTTGTCCCTCTTCAGATCCTTCAGGCCCTGAAACCACACGTGACATCATCATCATGACATCATCATCATCATGACATCATCATCATCATGTCATCATCACCATGACATCATCATCATCATGACATCATCACCATGACATCATCATCATCATCATGACATCATCATCATCATCATGACATCATCACCATGACATCATCATCATCATGACATCATCATCATGACATCATCATCATCATGACATCATCACCATGACATCATCATCATCATGACATCATCATCATGACATCATCATGACATCATCATCATGACATGACGTCATAGTACCAACAGTTGTAGTAGTAATATCGTTAGTAGTAGCATCAGTACCAGTAGTAGTAGTAGTAGTAGTAGAGTAATAGTAGTAGTAGTACTAGTAGTAGTACCAGTAGTAGTAGTACCAGTACTAGTAGTAGTAGTAGTAGTAATAATAGAAGCATCAGTACCAGTACCAGTACCAGTAGTAGTAGTAGTAGTAGTAGTAGTAGCAGTAGAAGCATCAGTACCAGTAGTACCAGTAGTGGTACTAGTAGTAGTAGTAGTAGTAGTAGTAGTAGTAGTAGTACCAGTACTAGTAGTAGTAGTAGTAATAATAGAAGCATCAGTACCAGTAGTAGTAGTAGTAGTAGCAGTAGTAGCATCAGTACCAGTAGTACCAGTAGTGGTACTAGTAGTAGTAGTAGTAGTAGTAGTAGTAGAAGCATCAGTACCAGTAGTAGTAGTAGTAGTACCAGTAGTACTAGCAGTAGTAGTAGTACCAGTAGTAGTAGCAGTAGTAGTAGTAGTAGTAGTAGTACCAGTACCAGTAGCAGTAGTAGTAGTAGTAGTAGTAGTACCTGTGAGGCCTCAGTCTCCACGTTCTTCTTCAGCAGCTGGATGTCTTCAGCTGTCGGAGTCTCACTGTCACTGTACATCAACTACAAACAACACACACTACATTACCCAGAATACAACACACACTACATTACCCAGAATACAACACCCCAGGACATTACCCAGAATACAACACACACTACATTACCCAGAATACAACACCCCAGGACATTACCCAGAATACAACACACACTACATTACCCAGAATACAACACCCCAGGACATTACCCAGAATACAACACTCCAGGACATTACCCAGAGTGCAACAGAATGACTGACCTCTTCCTGGGGGCGGAGTCCAGGCCTGAGGGGGTGGAGCTTATCACTCTGAAAGTAAAGGAGGACCTGGGGGTTTTGTTGGGCCAGCTCCTCGATCCTGTTCCAGATCTCCTCCCTCTCCTTCAGCTTGTACTTCTCCCTGTGGAGTGTTAGCACGTTAGCCTGGTAGCATGTTAGCCTGAGTTCTGTTAGCATGTTAGCCTGTTGGCATCAGTGACCCACTTACTTCTGCTTCTCTGCCTTGAACTGCTGCGTACAGTCATCAAACAACTTCTGGTTCATCTCCATGAAAAGCTTCAGAGCATTATAGATGAGACCGTGGATGGTCCTGTGGGGGGGGGGGGGCAGTATCAGTAGTGATAGTACGAGTAGTAGTAGTACCAGTAGTACTGGTAGTAGTAGTAGTGATAGTAGCAGTAGTAGTAGTACTAGTATTAGTAGTACCAGTAGTAGTAGTAGCAGCAGCAGTAGTGATAGTACCAGTAGTACTAGCAGTAGTAGCAGTAGTAGTAGTGATAGTAGCAGTATCAGTAGTAGTAGTACTGGTAGTAGTACCAGTAGTAGTAGTACCAGTAGCAGTAGTAATAGTAGTAGTATCAGTACCAGTTGTACTAGTACCAGTAGTAGCAGTAGTATCAGTACCAGTACTAGTACTAGCAGTAGTAGCAGTAGTAGTATAGTTACTTGTTCCAGTGGCTCTTGGAGTTCTTGTACAGGGAGGGGAACATGATGGGCAGGATGGTGGCAGCGTTGTCACTGATCAGACTCATGATGTACTCGTTGTTCCAGTAGTAGAGAGCTCGCTCTGCCACCTGCAGGACACACAGATAACACAGCATCAGGTTCCTGGTCCAGGTCCTGGTCCAGGTCCTGGTCCTGGTCCTGGTCCTGGTTACCTGGAAGTGGGGGCTGGAGACACACTTGGCCAGCTGTCTGAAGAGCGGCTCCTGGACTTTGAGGAACTCGGCCGGTTCGATGACGTCCAGAATCTCCTCCAGCTCGTTGAGGAACATCACCTCCTTGGGGCTGTGGGTCTTAGGCCAGAACTTCAGCAGACCCAGGATCACCTGCAGGGTCAGAGGTCACACCAGGACCAGGGCTCAGAGGTCACACCAGGACCAGCTGACCTCCCTCCATGTGTTTTTACCTGGTTGTGTTACAGGCGTCAAATCATGTCTTATTCTCATCTTTTACAAATAACAGAAAAGGAAAAGCTTGGACGTCCTACGGCCCTGAAACACAACTAGCGCTGAGTTAGCTCGCTGTTAGCATTAGCATTAACATGAAACAAGAATCCACTCATAACGTCATCCAGACTGAAACTGATCATTCTCTACACATCAGTGTGTTGCTGTTGTTGTAAATTGTCTCCTTCCTCTGTGACACAACTTCAACTCCGTGTTTTTCATTTTTCAGTTTTGGCTCCGAAAAATACAACAAACACGTTTTCATGTTTGACAGTGACAGCGTCGCCTCCAGTTAACTTCATGATGTCACAGTGACGTCACAGTGATGTCACAGTGACGTCACAGTGGCGTAGGCCATGGGGGGGGGGGGGGGGGGGGTCTATGCACCCAGACAGGGGAGCATCGGTCTGATATCGGTCTGATATCGGTCTGATATCGGTCTGATATCGGTATCAGTATCTGTGAGGTTCATTTCTGTTTATTAGTTTAATAAAATAAATTATTAAAGTCCGAGACGTTACAGAGACATGTCCCCCTTCATTTACTCACAGGCTCCGTCAGACTGCTGTCCTTCTCCAGGAACTGGACCACACAGTAGGCCAGCTGGGGACAGACAACAGACAGTCAGAGGACAGGCAGGGGACAGGTTACCTGGGGGTGGTAGACACTCAGGGACAGGTAGGGGACAGGTGGGGGACAGCTAGGGGACAGGTTACCTGGGGGTGGTAGACACTCAGGGACAGGTAGGGGACAGGTTACCTGGGGGTGGTAGACACTCAGGGACAGGTAGGGGACAGGTGGGTGACAGGTTACCTGGGGGTGGTAGACACTCAGGGACAGGTAGGGGACAGGTAGGGACAGGTTACCTGGGGGTGGTAGACACTCAGGGACAGGTAGGGGACAGCTAGGGGACAGGTTACCTGGGGGTGGTAGACACTCAGGGACAGGTAGGGGACAGGTAGGGGACAGGTAGGGGACAGGTTACCTGGGGGTGGTAGACACTCAGGGACAGGTAGGGGACAGGTGGGGGACAGGTTACCTGGGGGTGGTAGACACTCAGGGACAGGTAGGGGACAGGTGGGTGACAGGTTACCTGGGGGTGGTAGACACTCAGGGACAGGTAGGGGACAGGTAGGGGACAGGTTACCTGGGGGTGGTAGACACTCAGGGACAGGTAGGGGACAGGTGGGGGACAGGTTACCTGGGGGTGGTAGACACTCAGGGACAGGTAGGGGACAGGTGGGGGACAGGTTACCTGGGGGTGGTAGACACTCAGGGACAGGTAGGGGACAGGTGGGGGACAGGTTACCTGGGGTGGTAGACACTCAGGACAGGTAGGGGACAGGTGGGGACAGGTTACCTGGGGTGGTAGACACTCAGGGACAGGTAGGGGACAGGTTACCTGGGGTGGTAGACACTCAGGGACAGGTAGGGGACAGGTGGGGACAGGTTACCTGGGGGTGGTAGACACTCAGGGACAGGTAGGGGACAGGTGGGGGACAGGTTACCTGGGGGTGGTAGACACTCAGGGACAGGTAGGGGACAGGTTACCTGGGGGTGGTAGACACTCAGGGACAGGTAGGGGACAGGTGGGGGACAGGTTACCTGGGGGTGGTAGACACTCAGGGACAGGTAGGGGACAGGTAGGGGACAGGTTACCTGGGGGTGGTAGACACTCAGGGACAGGTAGGGGACAGGTAGGGGACAGGTTACCTGGGGGTGGTAGACACTCAGGGACAGGTAGGGGACAGGTGGGGGACAGGTTACCTGGGGGTGGTAGACACTCAGGGACAGGTAGGGGACAGGTTACCTGGGGGTGGTAGACACTCAGGGACAGGTAGGGGACAGGTTACCTGGGGGTGGTAGACACTCAGGGACAGGTAGGGGACAGGTTACCTGGGGGTGGTAGACACTCAGGGACTTGACCTTATGCAGCGGCAGCAGAACCCGGATCAGAAACATCTTGTGTTCTTCTTTCAGAGGGAGAGCGAAGCCATTGATGATACTACGCAACACAACACAACACAACACAACACAACACAACACAACACAACACTCGTTAGAAGATACACACACACACACACAATAACTAGAGCTGTTTAATGATTCAAATGTTTAATCAGAGGATTAAAGAATTAATTTAGATTCATCACAATTAAATCAAATTCATTTTAGTCTCTGAATGAATTCTAACCATGCTAAATGTAGGCTAACCGTGCTAAATGTAGGCTAACCGTGCTAAATGTAGGCTAACAGTGCTAAATGTAGGCTAACAGTGCTAAATATGGTTTAACTGTGCTAAATGTAGGCTAACTGTGCTAAATGTAGGCTAACCGTGCTGTGTTAAATGTAGGCTAACAGTGCTAAATATGGTTTAACTGTGCTAAATGTAGGCTAACTGTGCTAAATGTAGGCTAACCGTGCTGTGCTAAATGTAGGCTAACAGTGCTAAATATGGTTTAACTGTGCTAAATGTAGGCTAACAGTGCTAAATATGGTTTAACTGTGCTAAATGTAGGCTAACTGTGCTAACTCCCATGTTGACAGAGAC
This sequence comes from Mugil cephalus, assembly GCF_022458985.1. Taxonomy (NCBI): domain Eukaryota; kingdom Metazoa; phylum Chordata; class Actinopteri; order Mugiliformes; family Mugilidae; genus Mugil; species Mugil cephalus. Next base: position 153,841 of record NC_061782.1, read on the forward strand.
AGTAGCCCCCGGCATTAGCTCCCGTAGCCCCTCAAAATTTCCCAGAGAGAATTTTCTAGTTCATTTTCAATTTCTGAATTAATTAATTTTTAATTTCTGAATTAATTAATTTTAATCTCTCAGAATTAATTATTAATGTGGTGGTTCTGTGTGTTAGTATGTGTGTTATAGTGTGTATCTGAATAAGTGTGTTACCTGCCCAGGATCTCCAGTAGCTCAGCGATGCCGTTGTGATGTTCTGTCTCATAGATGAACCTGAAGAATGACAACAACTAATCACAGCTGGTTCTATGTGGATCTGGTTCTATTTGGATCTGGTTCTATGTGGATCAGAGGTGGTTCTATGTGGTCCTGGTTCAGTGTGGTCCTGGTTCTATGTGGATCAGAGGTGGTTCTGTGTGGTCCTGGTTCTATGTGGATCAGAGGTGGTTCTATGTGGATCTGGTTCTATGTGGTCCTGGTTCTATGTGGATCAGAGGTGGTTCTATGTGGATCTGGTTCTATGTGGTCCTGGTTCTATGTGGATCAGAGGTGGTTCTGTGTGGTCCTGGTTCTATGTGGTCCTGGTTCTATGTAGATCTGGTTCTGTGTGGTCCTGGTTCTATGTGGTCCTGGTTCTATGTGGATCAGAGGTGGTTCTGTGTGGTCCTGGTTCTATGTGGTCCTGGTTCAGTGTGGTCCTGGTTCTGTGTGGATCTGGTTCTGTGTGGATCTGGTTCTGTGTGGTCCTGGTTCTATGTGGATCAGAGGTGGTTCTGTGTGGTCCTGGTTCTATGTGGTCCTGGTTCTATGTGGATCAGAGGTGGTTCTGTGTGGTCCTGGTTCTATGTGGTCCTGGTTCTATGTAGATCTGGTTCTGTGTGGTCCTGGTTCTATGTGGTCCTGGTTCTATGTGGATCAGAGGTGGTTCTGTGTGGTCCTGGTTCTATGTGGTCCTGGTTCAGTGTGGTCCTGGTTCTGTGTGGATCTGGTTCTGTGTGGTCCTGGTTCTGTGTGGTCCTGGTTCTATGTGGATCAGAGGTGGTTCTGTGTGGTCCTGGTTCTATGTGGTCCTGGTTCTATGTGGATCAGAGGTGGTTCTGTGTGGTCCTGGTTCTATGTGGTCCTGGTTCTATGTAGATCTGGTTCTGTGTGGTCCTGGTTCTATGTGGTCCTGGTTCTATGTGGATCAGAGGTGGTTCTGTGTGGTCCTGGTTCTATGTGGTCCTGGTTCAGTGTGGATCAGAGGTGGTTCTGTGTGGTCCTGGTGCTGGTCCTGACCTGTAGAAGATGTTGTTGATCTGTCTCCTGATGTAGGCCCGGAGGCCCAGGAACTTGCCGTAGATCCGATGGAGGATGGTTTTCAGGAAGTCTCTTTCTCTGGGGTCCTCACTATCGAACAGCTCCAGCAGCTTCAACACAGGGGGACAGGTTAGACATGTCTCCCGTCCTACCTGTCCCCCCTCTACCTGTCCCCTAGTCCCACCACGGACTTCTTACCGACAGGACGAACTTTTGGTCGATGTATTTCTTGGCGACGTTTGGCTGAAAGTCTGGAGACTCCAGGAAGCGAAGGAAGAACTCATAAACCAGCTGAGGACAGAGAGACAGACTGTGTTAGCCTCGTGTTAGCCTCATGTTAGCCTCGTGTTAGCCTCGTGTTAGTCTTAGGGTTAGCCTCGTGTTAACCTCATGTTAGCCTCGTGTTAGCCTCGTGTTAGTCTTAGGGTTAGCCTCATGTTAACCTCGTGTTAGCCTCGTGTTAGTCTCGTGTTAGTCTTAGGGTTAGCCTCGTGTTAGTCTCGTGTTAGTCTTAGGGTTAGCCTCGTGTTAGTCTCGTGTTAGTCTTAGGGTTAGCCTCGTGTTAGTCTCGTGTTAGCCTTGTGTCAGTCTCATGTTAGTCTCATGCTAGCCTTAGGGTTAGGCTAGTGGTAGCCTTGTGTTAGCCTCGTGTAAGTCTCGTGTTAGCCTCGTGTTAGTCTCGTGTTAGCCTTAGGGTTAGCCTCGTGTTAGCCTTGCAGCATGGTCCGTACCTGCAGGTGAGGCCAGGCTGCCTCCAGCGTGGGTTCGTCCTCCTCGGGGTCGAACTCTGCTCCGGTCGGGTTGGAGGACGGAGGGAGAGTCCGGAATAAGTTGACTGAGAACTGGACAGAGACACAAACACCTGTAACCACCCTCGGTCTCAGAGGCTGACGTTGTGTTGACGTTGCGATGACTCACCATGACGACGGCCTCGGGATAGATGCACTCTGTCACCACGTCACTGTTGTGCGTGATGTACTCGACCATCTCGTTAAGCCCCGCCCTCTTGACCTCCTTGTATTTGAGGTCGCTGAGAGGGTCGCTGATGAAGTCGAACAGAACGCAGCATTGGCGGAGCTTCTGGACAAACAGCTCCTCCCTCTCAACTGTGGGCGCATCTGAGGAGGAGGGAGTAGACAGTATATATATATATAAATACACTGACTGCAATTTAAACACTAAATACACTTAACTGAGCTCCAGCGCCTCCTGGTGGATCATTAGTTCAACAAGTTCTTTAAGACCATCTGATGCAATGAGGAGCTTCTCATTTCCTCTACATCCCGTGGTGGAGGAGGAGATGTTAGTCTGGTGGAGGAGATGTTAGTCTGGAGGAGGAGATGTTAGTCTGGAGGAGATGTTAGTCTGGAGGAGGAGATGTTAGTCTGGTGGAGGAGAAGATGTTAGTCTGGTGGAGGAGGAGATGTTAGTCTGGTGGTGGAGGAGATGTTAGTCTGGTGGAGGAGGAGATGTTAGTCTGGAGGAGGAGATGTTAGTCTGGAGGAGATGTTAGTCTGGAGGAGGAGATGTTAGTCTGGTGGAGGAGGAGATGTTAGTCTGGTGGAGGAGGAGATGTTAGTCTGGTGGAGGAGATGTTAGTCTGGTGGAGGAGATGTTAGTCTGGTGGAGAAGGGTCAAATCAAACATCTAGAAACTGCTGAAACTGTCTTAAGACCTTTATTCCAGACTGGAAGGATAGTGGAGAACCACGGTCGACCAGGAAGAAATAAATCCTGATTGATGGAGAAACGTTTGGAAGAAAAGCAGCAGTAGAACTCAGGGCTGTGTTTAATAGTGGAAGGAAGTCCAGACCTGAACCCCATAGAGAATAAGTAAGTTTTAGGCGGGTGTGGATAAAATGCTGTAAACTAGGGATGCTTTCAAAAATGATGAATGATTAATGAATGAATGTTTATTTTTATCAATTTCCTAAATACAGAGTGAGTGAACAGAATAAAACTCTAAGTCCCATCAGCATCTGGTGTTTCTAGAACCTTCCACCACATCAGTCCTTCTAGGTCCTCTGGCTCTACATCAGGGTCTAGGTCCTCTGGCTCTACATCAGGGTCTAGGTCCTTGGCTCTAGTCAGGTCCAGGTCCTCTGGCTCTACATCAGGGTCTAGGTCCTCTGGCTCTACATCAGGGTCTAGGTCCTCTGGCTCTACGTCAGGGTCTAGGTCCTCTGACTCTACGTCAGGGTCCAGGTCCTCTGGCTCTATGTCAGGGTCTAGGTCCTCTGGCTCTACGTCAGGGTCTAGGTCCTCTGGCTCTACGTCAGGGTCCAGGTCTTCTGGTTCTACGTCAGGGTCTAGGTCGTCTGGATCTACGTCAGGGTCCAGTAGGATCAGAGACTCAGTGGAAACTCAGAGGATGAAAAACACGTCCAGATTATTTGTCTAAATGTGAAGACGTCCAGCAGAGACATGAGCTCAGAACCGACCCAGGTCCAGCAGCTACTGTCTGGACCAGTCTGGACACAAGTGGTCTTCATGGAAGAGCTGCAGCCAAACATCCGTCCCTCTGACATGGAAACAAGACCAAGAGACTCCACTATGAACCAGAACCAGAACCAGAACCTAGGACCTGGGCTCAGAAACATCTGGACTGATGATGTTTGTTGAACTCAGATAATGAGTGAAACATGGTGGAGGCTCCTCCTCAGGCAGATACTGATCCATCATCCAGACCATCAGGGAGGAGGAGGATGGGCCCCACATTTATTCTGACAAAGAGCCCAAATATCCAGACAAGAACAGCATGACCCCCCAGAACCCTGGTCTCAGCATCATTTACTGAGTCTGGATCAACTGAGGAAGATCTGGGGTTAGTTCTCCAACATGTTTAGAACAACCCAGAACAGTGTGTACCTTTGAGGGCAGGGAGCTTGTGCAGCTCTCTGTTCTTGGTCAGACTGAAGCGAGAGGAACTCTGCCTTCGCTCCTTCTTCACCAGCTGAGCTCCTCCAGAGTATTTGATCTTGTTGAGCTGAGTAGGAGGAGGTGTGCTGGTACTGGGACGCTTACTGGCCCCCTGCTGCTGGAAGACACACCACTACTACGTTAGCAATCACTACTACTACCAGTACTACCAGTACTACTACCAGTACTACGTTAGTGTCCCGTCCTCAGTCACTAACCTCGTCAGTGTTGTCTGGGACGTTGTCCTTTCCGCTGCTGTTGTTGTTCTTGGAGCTCTTGGAGGATTTACTTGTTTCCTGTTTAGAGACAGAGATCAGCTGATCAGGTCATGTGACCAGTGTTTACTGGTCCTTAAGAGTCATGTGACCAGTGTTTACTGGTCCCTAAGAGTCATGTGACCAGTGTTTACTGGTCATGATGGTGTTAACAGCTGACTGAGTCTTGACATAATTGATCCCATCACTGACAATAAGAATTCCCGCACTGTGAGATGAATAAAGACTCAACTCATCTCATGTCATCTCATCTTTACCAACCAACCATCTAATACCACTAACTGTCTCAGATCTGAGGAGCTAAGTCTAGGTCTAAAAAAAAATAAAAGATGGCGTCTGTGAATGTTCAGATTTATCAGCAATAAAAACTAAACAGATTCATTCATCATCAGTAACTTCGCTTAGCTAGCAGGGCCCTAGCAGGGCCCTAGCAGGGCTAGCTGGGTTAGCTCGCCGCCTCTCTCTGTATAATGTGACGTCTCCGGTCTCCGTTATACCGGCCCTAAGCCGGTCCCCCCGGTGCCCCCGGTCCCTCCGGCTCACCTTCTCCTTCTTGGTTTTGTTGGGCATCTTGACCAGTGCTGGGACTCTTCACCGAGGTTCCGAGATGTTCCTCCCCGGGATTCAGACGCTGTGACCCGGCCAGCCTCAGCTCCCTGTGCCTGTCCCCCAGCCGGACACACTGATTGGCTGATTGACTCAAATCTGCCTGGAGACGCGCCGAGAGATTTTTCTGATTGGCCAAAAAAGACTGTGATGGCGAGGGTCTTCCCCAGCAACAAAACCCTTCAACCTGAACCAGAACCGGAGGACAGAACCGGAACCAGAGTCAGGGGACAGAATCAGAACCAGAGCAAGAATCAGAGGACAGAACCAGAATCAGAGGACAGAAGCAGAACCAGAACCAGAACTGGAACCAGAACCAGAACCAGAGGACAGAAGCAGAACCAGAACCAGAACCAAAATCAGAGAGAAAAACACAGGTCGACGTGGCCTCCCTGTTCACATCGAAGCTGAGCCGAAAAAATCCTAGGCCTCTACCTGTCCATCGTCTACTTGGATGAAAGGAAATGAATGGGACACATGATCAAGAAATATTCATCTCAGCTTTAAATGCATTTGAAAAACTAATCATATCAGAAACAGTGAAAAGGTTCAGATTCACAGTGATTTCTGTTAAAAATATAACGATTTCTGTGTCAAAATCAGCTCTATTCACCCCCTAGGATGGATGGATGGATGGATAAATGGATGGATGGATGGATAAATGGATGGATGGATGGATAAATAGATGGATGGATGGATGGATGGATGATGGATGGATGGATGGATGGATGGATGGATGGATGGATGGATGGATGGATGGATGGATGGATGGATGGATGGATAAATAGATGGATGGATGGATGGATGGATGGATGGATGGATGGATGGAGGATGAATAAATAGATGGATGGATGGATGGATGGATAAATAAATAATGGATGGATGGATGGATGGATGATGGATGGATGGATGGATGGATGGATGGATGAACGGATGGATAAATAAATAAATGGATGGATGATGGATGGATGGATGGATTGATGGATGGATGGATGGATTGATGGATGGATAGATAGATGGATGGATGGATAAATAGATGGATGGATTGATGGATGGATGGATTGATGGATTGATGGATGGATGGATGGATGGATAAATAAATAGATGGATGGATGGATGGATGGATGGATGGATGGATGGATAAATAAATAAATAAATGGATGGATGGATGGATGGATGGATGGATGATGGATGGATGGATGGATGGATGGATAAATAAATAGATGGATGGATGAATAAATGGATGGATAAATAAATAGATGGATGGATGGATGGATGGATGGATGAATAAATAGATGGATGGATGGATGGATGGATGGATGGATGGATGGATGGATGGATGGATGAATAAATAGATGGATGGATGGATGGATGGATGGATGGATGGATGGATGGATGGATGGATGGATGGATGGATGGATGGATGGATGGATGGATGAATAAATAGATGGATGGATGGATGGATGGATGGATGGATGGATGGATGGATGATGGATGGATGGATAAATAGATGGATGGATGAATAAATAGATGGATGGATGAATAAATAGATGGATGGATGGATGGATGGATGGATGGATGAATAGATGGATGGATGGATGGATGGATAAATAATGGATAACGGCGACCAGAAGAGGTTATATGTGAGTGAGTTATATGCTTATACATATAAATATATGTATATATTTACACATGGAAGCAGGCAGTGCAAAACAACAGGTATCAACAAATATATGTACATGTATTTAGGAGAGATATTGCACTTATGTAGTTGTGGGTTCACTGGGAGCAGAGCTGGTTGTAGAGTCTGACAGCAGAGGGAGGAAGGACCTGTGGTACTGCTCCTTAACACAGCGTGGGTGGAGAAGCCTGGAGCTGACGGAGGTTTCCAGGGCCCTGAAGGTCTCATGCAGGGGGTGGGGGGCCTCCACAGGCTCCAGACTGCAGCCCGGGACCGAGACTCCAGCAGGCCTCCCCACAAAAGATGGCCGACGCAGCCACCGAGTCATAGAAGGTCCTCAGGACGGCGCCCTGCGCTCTGAAGAGTCTGCTCTGGCCCTTCCTGTATAATACCAGTCCAGCATGTGTGTTGCAGTCAGTTGAATTGTCATACATAGGTGTGTTAGGTTCACACTACTGCACAGAATTACCTATGATCTAACTACATCGACCTGTGCTTGGCAAGTTGGCTGTCCGGACGACATACATCGATCTAATATCGATTTAAAAGATAATCAATCGATTGTATTGAGACTTAGAAATAACGCATTGGATTAAACAGTCAGAGGAAGGAAGGACTTTACAAAGAGACTGTAACTGGTAGATTAAGAACCTCAAAGAGTAGATACTGAGCAAGATAGTTATCTGTTGGTGGCCGCCACTTCTAAATGAATGTAGAGGAAACACTGAGTAGGTATTTATTTCAGTCACACTGGTTTCATTTTTGGCTAAAAAGTTACTGAATCAATTTCAAGTCACTGAATCGATTCGGATCGGATCGTTCTAAATGAACCAAAATCGTCCTTGAATCGTATCGGTAACCACGAATTGTGAATCGAATCATTACATCCCTACCGCTGATATATCTGCATGTCACATTCTGACTCGACGACCTGACAGACTGTATCATTGTAGAAGCTTCAGCTCAAACTAGTTTCGATCTCTGAAGGCCAGAGTTTTTTTTTTTTTTTTTTCCAATCAAACAAATCAAATGTATTGTTACACGATCGTTCATGGAAGCTCATAGGTGGATTAGCCCTACGTCATGTTTGGGTAACAGCACCAATCAGGGAATGCATGTGACTGTGTTTATATATGGCTTGTACAGCGATCGCCAGCGATTTAACAATTTAGAGTCACCAATCGACGAGCATGTCTTTGGGAGGAAGCCCACGCAGCCACAGGAAGAACATGCAAACTCCACCCAGAAAGGCCTGAGCTGGACCCAACCCAGACCTTCTCACTGGGAGGCATCAGCGCTAACCACTGAGCCACTGGGCTGCCACTCCATAGACTGAATATAGCCTCACTGTTGCTTAGCAACCACTGACACATCATGTCCTGATTGGTTGATAGATGCATGTTTCCACCAATAGGAAAGAGGCTGTCATGTTGTTTCTTTCTATCATGTGTAGCTGGCTACCTCTCTCCTCCTGCTAGCTCTCTCCTCTTGCTAGCTCTCTCCTCTTGCTAGCTCTCTCCTCCTGCTAGCTCTCTCCTCCTGCTACCTCTCTCCTCCTGCTAGCTCTCTCCTCCTGCTAGCTCTCTCCTCTTGCTAGCTCTCTCCTCCTGCTAGCTCTCTCCTCCTGCTAGCTCTCTGCTCCTGCTAGCTCTCTCCTCCTGCTAGCTCTCTCCTCTGGTTAGCTCTCTCCTCCTGCTAGCTCTCTCCTCCTGCTAGCTCTCTCCTCTTGCTAGCTCTCTCCTCCTGCTAGCTCTCTCCTCCTGCTAGCTCTCTCCTCTTGCTAGCTCTCTCCTCCTGCTAGCTCTCTCCTCCTGCTAGCTCTCTCCTCTTGCTAGCTCTCCTCTTGCTAGCTCTCTCCTCCTGCTAGCTCTCTCCTCCTGCTAGCTCTCTCCTCCTGCTAGCTCTCTCCTCTTGCTAGCTCTCTCCTCTTGCTAGCGTTTTCCTCCATGAACCAAACATGATGACAACATTCAGGAAAAAGACTCAGTTCTTTAGAACCAGTCTAGTTTTACTTGGTGTAGAAACACAAGTTAGAAACTGATCTATAGGCTGAAGTTTAGAAACAGAGACTCAGTGAGAAGCGTCTTGATGCTACGTTGTCTTAAACTGGTCATATGACTCCAGAGGGTCAACCAACACAGGTTCAAAGAGCCGGGTGTGATTGGTTGGTTGGTTGGTTGGTTGGTTCAATCCGTGTTTTGGCTCAAATGGTGCTAAAAGCCAAAGGAACTGATGAAGTTCCTGGTTCTGGTTAAAAGTTTACCAACTCGTCTTCAGGACGTCTCTTCCCTTTCATCTTCCTCCTGCTCAACAGATGGTGATTTCATAGAACCTCAGTTACATCAGTGACTACTACCGGATTTAATTAGAACTGAAGGTTTCTACTTAGTGTTTATGACGTCCTTCATTAGACAGAAAAAGATCATCAGTTCCAGGCATGTTTCCCCAGATGTTAAAAAGAAGAGGAGGATCTCCCTGGCCATGAATAGATTCCTCTTCACAGATGGAAACCTGAAAACCTTTCAGGCCACTTTGCTGACTCTGTCCTATAAACATTGTGATCCAAAAAAACAAAAACCTTGTTTCTACTTCAGTTCAAAAACAGCACTCACACACCAGCTGGATTTTCTCACCACCTTTTATTAAAGAAAACTTATTTACAGAACAAGGGACAAAAACCTGAATCAGCCATTTAATGATAAGCCGGAACCAGAAGAACAATGAGTTCATCACGAATAAAACGTCCATGAACACAGATCTGCCTCCTCCTCATCGTCACCCTTAAATAAAATCTCTTTCCTATCTTCAGTTTTCTTTATTTATTGTCCACGTTTGAACCGTTCTCTTCTGACATGATCTTACAACCCAGACCTGTTCCCCTTCACTCCAGGAACTTCCCCTAAAGACCAGGAACCTCCCGAGGAACCGGGCCTGGAGTCCCAGGGGAAACAGGCTGGATTCAAATCTTAATGTTTTTCCAGCTACAAACACATTTATTTGGTTTCTGGTAAATGAGCTCAAACTTCATTCAGGTTTTATACCGAGACGTGTCCAGCAGGAACCTGTGGAGGTCTGTAGGAACACAGAGAATTCAGTTCCTGGGAAAGTTCCCAACTATAACAACAATAAAAGAAGACGACGACCAGATTGATCAATCACAACAAAGTTACATCCTCTTTTACAGTTTCCACCAAACATCTGCAGAATTTTAAGGTTCTTAAGGAACAATGTCCAGGAACTTTCCCATGAACTAAAAGGTTCCTTCACCCCCGAAAAGATCCGATCATTGTGATTTTATTTGACATGTTCCAGACGAGAGGACGATGTGGTGAGGCTGAGGGTTTTCTAGGCAGATCTAAAACCAACAGAAACTAATGAGAACTAAAGGATTAATCTAAACGTTATCAAACAGCTGAAGGTCAGCGTGTCTCAAGTCCACTGAAGACTCGATGGTCTCGGTCCAGTCAGCTGCTACTCGAAGCTGAAGTCGTATTCAAAGTCCAGGGACGTCATGTCCGAGGGCAGGCCCAGGGTTTCCGGGGTGATCTCCATGGGATCCTCCTCACTGGTTGCTCCAGCCTCCAGCAGCGATCCAGAGTCTGCATCCAACGTGTCCAACCCCTGTGGCTCTGAATCCCCTGAAGCCGACTGAGGTTCTGATTCAGACTGGGTTTGCTGCTGCTGCTGCCGCCGGGTCTGGTACCGGGTTTGGGATCGGGTTTGTCTGGCAAGACGGGGAGCAGGGGGGCTCTTCTTTGACTGTGTTGTCTTGCCTCTAGCTTTGGGGCTTGGTTTGGTTTCAGGTTCCGCAGCCGTATCGGGATGGGTCTCTGGTTGGACCTGGGTGTTGTTCTCCAGTTGGGATTCAGGTTGTGGCTCAGACTGGATTTGAGGAACCAGTTCGGACTGAGACTTTATTTGAGATGGTGGTTCAGCAGACTTGGATTGTGGGGCAGCTTGGGATCCAAATTCAGTGGTAAACTGGTTTAGGGGCACACTCTGAGACTCAGACAGGACTGGCAGGATCATGTTTGGTGGGGTAATTGTTTTGGGTGGTGCCACCTCAGACCCTGGGGCTGCTGAAGGCTGCAGGGACCACACCGACGCTATCTGGATGTCGGAATCTGTCTGTAGACTCGGAGGGGAATCGTTGGAGGCTGGTGGTGGAGATGAATGGGCCTCAGCCGGAGGGTGTGTCTGGGTTCTAAGAGGCTCAGGTTCTGGTGCTTGTGGGACAGGAAGTGGACTTTTCCTAGTGCTACTCTTGTCAGTTTTGGGGTCTGTTGCCAGTTTGGTGAAGGATGATGGGCCTGAGTGGCCGGTGCTGCTGTAGAAGATGCCAAACAAGTCCTGGGCTTTGGCTGCAGCCAGGCTGCTCTTAAGTTTTTCAGACTTCTGGGCTCCGTCACCCTTGTTCATGAAAGGTGGAGGTTTGACGAACACTGTTTGAGTCTGCTCGCTCTCTGGGACCCCAGGAGCCGCCACGTCAGACACAATCTTTACCACCGTGGACTGGACCAGCAGAGCCTTGGGTGAAGCAGGAGGTTCCGTCTGAGATGGCAAAGGTTTGAGGTCTGCTGGGGTAGGTGGTCTGGACCCGACTGGGGGAGGAGGCATAGACATGATTGGGGGAGGAGGTACAGACATGACTGGGGGAGGAGGCATAGACATGACTGGGAGAGGAGGCATAGACATAACTGGGGGAGGAGGTACAGAAACAACTGGGGGAGGAGGTACAGAAACAACTGGGGGAGGTTTAAAAACTGGAGGGGCAGGGTTGACTCCTGACAGTGCAGGTTTTGTCTCAACTGGTTCTGGTTGTCCAGGGGGTGGTAAGAGCGTCGTTTCTAGCTGTGGATTCTGAGGATTTAGATTCTTAGTGGGGCGGTCGGGCACTGGTGGACCTACTCTGGGAGGGGGTCCTTGTAAATGAGAGTTTTGGGGTCTCATAGAGAGAAAAGTATTTAAAGGTGTAGGTTTAGCCACGACCGGTGTCGACCTGAGAACTGCAGCAGGAGCCGGGAGGTTGGGCCGGATGCGTCCCCGGTTGGCGCCGTTGGACGTCCAGTGGGGAGGCGTGGCCTTCTGTCCCGACAGTTTCTGGGCGATCTCTTTGGCAACAGCCATGGACTTGGCAAACGAATCCTCCACCGAGACGCCCTGATCTTTCACCGCTTCTTCGTCCTCCTTGATGAACTGGGCAGCGACTTTCTGCGCCTCCTTTGCCAGGACGTTCTCCTTCTTCTTCCACGTGAACTTTCCGAAGGAGGGGGTTGTGGTGACAGTTGTTGGCTTGGAGGCTTCCTGGCTCTGCTTGCGAAGCTTGGCCCTCATGGCTGGACTGGGACCACAGAGGACCTTGGGCGGGTCGTAGGGCTTTGGTGGCGGTTCCAGTTTGACTTCCTCCAATTTCCCAGCTGGTTTTTCAGACGTTTTCAGAGCCGCCTTATTGTCAGCTTTCGGTTTCCCTTCTTCCCGGTCCCGTTCATATTTGGCTCTGGCGTCGGAGTATTTAGATCTGGGCCGGTCAACGTACCGGGAGTCTTCGTCCCTGCGGTAACGGTACCGGTGTTCGTCGTCTCTGCTGTACCGGTACCGGTCATCCTCATCTCTGCTGCTGTGTTTGCCCCGGTCCTCGTCCTCTTTGCTGTTATGGTATTTGTCCTCCTTCTTGCTCATCTTCATCTTATCTTCCTCTTCTTCGTTTTTAATTTTAGGCTTCTCCTGGGGCTGAACAGAGTCGTCCTCCCTCTTCTTCTCTTTGTCCTTTTTCTCCTTTTTGTGTTTGAACTTTTCCTCCTTGTCAGCGACGTCTTTCTCCTCGTCATCATGTTTGCGTTTCTTTCCACTCGTCTCCGAGGCCAGACCAGCCTGACGGTCCAGGTTCCTCCTCTGTTCATACAGCGGATTCTCGTACATTTGTTTCTGGAAAGAGAAAGAGTGAAGCAACACATGAACGCCAATATTCAAACACTTCCAGAGTTCAGCAACACATTACTGGAAACCAAGAAAAGCACCTTCTTTAGGTGGAAAGTCTTTTCTACATTTTGTCATAAAAATTACAGATTTTAACACACATGAAACAGAAATATCAGAGACTAAAAGTAGCCAATGTTCAGATGAGAGAGGAGCTCCTCTAGGATTAAACCAGAGTCCATGAGTCCAGAAGTGTTTCCATGAATGTGATGAGTCTCAATTCCTGGTTAAGTTTCTATAAATTAGGGATTTGTCTCATGTTTGTGTTGAAGTGTGTGATGACAACAGATCAAAGGAGCTTTGTGAGGAGCTCAGAAAAGAGTTGTTGTTGCTCATCAGGCTGGAAAAGGTTCCACAACCATCTGTAAAGAGTCTGGAAGCCACAAATAATCCACAGAGAGTCAGACAGATTGAAGACGACTGTTCCCCTCCACAGGAGTGGTCCACCAACAAACATCACTCCATCATAGTGGGAGAGGAACCAGAGGAACCCAGGGGAACTTCTAAGCAGCTAAAGGCCTCTCTCACATTGGCTGATGTTCATGTTGATGAATCCACTCAACAACCAAAGACACTGCTCTCTGTCCACAAAGGACATGTGGGACAATGTTTAGTGGACAGATGAGACCAGAGTAGAATAGTTTGGTTTAAATGTTTGGAGATGAACCAACACTGCATTCCAGCATCAGAACCTCATCCCTCCATGAAACATGGGGGCGCTAATGTCCTGGTTTGGGCCTGTTCTGCTGCATCTGCTCATCATTGATGGACCAATGAACTGTGAATTCTACCAGTGAACTCTGAAAGAAAATGTCAGGACATGAGTCCATGAGCTGAATGTGAAGAGAAACTGGGTCATGGAGGAAGACAAGGAGCCCAAGAACACCAGTGGTTCTCCAGAATGAATGGGATCAGATTCCTCCAAGTGATCAGCTGTTACCACAAACATTCTCTACAAGGAGCTCACAGACTCACACACTGGACACAAGGACTCAACAAGATGGTCAACACCAGTTTAACATCAGAGTTCTGATTCTTTGTCGACGATCAGGATGTTTTTAGTCATTTTTATGTAGAAATGTATTTTTATGCAGCTCTGCATCTTTCAGGATGTTTTTATGAAGAAATGTGGAAACGTTAAAACCACTGAGCTACTGTCTGTGTTAGTGGCCTCGTTCTTTAAAGCGTCCGATCCTGTTGGTTTGAAGATGGAGCACCTTCCTGGAGGTTGGACTGTGGAGGTGCTGCAGTTTCCCATGATGGAAACCCAGCTATGTGTTAAGATGTGCCGCAGCATTTAATACCTTGTACTTCTCATTGTGAGAGTGTGTGGTGACATGTTCTTCTGCACAAATGGCGTCTCCATAAAACTCTCTACACAGCAGACAGAAGAACCCTCTGACCGGAAGCAGAAACTCTGAACCTGTAGCAAAACACAAACAGCAGCTTTTCAACCGTCAGGAGCAGATTAAATCAAGTGTCAATCATGTTTACCTGGTGGACGTCTCCATCTCCAGAACCTGTCAGGACATTAGAGGAGGTTATTTCAGAGCGAGCCGAGGCAGAGCTCAGCAGAAACAGGGTCACTACAGGACATGAGGTAAAACTGGGTCTTCTCAGCCTTCAGCGGAGGACCACTGACCATGAACAAGAAATGAACTGACATCAGAAGTGTGGACAGGAGTCTCCTCTGTGGCTTCGTTAGCTTTCATTTAGAGACAGATCCACCTGGAAAGGAAGGCGGCTCAGAGAGCACATCATTGGAGCAAAGGCAGCGTTAAGACGGCAGAAGGAAGTCAGGAAGACGAAGATACCTTTAGCGGGTTTTGTCAGTTTCTCCTCTGACGTCAGGTTTTTGGAGATTTTGGTCGGTGTGGATGCCCAGGGCCGGTTATACGGGTCCAGAGTCTGTGCAAAGAAAAGACATGATATAGGAGGCAACGCTAAAGACCTGCAGGAGGTGAATGTGGCGTCTGATGAACAAACCTTTCGATGCGTTTTGCTGTGCAAGTGTGTGAAAAAATCAAACATGGAACCACTGGTGACGTTGCAGTTCTTACACCAGTGGTTTCCAGCATCATAGTATTCAAACGGCTCTGGGGGTGGAGCCAGAGCTGGGCCAGGGGCGGGCCTTTTGTCTGGGGACGCCCTCGACAGCGGCGCTAAGGTCGGCTGAAAAGAAAGATGGAGGCAGGTCAGCCTGGTGAAGATCAAAGGTCAGAACTCAGGAGACACAAGTTGGTTTTCAAACTACATTCAGCAGAAAATGAGGAAGGTAAAAGTCTCTTACCTTCAATGAGCTCCAGGAACCGAAGAGTTATCGTCCTGTGGCCGTTTAAACCGAGCAAATTCAGACCAACTCTAAATCGGATTCGTTTCTAACCGTTCACACTGAAACCCGCTCAGAGCAGCAGCGCCCCCTGCTGCCTCGACAAGTCTTTACACAAATCCAAATATGAGGAAACGCGCAGATGAGTGCATCATTAACGCTGTGTCTCTTTCACTTTAATAATCTATCAGCTTCAAACTAAATGAACGACGACGACATTTAAAGAAACTTACTCTTAAAAGTCATTTTTTGTCCAATTCTTTAGGACCATGTCCAAAACTATCAGATGTCCTAATCAGTAATAACGTCTAAATGTCTAAATCTGTCAAATCTCTAAACTCTCTCAAAGGGGCTGTCATGTTGTGTTTCTTTCTGGCTAGTGTGTAGCTGGCTAGCTCTCTCCTCCTGCTAGCTCTCTCCTCCTGCTAGCTCTCTCCTCCTGCTAGCTCTCTCCTCTGGCTAGCTCTCTCCTCCTGCTAGCTCTCTCCTCCTGCTAGCTCTCTCCTCCTGCTAGCTCTCTCCTCCGGCTAGCTCTCTCCTCTGGCTAGCTCTCTCCTCCTGCTAGCTCTCTCCTCCTGCTAGCTCTCTCCTCCGGCTAGCTCTCTCCTCCTGCTAGCTCTCTCCTCTTGCTAGCTCTCTCCTCCTGCTAGCTCTCTCCTCCTGCTAGCTCTCTCCTCTTGCTAGCTCTCTCCTCCTGCTAGCTCTCTCCTCCTGCTAGCTCTCTCCTCCTGCTAGGCTAGCTCTCTCCTCCTGCTAGGCTAGCTCTCTCCTCTGGCTAGCTCTCTCCTCCGGCTAGCTCTCTCCTCCTGCTAGCTCTCTCCTCCTGCTAGCTCTTTCCTCCTGCTAGCTCTTTCCTCCTGCTAGCTCTCTCCTCCTGCTAGCTCTCTCCTCCTGCTAGCTCTCTCCTCTGGCTAGTTCTCTCCTCCTGCTAGCTCTCTCCTCTTGCTAGCTCTCTCCTCCTGCTAGCTCTCTCCTCCTGCTAGGCTAGCTCTCTCCTCCTGCTAGGCTAGCTCTCTCCTCCGGCTAGCTCTCTCCTCCGGCTAGCTCTCTCCTCCTGCTAGCTCTCTCCTCCTGCTAGCTCTTTCCTCCTGCTAGCTCTCTCCTCCTGCTAGCTCTCTCCTCCTGCTAGCTCTCTCCTCTTGCTAGCTCTCTCCTCCTGCTAGCTCTCTCCTCCTGCTAGGCTAGCTCTCTCCTCCTGCTAGGCTAGCTCTCTCCTCTGGCTAGCTCTCTCCTCCGGCTAGCTCTCTCCTCCTGCTAGCTCTTTCCTCCTGCTAGCTCTTTCCTCCTGCTAGCTCTCTCCTCCTGCTAGCTCTCTCCTCCTGCTAGCTCTCTCCTCTGGCTAGTTCTCTCCTCCTGCTAGCTCTCTCCTCCTGCTAGCTCTCTCCTCCGGCTAGCTCTCTCCTCCTGCTAGCTCTCTCCTCCTGCTAGCTCTCTCCTCCGGCTAGCTCTCTCCTCCTGCTAGCTCTCTCCTCTTGCTAGCTCTCTCCTCCTGCTAGCTCTCTCCTCCTGCTAGCTCTCTCCTCTTGCTAGCTCTCTCCTCCTGCTAGCTCTCTCCTCCTGCTAGGCTAGCTCTCTCCTCCTGCTAGGCTAGCTCTCTCCTCCGGCTAGCTCTCTCCTCCGGCTAGCTCTCTCCTCCTGCTAGCTCTCTCCTCCTGCTAGCTCTTTCCTCCTGCTAGCTCTCTCCTCCTGCTAGCTCTCTCCTCCTGCTAGCTCTCTCCTCTGGCTAGTTCTCTCCTCCTGCTAGCTCTCTCCTCCTGCTAGCTCTCTCCTCCTGCTAGGCTAGCTCTCTCCTCCTGCTAGGCTAGCTCTCTCCTCTGGCTAGCTCTCTCCTCCTGCTAGCTCTCTCCTCTTGCTAGCTCTCTCCTCCTGCTAGCTCTCTCCTCCTGCTAGCTCTCTCCTCTTGCTAGCTCTCTCCTCTTGCTAGCTCTCTCCTCCTGCTAGCTCTCTCCTCCTGCTAGCTCTCTCCTCTTGCTAGCTCTCTCCTCCTGCTAGCTCTCTCCTCCTGCTAGGCTAGCTCTCTCCTCTGGCTAGCTCTCTCCTCCTGCTAGCTCTCTCCTCCTGCTAGCTCTCTCCTCCTGCTAGGCTAGCTCTCTCCTCTGGCTAGCTCTCTCCTCCGGCTAGCTCTCTGCTCCTGCTAGCTCTCTCCTCTGGCTAGCTCTCTCCTCTGGCTAGCTCTCTCCTCCTGCTAGCTCTCTGCTCCTGCTAGCTCTCTCCTCTTGCTAGCTCTCTCCTCTTGCTAGTTCTCTCCTCCTGCTAGCTCTCTCCTCCTGCTAGCTCTCTCCTCCTGCTAGCTCTCTCCTCTGGCTAGCTCTCTCCTCTGGCTAGCTCTCTCCTCCTGCTAGCTCTCTCCTCCTGCTAGCTCTCTCCTCTTGCTAGCGTTTTCCTCCGTGAACCAAACATGACGACAACATTCAGGAAAAAGACTCAGTTATTTAGAACCAGTCTAGTTTTACTTGGTCTAGAAACACGAGTTAGAAACTGATCTATAGGCTGAAGTTTAGAAACAGAGACTCAGTGAGAAGCGTCTTGATGCTACGTTGTCTTAAACTGGTCATGTGACTCCAGAGAGTTGATATAATGATGATGTACACTACCGGTCAAAAGTTTTAGAACACCACCCTTTTTCCATTTTCTTTTACTGAAAATTATTTAGTTTGTGTCATTGGACTCTGAAATAAAAGCATAGAACAAATAAGCACTTTCAGTTGAAAAAGAAATCATGGAATCAATTTATAGACAAAATATTTTCTAAACCTTTGGCAGATATAACAGCTCGTTTCCGTTTTTTCTACAATAGAAATCAAATGTTCTTCAGAAAGTTCTTCCTGAGTCTGTGTGAGAAGTTCCTATAAATGTGAGGTTCTGGGCGGCTGCATGTTCTCACTCTTCTGTCCAGTTCATCATAAACCAGCTGGAGACTGTCGCTCCATGTTCTCCAGCTTTGTTCCTGAGGTAGCGTTAGCATTAGCGTAGCTTGGACTTGTGTTCTGGGTCATTATCTTGCTGTAGGAGGAACCTCTGACCATCCAGGCGTAGACCAGAGGGTTCTGCACGGCTGCAGATGCTGTGGTTCTGTTCTGGTTCTGGTTCAGGGTCACTCTGTACAAGTCACCGACCCTGGATCCAGACCATCACACGTCCTCCTCCATGTTTGACAGTGATGTTACACACTGTGGAACCGTCCTCTCGTCTACTCGACGCCGTACAAACATCCTGAGTGATGAACCAAAGACTTGAAATCTTGGTGCATCAGCCCATAAAACCTCTTCCAGTCTTCAGGAGTCCAGTGTTTCATGGCCCAGGAGAGTCTCTGTGTCTTACTCTGACGTCTTAGCAGTGGCTTTCTGCTGCAACTCGTCCTGTCAGACCTGCAGCTCCAAGTCTTCTTGTTTATTACGACTGCTAAGCTGAGCTTGAAGCTGTTGTCCTGTGAGCCGCCATCATTCAAGCTGTTAACTCTCAGAAACTCTGTCTTTGGGTCTGTCAGACGCTTCCTGGAGTTTCCTCCAGTTTCTGAAGAAACCTGTTCTCACTGACACTTGACTTTCTTTGCAGTTTCCCTGTAGGAAAGACCTACATGTTTAAGTCTTATGATGCTCTGTCCTGTTCCCCTGATGCTCATGGAGTCTGGTACCACAGTGTTTTCCATCACGGCCTTTATGCAGACAGAGCGGGTTGGAACATCTGTAGATCTTTTTGTATAATTCTGAAATGTACATTATTTTTCTTTCTTTTTTTTAACCTCTGGCTGTTCAGTACTTACCTCATTGGGTTAACATGACTTTAATTGCAATAAATAACTGGAAAAATAAGGGTGTTGTAAAACTTTTGACCAGTGTTGTGTGTTCGAGTTATTGGACGCTACAGAACAGGAAGTGACGTCACGATTGACAGTTGCTGTTACAATGTGTTACTAAGCTACTAAATGAGCTGTTGTCAATAGCTAGCTAGCTACTTTAGCTCCCTGTGGAGTTAGCATCTGGATCTAGAGTTAACTGGATTATCCAAAACCTGGATCCAGTTCTAGACCAACGAGAGGAGGAGGAGACACGGCAGCCGTCTGGGCACAACAGTTCTGAGATGCTTTTATTGTGAAATACGTGAAGAGGAAGTGACGTGCGGCGAGGACCGGACCCGTTGAGACGACACAAAGAGAAATCGACAAACACGCTCCAGCTAAAATAAGCTGTTCCTAATAAAGTGGCCCTAGCTGCTCTGCGACCGAAGCCGACGGTCGTACCTTGGTCGTGTTCGGCGCCGGCCTCCCCGGGCTCCGCTCCGCCTCCCGTTTCTTCTTGTGGTCGTCGTGGGGCTGTGGCGGTTTGCAGGGCCTCGCTGGCCGGTCGGCCGGGCTCAGGCCCAGGATCAGCGCCACCTTGTCGATCTCGTTGCGTTTCTTCTCGGCCGCCTCGTGCTCCTTGCGGAGGGAGGAGATCTGGGTCATGACCTCCTCCTGCAGCCGGCTGATCTCCTGCAGCAGAGGGTCTTTGTGTCCGTCCTTCTCGCGCCGCTTCTTCCTCAGGAGTTCACCTGGAAATCAAACGCGTGGACATCACGACAGCGCCCCACTGAGGCCGCCGCTGCACGGGGCACATGGGGCAGTGTTTCCCAACCTTTCTGGAGCCACGGCTCCGATTTAACTCCAGAAAAATAACCAATGTCCCAAAGAGTCTAAATAATGAAATCACCTCCTCACCATCTACGCTGTGGTTTGGAGGTTAAGTGGCTCTGGGACACAGATTTATCCTCACACCAGGACGTCCAGAAGAATCAGAATCTCAGCTTCTGAACTTACTTCTGACCTCTACTCAGACTAGAACCTCCATCTGGGTCACAACCTCCTCCAGGACCCAGCTCATATCGAGTCCTTGTTCCTTTCCAGAATTTATCCATCATCTCTATCACCAGGCATCAGGACTTATTCTGTTGAATGGTTGCTGCCCTCTAGTGGAAGAGGATTTAACTGTTTAGTAGCACAGACGGACCAGGACTAATTATAATATTATAATAATGTTAGTAAATATATGAACTGGGACTAATTATAATATTATAATGATGTTAGTAAATATATGAACCGGGACTATTTATAATATTATAATGATGTTAGTAATATATGAACCGGACTAATTTAATATTATAATGATGTTAGTAAATATATGAACCAGGGACTAATTATAATATTATAATGATGTTAGTAATATATGAACCGGACTAATTATAATATTTATGATGTTAGTAAATATATGAACCGGGACTAATTATAATATTATAATGATGTTAGTAAATATATGAACCGGGACAATTATAATATATAATGATGTTAGTAAATAATGACGGACTAATTAAATATTATAATGATGTTAGTAAATATATGAACCGGACTAATTATAATATTATAATGATGTTAGTAAATATATGAACTGGGACTAATTATAATATTATAATAATGTTAGTAAATATATGAACCGGGACTAATTATAATATTATAATGATGTTAGTAAATATATGAACCGGGACTAATTATAATATTATAATGATGTTAGTAAATATATGAACCGGGACTAATTATAATATTATAATGATGTTAGTAAATATATGAACCGGGACTAATTATAATATTATAATGATGTTAGTAAATATATGAACCGGGACTAATTATTTACAGTAAATAAAGAATCATTTCTGACCCATTTAGTGAAAGTGGATCATTGTGGGTGGGTCCCTGGTGCAGTGAATAAAGCTGGAAACATCACCCCCGGTGGGTGGGGGGGGGGGGGGGTCGGCCTGAACTCACCCTGCTGCTTCCTGAGTCTCTCCAGCTCCTTCATCAGATATTCTTTCTTCTTCATCCTCATCTCTCGCTCCTCCTTCAGCTTCTCTCTCTCCTCCAGAACCTGAAACCAGAACCACCTTCATCATCCTCATCCTGTAAGAACCGTCTCAACCTGGACCAGGGACTCAGAGACGGACCTTTTGTTTCTGACTCTCGTTGTTCAGCTCCTCTGAGACTTTCCTGTCATGGCCGCTGGCTTTAGAGGCTCCTGTGTCTCCATCAGGACCAGAACTCCTGACGCCCCCTGAGGACAATATCACCATCATAATCATCATAATAATGATGAAAATAATATTAATACACGATCAATACTTGTTATCAGTGGTTATGAAAACGATCTGACCTGTGGCCGCTGGCTCGGCTGCTGCCTTGCTGTAGGGGGGGGGTTTGTAGGGCAGAGTCGTGGGGAAGTCGCTGGCTCCAGCCTGGGGGGGCAGACTCATGCTGGGGGGCGGGTACATGGGGGGCCACTGCTGGGGCATGTAGGGCATGTAGTTCCCATACTGGTTGTACCCCGGTGGGGGGTAGTTGGGGGTCATGATCCCGTGGACCTGCGGGGGGGGGTAGGTGGGTATGGGCACCCCTGGAGGGGGGAGAACCAGGGGGTCAGCGGTTGGAGGCGTAGGCGGCTCCACCTTGGCCTCCTTCACATCTCGAGCGGGCGGCGGCCTGGGGGGCGCCGAGGTCCTGTGGCGGTCCTCGTCCTCCTCGCTGTCCCAGGCGCCCCCCCCTCGCCCTGGGCCTCTACGCCCCCGCCCGTCACTGCTGCTGCTACTGGAGCTGTGGCTCCGCCTCCTGGGACCTGGACTTGGCCGACTGGCGTCTGAGCTGCCGGACGAGAACCGGCGGCGGCGCGTGGGCGTCTTTGGCGGGGGCTTGTTACCATGGAGACGCTCTTTGGTCCTGGCGGCCATCTTGCTGATCTCGGCCACGCCCAGGTCCAGCCCGATGGTCTTCAGCAGGTCCTGGATCTTCTCGTACTCCTCCAGAGCCTGGCGCTCGCCGTCCTCCAGCGGCCCCGTCCCGGGGGGGTAGGACGGGTGCGATGCCTGGACCACCATGGTCTGGCTGGGGGGGCCCAGAGGGTGGGCCGAGGCCCCCGGCGGGTGGCTGTAGGCCAGGGTGGCGGGGGCGGCGGGGGCCTTTTGAGGCGGGTAGTCTCCGTACAGAGCCTCCTCCGTCAGGTCTGAGTACAGGTCCAGGTCCTGGTGCCGGAGCGGCTCCGGGGCCGGAGGAGGTTTGGGTTCCTCCGAGTCTCCGTACAGGAACTTCTCCTCATCGTCGATGTCGTCCACGACCTTGGGGGCCGCGGACCCCCCCGCCCCCCCCAGCAGCTGCAGGATCTCCCTGATCTCAGCGTCGAGGCCGGCGCGCTGAGCCATCTGGGGGTTGGACTGCAGCTCTGCCAAGATGGACGCCACCTCGCCAGAGTCCATGGACTTGACGGCCTGAAGGAGCTGCTCCGTGACCCGGGACATGGTGGAGGCCTCGGGCCCCCGGGGGGAGTCCAGACTCTGAAACACACAAACAGTTCCTCCGTCAGACGCCAGGCTCCCCACGGACCCCCCACCCACTTCCTGGGCTGCTCTCTGGACGCAGTGAGGGGGTGACTCTAGACCTCCAGGGTAAAAACAGATCAGACCTCAGGGTTCAGGTCTCTCACTCTGAATGAATAACTTCAGAACTGGCTCCATCTGTGCTGTTCAATATGTTGTGTTTATTTCTGTGTATATGCCACAACTATCATTATTATTATTATCATTATTATTATTGTTACTATTATTATTATTATTACTATTATTATTATTACTATCATTATTATCATTATTATTATTATTACTATTATTATTATTATCATTATTATCATTATTTATTTTTTATCATTATTATTATATTATTATTATCTATTATTATTATTACTTTATTATATTATTATTATTAATTATATTACTTATTATTATTATCTATTATGTTACTATCAATTAATTACTATCCCTTATTTTCATTAATTTCTAATTATTATTATATTTATTATTATCATTATTATTATTACTATCATTATTATTATTATCATTATTATTACTATTATTATTATTACTATTATTATTATTATTATTACTATCATTATTATTATTATCATTATTATTATTATTATTATTACTATTATTATTATCATTATTATTATTATCATCATCATTTATGTTTTATACTGACTCACTCTGTGTTTTCTAGTCCTAGTTTCTGATTCGTACCCGGACGGAGGGCGAGTCCTCGGAGTTGTTGCGTTTCTTGAGGATGGACTTGGTCGGCTGCCTCAGCATCTCCTCCAGCTCCTTCCTGCGTCGCGCCTTCTCCAGCTCCTGGAACGGTTTAGTGCGATGGTCGGCGCTGGCGCCGCTTCGGCTGCTGGAGCTGGAGCTGCTGGAGCTCCGGCTCCTCCCACGGCTCCTCCCACGGCTCCTCCCACGACTCCTCCCCCTGGACCGGGACCTGGACCGGCTGCGGGGGCGGCTCTTGCTCCGCCCCCGGCTTTTGCTCCGCCCCCGGCTCTTGCTCCGCCCGTGACTCTTGCTCCGCCCACGGCTCTTGCTCCGCCCCCGGCTCCGGTCTGGACTCCGCCCCCGGCTCCGGCTGCGAGGTCGACTCCGACCGCGGCTCCGGCTCCGGTCGTACTCAGGCCGAGGCGGGTAGTCTCTGTGGAAACCAGGGGTTGAATCTGAGCGCGCTCAGTAGGACTGGAAGAGGACACGCCCCCTCAGGACACGAGGGTCAACACAAATAATAAAGCTACATAACCATGAGACAACGTAAAGACTGGAACCTGTCATGGTGGCGTGGGGGGGCCGAGCCCGGGGGGCCCGTCAGCTCGTTGCCAACGGTGATGACCAGGTTGTGGTTGAGGGGAACTGGTCCTCGAGGAGACGGAGACCTCTGGAACAGAAGAGGACACACCCACTGAGTTTACCAGGCAGAGACCAGGACTAGGCAGACCAGGACTAGGCAGACCAGGACTAAACAGACCAGGACTAGGCAGACCAGGACTCAGGACTACACAGACCAGGACTACACAGACCAGGACCCAGGACTAGACAGACCAGGACTACACAGACCAGGACCCAGGACTACACAGACCCAGGACTACACAGGCCAGGACCCAGGACTAGACAGACCAGGACTACACAGACCCAGGACCCAGGACTACACAGACCAGGACTACACAGACCAGGACCCAGGACTACGCAGACCCAGGACTACGCAGACCCAGGACTAGACAGACCAGGACTAGACAGACCAGGTCTACACAGACCAGGACTACACAGACCAGGACTAGACAGACCCAGGACTAGAGAGACCCAGGACCCAGGACTACACAGACCAGGACTACACAGACCAGGACCCAGGACTAGACAGACCAGGACTACACAGACCAGGACTAGACAGACCAGGACTACACAGACCAGGACTACACAGACCAGGACTAGACAGACCAGGACCCAGGACTAGACAGACCAGGACTAGAGAGACCAGGACTAAACAGACCAGGACTAAACAGACCCAGGACTACACAGACCAGGACCCAGGACTAGACAGACCAGGACTACACAGACCAGGACTAGGCAGAGACCAGGACTAGAGAGACCAGGACTAGACAGACCCAGGACTACACAGACCAGGACCCAGGACTACACAGACCAGGACCCAGGACTAGACAGACCAGGACTAGAGAGACCAGGACTAAACAGACCAGGACTACACAGACCAGGACCCAGGACTAGACAGACCCAGGACTACACAGACCAGGACTAGACAGACCAGGACCAGGACTACACAGACCCAGGACCCAGGACTACACAGACCCAGGACTAGACAGACCAGGACCCAGGACTACACAGACCCAGGACTACACAGACCAGGACCCAGGACTAGACAGACCAGGACCCAGGACCAGACAGACCCAGGACCCAGGACTAGACAGACCCAGGACTACACAGACCAGGACTACACAGACCAGGACCCAGGACTATGCAGACCCAGGACTAGACAGACCAGGACTAGACAGACCAGGACCCAGGACTAGACAGACCCAGGACTACACAGACCAGGACCCAGACAGACCAGGACCCAGGACTATGCAGACCCAGGACTAGACAGACCAGGACTAGACAGACCAGGACCCAGGACTAGACAGACCCAGGACTACGCAGACCAGGACCAGGACTACACAGACCAGGACTAGACAGACCAGGACCAGACAGACCCAGGACTAGAGACCAGGACCCAGGACTACACAGACCAGGACTACACAGACCAGGACCCAGGACTAGACAGACCAGGACCAGGACTACACAGACCAGGACCCAGGACTAGACAGACCAGGACCCAGGACTAGACAGACCAGGACTAGACAGAGCCAGGACCAGGACTAGGCAGCACTGAGTCAGATACCGGATTATCACAAAGGATCTTTAGTTATGATTTGTTGGTACTGCCTGAGTGCTCCTGAACGGATCTAAAGACTGAACTTCATTCATAAAAATGCCGCTTTAAAGTAATCAGATTACTGAGCGGAGGGTGTAAACATCTGGTGCTATTCTTTAAATCGGCTCCATGAAGGTGCCAATAAAAGCGTAAAGCAGCTCTTTGGAGATGGGTTCTCGTACCGAGCAGCAGAGACAGGCGCCCAAGAACCAGGCGGTTTCTGAAAGGAGTTCTGCAGGAGGTTCGGAAGGCACCACTCACCTCCCTCTGCGGGGCCTCGGCCCAGTACTCCCCGGGGGACGGGTACCGCCTGCGCGGCGGGGAGCGGCGGTGGGACTCCGGGGGGCCATGGTCGTGGTAGGCGGGGGGGTAGGGTGGTCTGGGCCGGCTCCGGTCGTCCCTGAACCCCGGGGTCTGGTAAGGCCTCGGCGGGTAGCCTCCTCTCGGAGGAGGCCGGCCTCGGTACATCTCCGCGGGTCCCGCCGGGAATCAGCGCAGCTTCGTCGGATCCGAGAGGAGATGAAGCCGCGGGTCAGTCTGAGGTTCAGGCTCCGAAGTCCGGGTTCATCTGGACTCTAAACAAAACCTGGAAACCTGAACTCAAAGGAAACATAGCAACATGGAGACCTGCTTCTTCTTCTTCTTGGTTAATAGCGGTTTCCTTATGAACGGCTCATGGTGCGTTAGCGCCACCTCCCGGCCGAGACCGGGATGTTTTTAAATCCCACCGGAGTCATCTTATAGTTATAATCATTATTATTTCTACAGCCTTGATAGCGACACAAAAAGAGTCTCAAGACTCTTTATAGCATCTGGTCTGAAACCTCCAGAGCAGCATGGGTGAAAAAAACTCCCTGAAACAGGAAGAAACCTGGAGCAGAACCAGAACCAGAACCAGAACCGGCTGGAGGAACTCATCTAAGGCCGGTAGAACTTTTCCATTTGTTTTAGTGCAAAGAAGAACAAATAAATCAGTGTAATCTGGGCTCATGTCCGTCTGTGGGTCGTTGTGTTGACGGGTGAACATGTAACACAGTCCATCCAAAAAATACAAAGAATGGAAAAATGACAATAAATAAATCCAAATCAGAATGAAAATCCTTTATTAATCTCGAGGAAAATGTTTTGAGAGATATGCGAGAGAACACATGAACACACGTTCCTTTAATGTCACTTTAGTGTTAAAAAGTCTCTCCTCTCTTGTGATGACGTCCTCCTCTTTCCTCGCTCAGTGTAGCTGCTAATTGTCTCAAAATAATAAAACAAACAAACCAAAAAAACAAAGTGAGTCCTTCAGGGATTTGACTCACGTGGAGGTTGAGGAGGAAAAGTCCGTTATCCGGACTAAAACCTGGATAAAAAACAAGAACAAAACAGAACTCACCTGTCCATTCATAAACTCACCTGGTGTAACCCAGCTCCCTGATACCTACAAAATAAAAGCACTAACACATCAAAGAAACAGAAAGGCCCATGTATTTATGAACGTACTTTGTTTGAACTTGAACCTAAACAAATGAAAATAAAAAAGGTTTAAACAAGATCACAACAGCTCCAGTAGTAGTAGTAATA
This sequence comes from Mugil cephalus, assembly GCF_022458985.1. NCBI lineage: Eukaryota > Metazoa > Chordata > Actinopteri > Mugiliformes > Mugilidae > Mugil > Mugil cephalus. Next base: position 180,791 of record NC_061782.1, read on the forward strand.
CTGACCTTTATTTCTCGTCTCATTCCCATTGGCAGTTTTCCTTCAGTTCTGTTTTGGTTTCGCTTCTGATTTCTATTCTCGCGTATTTCTCTTCCATGTTTATTTCCTTGTTGCTTCCAGCTCCGACTCTGGACACGTTTATCCCGTCAGAGCTGAACCAGACTTCAGCCATTTCTGGAATTGTTGTAGCATTTATTTTATTCCCGTTATTTTCTACTCATTCAACTTTAGTTGGCTTTAACCAAACTTTTATAGTAACTAAAGCTTGGGCCTCACATAGATTTACTCCCATCAATAAAACCAGATTTCTTTATTATACGTCTCATTTCTTATTAATGGTCCATTGTTGTAGTTTGTTCATGTGACTCTAAATTCTTCTTAATTGGTCACGTTTATTAACATTAGTTTCCAGAGCTCAGAAGCTCCAAGGCTGTTCAGTCTTTGATGTAGAGGGGACTCAAACCACAGCAGCGCCACCATGTGGTCAGAGAGGGAGAGAATTACTTTATTCATCCTCAAAGGGAAATTAGGTAGTTTGTTGAATGAATGTCTCATATCTGGTTCTGGTCTCATATCTGGTTCCTGGTCCTTAAACTAATGTAAACATGTTTATGTCACATTAGAACATCAGAGCTGATTCAGACACTTGTCAACAACATTAGGACACTTGTTCTTCTTCATGGTTCCTGATAAACCAGTTCAGAGGGGGGACCTTGTAGACCACATTAGACCCTGATTAGACCTGACAGTGTTTCCTGGATCTTCTCTGACCTGACTGCTCTGATTTATATCTGTGTTTCCATAGCAACCTGTTCAGGGTTCACTTCCTGGCTGTAACGGGCATCAGAATTCGTTTGTTTCACCAATCAGTCTTGAGGTTACCCATGTTGGAAAACTTTATTTCAGAAAATCAGAAAATCACAAGAACAACATTCTGACTGAAAGTGTTAAACAAAACAAACATGAACCTCTTGATGAGTTCGGTGACGTACGAGCGGCTCTGATCCGCCTCGCCACCGTCAGGAATAAAAACCTCTAGGAGCCGGAGGTCGCGTCCATCTCCCACTTCTCCAGGAAGTCCTGCAGGTTGAGGTTGAAGACGTCAATGCCTTTGGGGGACAGATGGACGCCGTCGGCCCGGTACAGGCCCGTGTTGGCGCCACACCGGATGTTGTCGTGGGTCAACGAGGTTCCGCCCAGCTCTGAGATGATGTTCTGGATCCGCCGGTTGACTGTAGTGCGGACCAGGTCGACCTCATGGTTGTCGGCTGAGTGGCGCCACACCCGGCGAGGGAGGATGTTGGACCAGACCAGGACGCACTGTGGGAAGATGGCCCTCATGGAGGTCAGGTCCTTCTTGACGGAGGCCAGCAGGTCGGTGGGGCTGTCGGTGCTCAGGTCGTTGCCGCCCAGGTGCATGATGAGGACGTCGGGGTTGGGCCAGGTGACTTTCAGCTGGTGGAGCTGGGGCAGGAGCTGAGACCATGTCATGCCCTGGATGCCCTTCCACCAGACGGCCACCTTGCTGGGATCCATGCCCAGCTGCATACCTACCTCCGGAGACTTGGCTCGCGACTCGGCCCAGTAAACCAGCGAGTGACCACAGACCCACACGTTCTTGGGCTCGCTGCTCGCCGGCTTGCCTGGAAATGTCAACAAGATAAATTTACTGAACTCTGAGTCCATCCGAAACCGTCTCTGACACAAACATCTGTCAAACACCCGCCGGACCACAAGGATGTTCTTTTAGCAGGAGATGGACCGACAGCTGCTCTAAAACCGCTGGAGTAGGTTCAGTAGTTGGTTCTATCAGGACACATTTTACCGGCGTCATTACACAAATGATCTTTACTGTATAAAAGAATTAAAACTAAAGCTGGGTTCATTACATCTGACAAAGTCCCAAAGACGACGGCTAACGTCACAAACACGGTTATGTAACTAGAGACCGATGTGTAAAACAATTAAGAATTACTGGCAGATCAGAGATTAAAATCATCACCTACCTTCAGATTTTAAACCAGATGAATGGTATCAATGGCTATTTACAGCGTGTCCCTAGCTAACAGCTAACGGCTAACAGCTAACAGACAAACATGCAAAACAACGTCCTTAAAATTTGAGCATAACACTGATAACTTGATTAATATTGTTTGAACTTGTTTTACTCTCGTATTAGGGTTCATGCAGACTCCAGTGTTTAGTTGAGGAAATGGTATGAGCGTTAAATTAGGTCCAACTTTGTGTCCTGAAAAAAGAAAAAGAAACCGTCCACAGATTTATAACGTGACTGCTAATGAGCCTATATGTAACCAACTGTTAGATTTTATTTCCCGTTTCTGAACTTTAACTCCGTATTTCAGTCTGAAGTGACGGATCTAACTCGACTGAACTGTCACGAGTGACCGTGAAGTGAAGCTAACTCGGATGCACCTGAAAGACCTGTTAGCTTAAAGCAAGGCTACCCAGAGAGTTGCGGTTGCAGTTTCAGCAACTTAAGTCAAAACGTACAAAGCAAATGCTAATGGGTAGATGTGTTAGCCTCCAGAGCTACAGCTATTGCCACAGACTGAAGACTAACTAATGGCTAAGATTTAGCATTTAACGTAACACTGCTGCTAAGTATTTCATAAAGTTATTCTAAATCTTGACAGTGACAAGTATCATTTTAACTGCTGATGTTAACTAGTGCATCACTTCCTGTACTGATCGACACCGCTTTAAGTGCTAAATGATTAGCATCACCGTTAGCATTAGGTAAAAGAGTTTATAATCAAAGAGTCCAAACGTTGGGGCTACATGGCATTACTCAAATATTCTAAAAAATACTCACCACAAAAGTGTTTAAGCTAACGCTATCCAACTGGTGGCCTAAATGACGCCTCTTTTACATTAGCTTTGTGAGCTAACATTAGCATCAATGGGTGAGCACAAGCTAGTTCACAGTCCGGAAGACAATATATTCACAGTTTTATCACATCACGTGGAAGACACAGGATTTCATTTAGCATGATTCTGTCCCAATGTGTCCAACTTAAGAGTATCTCAGCTTTAGCTTGCTAAGCTAACTACTCTAACCACTCCATCTGGACTGGAGCTTCTTAAGCTCATGAGAACATGTAGCTAGCGCCCCAGTAGCAGACGTGTCGGTTCAAGTTGAAGTCTTACGGTTGTTTAACATGGTTTGTATAAAGAACTGCCTCCAATACATCTCACACGTTAATCTACCAGCGCTAGCCCTGGCTAACAAACTAACAACAACAAAGAGATTACTGAAAATTAATTAGGATGTCTTTACTTTTCATGGGAAATGTTCTGAGCAGTCCTCTGGGTTTTCTGGACATCCCGGGAAGTCGGAGACACTCTTGACTCAAAGACTTACCGTCGTCAAAAATTCAAAACCCAACATCTGCAACATTGACAAATCAAACATCTGGAACCTTTAGTTTAAACACGGAGTAAGAGCGGATCTAACGGCCAGGACAGGCCTCGATGTTTAAGGCTTTCATGAACATGGCTTACGTTAATTTAGTTGTTATCATCCGCCCACTAACCAGATCTTAATCTAATACTAAACCTCTTTAACCTGCATCGAGTTAAAATAATACAGTCCGTTGTTGGCAGAGAAGAGAGAAACGTTTACCGGTAGCTTCTAAATTACATTAGCATTAAACTAGCTAGCCTAGAAGACTATAGCAAAACCTGTAGCTACATCTGAAAAAATACTGGCTACTACCCGAATGTGAACCTCAACATAACAAAGATGAAGAGATGGAGATGTTACATATGAACGGGTTTAAAATGAGACGTCAAAGCTGGAACAAATTAAAGAAAAGTCAAAGTCTTACAGTTGAACCCTTCCTACATTGAGCAGATCCTGGACTAGCTACTGAATAATCAACATTAATTAATTACGTGTGACATGAAGGCCTAGATTCATCCTCACATTCTGGCTGGATATTTCCTGGTCTATTTAAGCCATGTCTGCAAAAGCCACCCAAACCTGGAAGGCCTCCTCAGTCCTGGACCAGACATAGTCCTAGCCTAGCTTCCACTCATAAACAGTTTCAGCTACATGGTGATGAAAGAGAACAACTACTCAGGTTTAAGAACAGACTGGAAGTTTTAGCTGGAGCTATGAGCCACAGCACAGACATTAGCCAGGGTCGTGTTTCTACTGGTTCTTCTCCAGGTGACCATTCCTGCAAAACTGAAGAAAAGTTCCTGGTTTACTGAAATGGCATAATGTCTGTATCACTGAGAAGCACCAGATCAAACCTACCCAGGAGAGATTAGTGGTTACACTGCTAATATTAGCATCTTTTAGCATGATCCACAAGGAGTTTACGAAGGCCACTGAACTTGTAGAGTTTTGAGAAGACGTTTCACTGCTCATCCGAGTAGCTTCTTCACGTCTAAAGAGTGTCTCCTCAAAACTCTATAATTCCAGTTGCTTCTTTTAAAACACCTTTTGGATAAAGTATTACCTGGATGAACCTTCAGAGACGTGTGGTGCTTTAGTCCTGCAGGTATCTTGTTGTTCAGGAATAGGTTCTTTTATGCTTTTATGTCAAACAGATTTCCCTACATAGACGCAATATTCTCCTCAGAATGAACATTCGTAGCAAGTCAACATAGAAATCTCAAGCCTAAATTAAATGTTGTGTTCAGGTCAAAGGTATCAGCATCTACACTGGCAGTTACACTAACAAACTGTTCAACCTCTCCCTGTCTGTGTGGGTAAACGTTTAGAGAATCAATGCTTAACTCTAGCAAATATTCTAAACCCTCCAACAGTCTCATCTAACTACAGTCAACCCTAGACTGACATCTTCTTTGAAACCTTGATACTGATGAGTCGCTGTATGAAGAGGAAAGAGACGTTACTGTGTGGAGCGCAGACCTCAGTCGTCTTCTTGTCTTGATGTGTGGGCTTCGCTAATGGACGGCGACCGGAAGAATGACCGAACGTTTAATCAATGTCAACGGACCCTTGTCAAGTCTCGTGGGAATCTACGACTGCGTGACGTTTTTCCACCAGAGCGAATTTATCACCGGCCTAACGGACCAGCGGGGCCTCGCGAATCCGACCAATACTTGAGTTGGTCGCCATGTTCTCGTCTTCAATCTTTCTACATTGTGTCCAGAGATCCAGAGGCTAATCAAGTTTCTCTGGACTATCTGGAAGGAAGAGATCTACAATAACCTGCTGAACTGAATGAAAAAAGAAAACAGTGACAGAAATGTACATGAGAAGCACCAGTTTACTTGTATTCATGTTTCATTCACGTTCCTGTCCTTCCTGTAATTCAGACGTTAATGGAATGTAAATATGAGTGAGTTATAATACCTGCAGGGATCAGGGAACCATTCTTGTTCCTGTCTGCCTGTTTCCTAGAGGCCAGCATCTCCTTGTATTGTTGGTCTCTCTTTTCTAGAAGCCTCTGGTTGTACAGATCCAGCTGCAACACAAACCCCTCGTTAACATCTAACACTTCAGTCGTCCTTTTGATCTTGATTAGCGCCTATAACCTTCTCGAGTACGTCTACCACTGCTGCTCGTACCTTCTCCTTCTGCTTGGTCTTGACGTCATCATCGGCCTCTGCTGAGGTCTGAGGAACCACGACTGATGGCGACTCTGTGGGTAAACTGAACTGGACTGACTTGGCTTGTTTTGCTGGGGGCTGTGCAGCCAGAGATTTCACCGTCTCTATGACCTTCAAACATCTGGCCACTGTCGTAGAGATGACTGACGACGAGTCGTCGCCTGTAGAACATGAGGCTGCCGGTGCTGATGATGGTGGGTGTGTTACTGCAGAGGCGCTTAAAGGCTGCGAAGAGGAGGTACTGGGTAGAGATGCATCAGGCTGTCCCATAAAATGCAAGACGGCATTTCTAGAAGGTAGAGGGAAAGGAGGCTGTCCAATGGGATGCCGTGGAGGAGGTCCAGGGGGAGGTCCTGGAATAAGCTGTGCTGGACACTGTGGAGGAGGTCCAGGAGGAGGTCCCAGTCTGTGGTGTGGTTCACCCACTGCAGGAGAAGCTGGAGTGGCCATGCCAGCGGAGGTGGAGGTCTGTGGTGGGGAGATCTGGGAGATGATACCAGGAGGCCAGTTGAGTGGCGGAGGTGGGTGTTGGTAGTGAGTGGGGGGAGGCCCGGGAGGAGGTTTGGGAGAGGTGGAGGTGGAGGGAGTGCTCCCCATTGTCTTGGTAAGAGTCTGCAGCCGCTGCGCCTTCTTAAGTGCCTCCAACTCCTGCTGGTCCAGGAAGTCTTCGTACTGCAGCGCTGAAGTTTTACGACGGCGGATCGGCTCCAGGCTGGAGGATCTGGCCGGGGACGGGGAATGGATCTGATCCAATTCAACAGAACCCGGTCTGTGGGTCCGCAGTTCTTCCACTGGGAATGATAAAATCTCTCTTTCTGCAGACGAGGCCTTTGGAGCGTAACCCTTCTCCTGGGCTCTGCCAGCCAGTTTGGACACGTCTCCTGTGCTCAGCTTCAGGCCAATGCTTCGGAGTAGACTCTGGATCTTGTCGTAAGGTTCTGTCTTTGATTCCTCGCTGGGCAACTCTACCGAGGACAGCTTAGAGGCTGGTTCCTTCTTCTCCACTTCAAGGGGTAGGCCACTGCTAGCTGGTTCCTGAGCCAATCCCAGGATCCGAGAGAAGCCCTTCCCATCCTGAAGCGCTCGCTCGTGAGGAAGGAGGTCATCAGCAACACGGACCGGCTCACATTTCTTTTCAGCGTCCACCTTTTTGTTGAGCATGTCGAGGAAACGATCCAGAGGAGGCCTCTCAGCCGGAGATGGCTGCCGTTTGGGAGAAGGGCTTCTAGGGGGAGACTCCATGGGGGAGGGAGGTCTGAAGGGAGGATGGGAAGAGGACGGGGCAGCAAGAGGTTGGGTGGAGGCAGCAGGAACTGGTCCAGACTGAGACGGGGACGAGGAGCGATGGGGTTCTGGAGACTGGCTTCGCTTGACCAGACCATATGGATCATACGGACGGTCGTAGGGCGGCTCATAGTGGCGTTCGTCATAGGGTTCGTCGTAAACGTCATAGCGGTCAGTGTAGCGGTGGCTGGACGACGGCAGGTAGGGAGCTTCACCATAGAGTCGGCTTTCATACAGGCGGTCGCTGTAGGGACGGCTGGCGTAGCGGTCGCCATAGAGACGGTCCTGGTAGGGACTGTAGGGTCGGTCGTAGTAGGGGTCGTCGTAAGGAGAGCGATGGTGGTACTCAGGACCCTCAGGACGTTTCTTCAGGATGGATCGGACCGGTTTGTACTCCGTCAGGGGGACGGCTATCCTGCCGTGGTCATAGTCTATGCAGGTCCTCTGTCCGGGGTCCACCTCCACCAGAGACTTTTTGTAGGCGATCATCTCGTTCAATTCCTCCAGCTCTCGCTTCTTCCTGGCCAGCTCGTCGTCCATGACTCCTCCTCTCCTGGGGGGCGGCGGACTCAGCTCCCTCCTCCTCTTACGTCTCTCTTCGAGCTCTCTGCTGGCTTTGCTCTTCTTCCTGGAGGTCCGGTCTTCTTTTCTCTCTCTGCTCCGGCTCCGACTAGAGCTCCGGCTCCGAGTCCTGGAGCGACTCCTGGTTCTCCGGTGCGACCTCTCCCGGCTGTGCCTGTATTTCCTGCTGCCACGCTCGACGCTGGAGCTTCGTCTCCTCTTGATGATGCGTCCGAACTGGTCCCTCGAAGGACTTCTGCTCCTGCTCCTCCCTCTGCTGCGACTCCTGCTGCGACTCCTGCTGCGACTCCTGGTGTACCTACATTTAGACGCACTGTGATCCCGTCGGACGTTCTTGTTTGAGTCTTGTGCTCTGAGATTCTTCACCACAGTCTTCAGCTTGTCTGTCTCTGGCTTTTCTTTCCTGAAATAACAAGTTGTTTTAAGACCAGTTAGTGAGGTTAGTAGTACATCTCTGGTTGGTTTTAGTTGGTTTTAGTGCTGGCATCACCTTTGAATTTATTTTTAATTAAGATGTGTTTTTGTGGCTAAGAGCCAGGTTTTGGTTTGAGTTTTGTTCCGAGTGGAGGATCAGACTGACCTCGTCCCACACTCCCTCACACTTGTGTTCTTGTGTTAGTAGTTTTCTGTTTTTATCAAACTTTTTTCTTTTTACTCACACAAACTCTGACTCCATCTTCTTTTAACTGTTGTGTTTATGTTTACGTCTCCTTTCCACTCTACCATCTAAGGAGTTATAACACAGGTTAAAGTAGTAATAAGAGCAGAAAACCTCTCAAACTCACTCAGATTCCTCTAAGGCCTTTGTCAGCTTGATGGTCATCTACAAAAAGAGACAAACCAACAGAAGCACAACGGTCACTTCACGTCCTCCCACGCTGTGAGTGAATGAACATAAGCCGGTCCTGGTTACCTTTCCTTTGGCTGCACTGACTCCTCCGAGTTTCCGAGTGGGGAGGAAAACGCTCTCGGTGTAACGTTTGATCCTGATGGCCTGGTTCCCCCCCTCGGCCGTCTCATGCTTGGACAAACAATGACACATTTTAGACCAAACAAGCTCAAATTTAAACACATCCTGAAATCCACGACACACCTCGTCCGCCCGACACCGACTCAACGGTGACTGGAATCCGAACCATTTACCTCCATCGAGTGGGCTAATAGTGCTACTACAGATAATAACCACAATGCAGCCATACAGCAGTGAACGTTAGCTTAGCATTGACATGTAGCATGTAGCCTTGATGACTGTTAGTCTAGTATTGATATGTAGCATATGGCCTTGGTGACTGTTAGCTTAGCACTGATATGTAGCATGTAGCCTTGGTGACTGTTAGCTTACAGCGGATCTGAACTCACCGGGACGACGCTGAACTCCACCTTCTCGTTCAGCTCCAGCTTCTTCTTCTCGATCACCTCCGACATGTGGAAGTAGAGCTGAGGGTTCTGAGAGCACTTGATGAGCCCCGAGTCCTCCGAGAACTCGATCACGATGCCCTGGTTGGAAAAGATCCGACCCACGGAGAGTTAAAAGCTGGTCCCACGTAGGAATATGAGGAACCTAAAACGAGCCCCCCCCGGTGTGAGGGTCTTACGTGGCGCCGCTGCTCAGTGGACTCCTCGAACGAGTCTGGGAGGATCTCCACGAAGGTGGCTCGCTCCTCTTTGGTCTCCTGGTTGGTGGCGACGTTGAAACGCACCTTCAGAGGAAACACGATACTCAGGAACTCGACTCTGGAGTCTCTACGTGTCCTAGTCTCTAACATGTGGTCTCTGTCCTCACCTTGTCTCCGTCCAGCATGGTGGCCCCTGTCAGGAGGTCTCTGGGGCCGAAGCTGAGCTGCTTCTGTTGACCGTTGATGGTCATGACCAGACGTCCCAGCTCTGGGTCTAGCTTGGCTCCACCCCCTCCTCCATCTTTCTTCTCCTCGTCTCCATCCTGTTCCTCCACCTCCGTCTTCTCCTCTTCATCCATTTTCTCCACTTTGATTTTCACCTGCAGGAGCAGAGCCAATCCTTCACAGTTCTACCTGGGACCTGGTCCTGTGGTCCAGAGATCCCCCCTATTCAACCAGGACTAGTTCTACCTGGGACCTGGTCCTGTGGTCCAGAGATGCCCCCTATTCAACCAGGACTAGTTCTACCTGGGACCTGGTCCTGTGGTCCAGAGATACCCCCTATTCAACCAGGACTAGTTCTACCTGGGACCTGGTCCCGTGGTCCAGAGATCCCCCCTATTCAACCAGGACTAGTTCTACCTGGGACCTGGTCCCGTGGTCCAGAGATACCCCCTATTCAACCAGGACTAGTTCTACCTGGGACCTGGTCCTGTGGTCCAGAGATACCCCCTATTCAACCAGGACTAGTTCTACCTGGGTGATAATAAAACTCTAGGTTAGACAACCTTTGACATTAATCCAGATCACCAGAGGTCCCCATAAAACTGGTCCCTGACAATCTTTGAGGATCTTTTATTCACCTGTCCTTTGTCCTCAGCCTGTCCTCCGTCCTCCGTGGCGTCCTCCGTGGCGTCCTTCGTGGTGGTGTCCTCGGTGGTGTCCTCAGGCTCCTTCTTGACCTCCTTGCGGGGGTGTTTGGAGATGGCTTTGAGGACGGTTCCTTGGAAGCGGTCCTTGCTGATGTCGTCCATGGTGTCTGGGATCCTGATCGTGTACCCGAGTGGCGTCCACTGCAGGAAGACATGAGGACACGTCACGGACTGAAGGACGGAGTTGAAGAAAGACACTGATTTTAAAATCGGTGCTGATCTAACGTTGCCATAATGCTAACGGTACTGATGCTAACGTTGCCATAATGCTAACGGTGCCATAATGCTAACGGTACTGATGCTAACGTTGCCATAATGCTAACGGTGCCATAATGCTAACGGTACTGATGCTAACGGTGCCATAATGCTAACGTTGCCATAATGCTAACGGTACTGATGCTAACGGTACTGATGCTAACGGTGCCATAATACTAACGTTGCCATAATGCTAACGTTGCCATAGTGCTAACGGTGCCATAATGCTAACGTTGCCATAATGCTAACGTTGCCATAATGCTAACGGTGCCGATGCTAACGGTAGTAACCACACTGATTTGGGTTCTTCTTTGCCAGTGAAGAGCTATTAGCTTAGCATCCTTAGCTTTATTGCTCCTCCCTGGAAGGAGCTAGTCCTCACCTTGTCTTTAGCGGCCGCCAACGCCGCCGCCACCTCCTCCTTCTTCCTTTTCTCCACTTCCCTCTCACACTCCTCTTCATCCCTCTTCCTCCTCTCCTGCTCCTCCTCCTCCTTCTTCTTCTTCTCCTCCTCTTTCTTCTTCTTCTCCTCTTCCTCTCGTAGTTTCTGCTCATGCAGGATCTGGTCCTCGATCCTCCTCGCCCTCCTCAGCCTGATGGCTCTCTTCTTCGATTTCACCTGCAGAGACAGAAACAAATAGACCAGGTTCTGACAGAGAAGGAGGAGGAGGAGGAGGAGGAGGAGGAGGAGGAGGAGGAGGAGGAGGAGGAGACCTGGTCCTGGGTGCTTGTGCTGGACTCACCAGGGCCACGGTGAACTCCACCTCCTTGTGGAGGTCGCTGGGGTTGAACTCGGAGTCGCTGAAGTTCTCGCTGATGTCGAAGGGAATCTCTCCATGTTCCTCTGAGCTGATGACGCCTTCGTCGGCTGAGAGGCCGGTGATGACGCCCTGAGAGACAGGCACGGTTACCACGGCAACCACAGCAACACCCAATCAGCTGACAGAGCGCGTTTACCGTACTGGGCTAACTTTCACCACAAATTCACCAAAGACACACGGCTTTTATTTCTAATTCGATTTGAAAACAGGCGTCGGTACAAACTGGTTCATAATAATGATAATAATATTTTATTCCTAGATGTCTTTCAAGGACAGGGTTCAAATACAAAACCCTAATTATAAGCCCTGAACATATAACAATATAAAACCTCCAGAAAGAGCGACAGTCAGGGAGACATGGAGGACGGGATTTAATACGAGTGACTGTGTGAGAAAAATGCACATAAATGCATATTTAGTTTTTATTACTCATACTACCTCAATAATAATATATGTAACATAATAAATATATAATCCAGTCACGTTCACATCCAGGTTGGAAAGTTAGAACTTTTATTTTTTGTATAACTTCATGTATATTTTCATATTTTTGTATAAACTGTGTTGTTTTATTACTCTCTCGTCCTGCTGCCTTTAATGATCCATTATCCGCTCTCAGCAGGAGTTTCTCTGGATGTGGCCTCTGGGTTTTAGTGTCCCCCCTAGGAGGAGGACTGGACTAAATGGATGGTGGTGTGGGCCGTGTTACCAGCTCCCGGGTCTCCTTGGTGTAGCTGAAGGTGAAGGGGATCTTGGGTCTGATGTTGGCCGCCCTCCTCTTCCCCGTCACCACGTCCACCAGCAGGTTGATCAACACGTGGTCGTTCTTCAGCAGCGTCACGCCACAGTCCCGGTGGTCGAAGGTCACGTTGGTCCTCAGGGGCCCGATGTTGGCGTGGATCTGACCCGGGTAGCCCAGCATGGTGGCCTGCAGGAGGACCAGAGCATCAAGGCCTGAACCTGGACCAGGGAGGTCTGAACCTTAAACCACGGCTAACGTTAAACTATTGCTAACATTAAACCACGGCTAACGTTAAACCACAGCTAACGTTAAACCACGGCTAACGTTAAACCACGGCTAACGTTAAACTATTGCTAACATTAAACCACGGCTAACGTTAAACCACAGCTAACGTTAAACCACAGCTAACATTAAACCACGGCTAACGTTAAACCACGGCTAACGTTAAACTATTGCTAACATATAGCCACTGGGCTAACGTTAAACCACAGCTAACGTTAAACCACAGCTAACATTAAACCACGGCTAACGTTAAACCATTGCTAACATTAAACCACGGCTAACGTTAAACCACAGCTAATGTTAAACCACGGCTAACGTTAAACCACCGCTAACATTAAACTATTGATAACATTAAACCACGGCTAACGTTAAACCACCGCTAATGTTAAACCACGGCTAACATTAAACCACGGCTAACATTAAACCACGGCTAACGTTAAACCACGGCTAACATTAAACTATTGCTAACGTTAAACCACAGCTAACATTAAACCACAGCTAACGTTAAACCACGGCTAACGATAAACCACAGCTAACGTTAAACCACGGCTAACGTTAAACCACAGATAACGTTAAACCACAGCTAACGTTAAACCACAGCTAACATTAAACCACGGCTAACGTTAAACCACAGATAACGTTAAACCACAGCTAACATTAAACTATTGCTAACATTAAACCACGGCTAACGTTAAACCACAGCTAACGTTAAACCACGGTTAACGTTAAACCACAGATAACGTTAAACCACAGCTAACATTAAACCACGGCTAACGTTAAACCACGGCTAACGTTAAACTATTGCTAACATTAAGCCACGGCTAACGTTAAACCACAGCTAACGTTAAACCACAGCTAACATTAAACCACGGCTAACGTTAAACCATTGCTAACATTAAACCACGGCTAACGTTAAACCACAGCTAATGTTAAACCACGGCTAACGTTAAACCACCTACATAAACATTGAAACATTAAACCACGGCTAACGTTAAACACACGCTAAGTTAAACCACGGCTAACAGTTAAACCACGGCTAACATTAAACCACGGCTAACGTTAAACCACGGCTAACATTAAACTATTGCTAACGTTAAACCACAGCTAACATTAAACCACAGCTAACGTTAAACCACGCTAACATTAAAACAGCTAACGTTAAACCACGGCTAACGTTAAACCACAGATAACGTTAAACCACAGCTAACGTTAAACCACAGCTAACATTAAACCACGGCTAACGTTAAACACATGTAACGTTAAACCACAGCTAACATTACACATTGCTAAATTAAACCACGGCTAACGTTAAACCACACGCTAACGTTTAAACCACAGTAACGTTAAACCACAGCTAACTATCCATTAAACTACTTAAAAGCTAACATTAAACTATTGCTAACATTAAACCACCGCTAACGCTAAACCACCGCTAACTTTAAACCACAGCTATCATTAAACTATTGCTAACATTAAACCACAGCTAACGTTAAACCACTGCTAACGTCAAACCACCACTAACTTTAAACCACGGCTAACGTTACTACCACCGCTAACGTTAAACCATGGCTAACTTTTCTACCACTGCTAACGTCAAACCACTGCCAACATTAAACTATTGCTAACATTAACCACGCTACGTTAACCACGCTAACGTTAAACCAGATTAACTTTGGATACTACACTGACTAAAACGTCAAACCACTGCCAACATTAAACTATTGCTAACATTAATCCACCACTAACCACTAAAACCAGAAGTTACTGTTGGATATAAACTGACTAAAACCACAGAAAAACAACAACCAATAGAAGAAGCAGAAAGTAGAACTGGACAAAGACACTTCAGGTTTGTCTTCTTGTGGACAGGAAGCAGGTGAGACAGGTGACCTCATTCTCTTCTCTGATTGGACGGCTTCACTACAAAGACAACATGGCCGCCGTGGTGTGTCCTCACCGTGGGCTCGATGATGGGCTGGCTGACGATGCCCTCGTACAGCTCCGTGTCCAGCTTCATCATGGGCCCCGCCTCCAGCTTCATGTTGCTCCGCCCTGAAGGGGTGGAGGCTTTCTCAGTGTCACTGGTGTGGGCGTCGGCCTCCTCGCTGCAGAGCGTCAGTAGGAGGGGCTCCTTGACCCGACGGATCCGGATGGCTCGCTTTCCTGCTCTGAGCTGAGGACGGGACAAGAGGACGTAATGAGGTGAGGACAAGAGGACGTAATGAGGTGAGGACACGGGGACGTAATGAGGTGAGGACACGGGGACGTAATGAGGTGAGGACACGGGGACGTAGTGGGGTGGGGACACGGGGACGTAGTGGGGGGAGGACACGGGGACGTAGTGGGGGGAGGACACGGGGACGTAATGAGGTGAGGACACGGGGACGTAGTGGGGTGAGGACACGGGGACGTAGTGGGGTGGGAACACAGGGACACACGTCTTCGTACCTCCATGACGGTGAACTCCACCTCCTCGTTGACGTCCTCGCTGGTGAATTCTACGTCGCTGAAGTTCTCTTTGACGTCAAAGGGGACGTCTCCATGTTTGTCCGACCTGAGGACGCCTTCGTTGTCCTTCAGGCTCAGAATGACGCCCTGAACCAGGACCAGAGACACATTTAACCCCAGGACCCGGACCCAGACCCAGACCCAGACTGGACCCAGACCGAGACTAGACCCAGACCCAGACCCAGACCCAGATTAAACCCAGACTAGACCCAGACCCAGACTAGACCCACACCCAGACAAGACCCAGACCCAGACCCAGACCGAGACTAGACCCAGACCCAGACCCAGATTAAACCCAGACTAGACCCAGACCCAGAACAGATCCAGACCCAGACCCAGACCCAGACCCAGACCAGACTCAGACTAGACCCAGACCCAGACCCAGACCCAGACCCAGACCAGACTCAGACTAGACCCAGACCCAGACTAGACCCAGACTAGACCCAGACTAGACCCACACCCAGACCAGACCCAGACATAGGCTAGACCCAGACTCAGATCAGACCCAGACTAGACCCAGACTAGACCCAGACCCAGACTCAGACTAGACCCAGACCCAGACCAGATCCAGACCCAGACCCAGACCCAGACCAGACTCAGACTAGACCCAGACCCAGACCCAGACCCAGACTAGACCCAGACTCAGACCAGACCCAGACTAGACCCAGACTAGACCCAGACTAGACCCAGACTCAGATCAGACCCAGACTAGACCCAGACTAGACCCACACCCAGACCAGACCCAGACATAGGCTAGACCCAGACTCAGATCAGACCCAGACTAGACCCAGACTAGACCCAGACCCAGACCCAGACCCAGACCCAGACCCAGATTAAACCCAGACTAGACCCAGACCCAGACTAGACCCAGACCCAGACTAGACCCAGACCCAGACCCAGATTAAACCCAGACTAGACCCAGACCCAGACTAGACCCAGACCCAGACTAGACCCAGACCCAGACCAGACCCAGACTAGACCCAGACCAGACCCAGACTCAGACCAGACCCAGACTAGACCTCCCCCCCCCCAACCCTCAGAGTATGTGGGGGCTCCTGACCTTCTCCCTGGCCTCCTTGGTGTGGCTGAAGGTGGCTGGGATCTGGGGCCGGATGTTGGTGGCCCTCCTCTTCTCAGTGACGATGTCCGTCAGCAGGTTGATGAGGACCTGGTCGTTCTTCAGCAGCGTCACTGAACTGTCCCTCCGGTCGTAGGTCAGGTTGGTCCTCAGGGGCCCGATGTTGACGTAGACCTGCCCCGGGTACTGTCTCTCTCCAGGCTGCTCGAAGAAGACCAGGGACCAGAGACCAGGGACCAGGGACCAGGGACCAGAGACCAGGGACCAGGGACCAGGGACCAGAGACCAGGGACCAGGGACCAGGGACCAGGGACCAGAGACCAGAGACCAGAGACCAGGGACCAGGGACCAGAGACCAGGGACCAGGGACCAGAGACCAGGGACCAGAGACCAGGGGGGTCAAACACACGCTAACTTCTCACACTTACATTGTTGTTTCTATGTGTGTGTGTTTCTATGTGTGTGTGTTTCTATGTGTGTGTGTTTCTATGTGTGTGTTTCTATGTGTGTGTTTCTATGTGTGTGTGTTTCTATGTGTGTGTGTTTCTATGTGTGTGTGTTTCTATGTGTGTGTTTCTATGTGTGTGTGTCATTTAAATTCTCTCTTAAAACACATGTTGGTTATTATTGACTTATTATGACTCTAATCTGGATGGACAGAGGGACAGACAGACAGAGGGACATACAGATGGACAGACAGACAGACAGACAGAGGGACGGAGGGACAGACAGAGGGACGGAGGGACAGACAAAGGGACAGAGGGACATACAGATGGACAGACAGAGGGACAGACAGAGGGACAGACAGATGGACAGACAGACAGACAGACAGACAGAGGGACGGAGGGACAGACAAAGGGACAGACAGACAGACAGATGGACATACAGATGGACAGACAGAGGGACGGAGGGACAGACTGACCAGGGCTCAGAAGTGGGACAGACAGAGGGACGTAGATTTGGATCACAGACATGGACGCGATGAAAGAGGGAGAGGCAGAAGAAACGACAGAGGACAGAAGAGAGACAGGCGAGGCAGATTGACCTGCGGTCGTGGTGATGACCGCTCTAGATTCTGGATCCACGTTCTCTGTTCCTCCTGGAGCCACTTTCACATCTGTTGCTATGGCGCTGTCCTAAAGACACACACCAGGACGTCCACAAACAAATACACAAACTAAAGGAGATACACACACACACACAGACAGACACACACACACACAGACACACACACTCACACACACACAGACACACACACTCACACACACACAGACACACACACACACACACACACACACACACACACAGACACACTGACTCACCTTCTGTTTGCAGCCGGTGAAGTGAACTCTGACCCCGGGCGTCATGGCCTTAGGGTTCCCAAAGAAAGCGTTGAAGGTGAAGGTGAACTTCTCCAGGTCCTCTCGCTCAATGTAGCCGAACGATGGCTGCAGGAGGAGGAGGAGGAGGGAGATGAGGTGAGGAGATGAAGGAGAGAGGAGGATGGAGGAGAGGAGGAGGAGGAGGAGGGAGGGGAGGAGGAGGAGGAGAGAGGAGGAGAGGATAAGAGGAGGAGGAGGACAGGAGGAGGAGGAGGGGGAGGAGGGGGAGGAGGAGGAGGAGGAGGAGGAAGAAGAGGAGGAGGAGGAACAGGAGGAGGAGGAGGTCAGTGACAGGTGGACCTTCTTCTTCTCCTTCACATTAACATGACGTTTGTTTCCTCACCCCGATGAAGGAGATGATCCCTGTGGACCTGCCTGGAGGAGGCCTGAAGACGGACACCACAGAAGAAGAAGAAGACAGGAAGTGAGACAATGACTGAGACGAGCTCGACTCAAACCTCCACCACACGCTTACTTATCAAAGGTGCGTTTTCCCAGAAGCCCCAGGGCCTTGTGAGTCTTAGCCGGTTTGGGTTTGGGGGGGGCGGGGGGAGGAGGCGGAGCCGCCAGCGACTCGGCCGCCGGCGCCTTGGAGACCCCCACCTCCTCGGAGGACTTGGTCTCACCGGGAGTCGACTCCGTGGCCGGAGCCGAGATCAGAGCTTTGATCTGGACAATAAGAATGAATTCATCGTTAGTAGCAATTAAAGTTTAATCAGATTAATCAGGTTGATGTGGATCAATCAGATCCTCTGCGTCCATGGCAACGTTCAGGCGTCAGGTCGGATCCCGTCTGGACTCACCCACTCCGGCTGCTCCGGGGGGGGGTTCAGCATCGGCTCCTCCACCACAGGCTGGAACCAAAGAGACGAGACCACGTGAGTCTAACCACCCAGGACCAGTCTGTGACGCTCAGAGACAAGCAGGGACACACTCACCTCTCCGGTCCAGTCGGGGGGGGGACAAGCCGGGAACCCAAACGGAGGCACGCAGCCCGGGGGGGGGACAGGGGGCAGAGCCATGGGACCGAAGGCCGAGGGGTCCGGGGGAGGAACTCCAGCAGGAGGAGGGACTCCGACAGGAGGGGGGGGGATAGGTACTGGGGGACCCGGCTCGGGCCCCCACGGGTCGGGGCGACCGTCCGGACCCCAGCCAGGAGGCCCCCAGCCCTCAGGAGGACGCCTCCAGGGGTCGGGGTGAGGAGGCCTCCAGTGGTCGGGGTGGCGACCCCAGTCCTCTGGAGGCAGCGGCCAGTCATCGGGATAAGGCCCCCAGCCTGGAGGCGGGAGGGCCCGAGGATGCCAGTCTGGAGGGGGGGGCCCTCTGAGGTCCCATCCCTCCGGCGGTGGAGGCCATCCGTCAGGGGAAGGAGGGCCCCAGGCCCCCGGAGAAGGAGGACGCCAGTAACTGGGAGGAGAAGGACCCCAGCCACCAGGAGGAGGAGGCCCCCAGCCACCAGGAGGAGGAGGCCCCCAGCCACCGGGAGGGGGAGGCCCCCAGGCTTCAGGGGGAGGGGGGCCCCAGCCACCGGGAGGGGGAGGCCCCCAGCCCATGTCGAACGGGGGTCCGTCCTCCAGCGGGGGTCCAACAGGAGGTCTGCCCCGCGTCGGTGCCTTTCCTCGGCCCATGTCCTCAGGGGGGAGGACGGATGTAGCTCAGGAGCTAGCTGCGTTAGCTCGGAGCTCGTAGCAGAGTCCGTTTATAGTCACTGAGCCGCTGTAGCGTCAATATTTACCGCGGGAATAAAACGTTTAAAGCCGAACTCTGAGCAGACTCCTCCGCCACTGCTCCATGGCTCCGTCTCCTCCTTCTTCTTCTTCTTCTTCTTCTTCGTTGGTAAACAGCAGGCATCAACATCCGGGTCTGAGCGATGCGGAAGTGCAATAAAATTGCAGTTCATCGAGTGGCCGCTAGAGGCTCCAAAATTGAAAATGCCCTCGCCGATAAATCCTCTACGCTGATGTCCCCGTGTTCCTTCTGTACATTTTATATTCGCTGCGGTCTTTTTGTTTCCTAGTTCGATCCTTTTAAAGTTATTCTTGTATTTTTTGGAGATGTTTTTGGAGAGATGAATGTTGTAGTGTGGTTGTGGTTGTATGTTGAATGTGTGGCTTTGGCTGCATGACAACGTCATTATATTAGTTTTAAAGGTCTGAATAAAGTTCTTGAAAAAACAAAAACCTTTCGACTAAGTTTGAGGGTTTGGTCCATTTTGGATCATCTTAAATAAAAATTATATGTGGCTTCAACTCGAGAACATCTGGAAAGTGAATTGCTTGGTAATTCAGCTGTTGCTGAAGTTAGCTAAATAATTAGCCTAAGGCTAATGAATGAACTGAACTACATATACTACAGTTATATATAGATTCAGATTCATTCTTTATAGTCCCCAGGGGACTAAACTGAGGTTGCAAACAAGACATGAGCATTAGCGGCACCAGCTGGTCAACATGTTTATAACCGATTATCAACCTCATAGACCAGGACCCGTCCTCCCCCAGGTCCTCCTCCAGGTCCTCCTCCAGGCCCTCGTCCCCCAGGTCCTCCTCCTCCAGGTCCTCCCCCAGGTCCTCCTCCAGGTCCTCGTCCTCCTGGTCCTCCTCCAGGTCCTCCTACAGGCCCTCGTCCCCCAGGTCCTCCTCCTCCAGGTCCTCCCCCAGGTCCTCCTCCAGGTCCTCGTCCTCCTGGTCCTCCTCCAGGTCCTCCTACAGGCCCTCGTCCCCCAGGTCCTCCTCCTCCAGGTCCTCCCCCAGGTCCTCCTCCAGGTCCTCGTCCTCCTGGTCCTCCTCTAGGTCCTCCAGGTCCTCCCCCAGGTCCTCGTCCTCCTGGTCCTCCTCCAGGTCCTCCAGGTCCTCCCCCAGGTCCTCGTCCCCCAGGTCCTCGTCCTCCAGGTCCTCCCCCAGGTCCTCGTCCTCCTGGTCCTCGTCCTCCAGGTCCTCATCCAGGTCCTCCTCCAGGTCCCCCAGGTCCTCGTCCTCCTGGTCCTCGTCCTCCAGGTCCTCCCCCAGGTCCTCGTCCCCCAGGTCCTCCTCCAGGGCCAGGTCCTCTGGTGTAGCTCCTAGCTGAGCCTAAAGGAGTCTGGTCTGAGGAGTGACTCCAGGACAGGAGGTGTGATGTTAGTGAGGAGGTGTCAGTGAGGAGGAGTCAGGGAGGAGGTGTGATGTCAGTGAGGAGGTGTGATGTCAGTGAGGAGGAGTCAGTGAGGAGGTGTCTGTGAGGAGGTGCAGGGAGGAGCTGGGGTTGAGCCGGTTGCTACGTATGAGGCATCATGTCATTGATCCATAGAACGGAGTCACATCCACAGACTGAATCCTAGAATCTGATCTATGAGACTGAAGAGAAATAAATAGCAGATCTACTTTAAAATGTCTGTGTTCACAAGCTCATCATTTATTCTCAGCTCGGAGGGAAACTGAGAAACCGTCACCGTCGGTTTTAAGAGTTTCCTTAGAGGTTCCTTAGAGTTCCTCTAGGAACTAGGAATACTTTGCTCTGAGCATCTTGAGGAATACGGGTCCTGGTTTCTGAACTAACGTAGTTTCATATTGGCCGATTCCTTCAGTTTGACCCGTATGTTCCTGATCACATGAAGAGAGGCGTCGTGCATCGTAGCAGAAAAAGCTTTTATTTAGTTCAGCCCGAGTCGCTCGACTCCAACAAAGAAACATCATAGAACAACAATATGAATATAGATCTGTCAAATTACAGCAGAACAGGGAGCGGGACGACGTCCTGACACACGGAGGACAGCAGGGGCGTCTTTGCTAGCCACGGTTATTGCAGAGATACTCGAGGGTTCAGAGTCTTTCTTCAGGTGCATAGAAACGTCCAACTGTTCAAAGCATAAAAAACTAAATGTGAACAGTTTTTCTTTTTAACCGAAGACGTCATCCAGAAACATGGAGGCAGAGCAGGACGAGAGCAACACTTTCCCTTCAGCACGGCAGAAACCGAACAAGCAGCAGCAAGAAACAACACAAACAGTTTGTTCTGTGAAAGAAAACCACCGAGAGCCAGAACCAGAACCAGAGCCAGAACCAGAGCCAGAACCAGAGCCAGAACCAAGGTGATCCGGAACAGAAGAGACGGAAAAATTAAATCAGTTCAGAGATTATTCGGTTAAAGTCAAATTATAACGTGAGACAAAACAAATATGTTTAGAAAAAGTTTCAGACCGGTTTAATCTGGTTTCAGACTGGTTTAATCCAGTATAGGCTGGTTTAATCTGGTTTCAGACTGGTTTTATCTGGTTTCAGACTGGTTTAATCTGGTTTAGGCTGGTTTCAGACTGGTTTAATCTGGTTTAGGCTGGTTTCAGAGAGCTGAGTGAATGAACAACACAGAACCAAGTCAACTCTTTGACTTAATTTATCATCTAAAGACCAAACTAAGACTTTTCTCAGGATTCAAACGTTGCAGAACTGGTCTTGCCGTCCTCCCTCTGGACCAATGAAAACACAGACGGTGAATTATGTGAAGCGGGTGCAGCTGTTTGGAGGCTGGGGGTCTTCAGGCGAAGGAGGACGTCGCTCAGATCGTCTCCCGTCGTGTCCGACGTCCTCGGGTGGCGTCAGAGATCGTGAGGAGGGGGCGGAGCCTCGCTCTCTTCCCGAGGTTTCCTGGTCTAGTCCAGATCAGTCGAAGGGGCCGAAGTCCCTCTCCAGGTTTTCTGACTCGTCGTCGTCGGAGAAGAAGTCGTCCTCGTCGATGTCGTCCTCGTCGTAGTCCTCGTGCCACTCGGGGACGTACTCTTCATCGTACTCGTCGTCGTCGTCCTCGTTCTCTTCGCCTCCTTCGCCTGCGTAGTTGTTATTGTCCGAGTCTCCAGAGTCCGACCCCCTTTCTGACTTGGACCTAGACCAGACGGAGACCAGATTATTGGAGGTGGGACAGAGTCATGTCTTACATGAAGAGAGAGGACAGGAGGGGACAGGTGTGGACAGCGGTGAGGGACTCACACTTTGTTGGCGTTGCTGTTCTTGGACAGGTTGGAGGTCTGAGTAGATTCTGGTTCCTGGCTCTTGGACTGGTATCCAACCCTGAAGTCCTGGACGACACAGAAACACCGGTCAGCTGATAAGAGACGAGACGAGACCTCCCCACACCACAATAAATGGTTCAACCTGGCTTCACAGACTAACTGGATCGGTTCCAGACCAGAGTCAGACCGGTTCCAGGGGTACCTGGGTGGAGTGCTGCAGGATGGCCAGCAGGCGCTCCTGGATGCGTCGGATCAACTCCAGTCCGGTGTTCAGGTGTTCAGGTTTCAACAGCCGGACACACGAGGCCAGGTCAGTGCACTGCAGCAGCGTCTCCTCTGAGGACAGAAACCAGGACACACTATGAGACCAGGTCCAAACAGGCGTCTCCGGTGGACCAGGACGCTGAGCCTCACCCAGGAGGATCTGCAGGGCGTTGGTGTGCAGGTCCAGAGCCTCGGTCTGCTGCTCCATCACGTCCATCTTCTCCGTCTCCTGGTTGTAGTAGCTGTAGACGCAGGAGTAGGCCAGCACCTGAGGACAGAGGACACATCACTGCCTGCGTCCCCCCAGAGACCCGTCCTGTGTCCCCCCACAGACCCGTCTCTGAGGACTGCAAAGGTCCAGGTACCTTACGAGCCTGAGCCAGAACTTTACAAGCATCGATGACAAAGGTCAGGGCCTTCATCTGCAGAGCCTCGTTAATGGACGACACCTTGTTTTCCAGGTTGATGGCAAAGTCCTGCAAGAACAGACAGTTAGCGTGCAGCTAACGGTTAGCATGACGCTAGTGGTTAGCATGTAGCTAAAAGACCTGCTGCTACAGCTGTAACATCGCTAACCTTGGCCTGGTGGTGGAAGGTGCATCTCTCGTTATAATCCTGGAACTTCTTCTCCTGACGAGCTGCTTTACTCACCTGCAGCAACAAATTATACAACAGATTCCACTTATAGCAGCTACTAAAACAACCAATATTCACCAACCTGGACAAAACTGTCTCCTCCACCTGGATCTAACTGAGCTCATAGTCCAGCGCCTCCTGGTGGATCATTAGTTCAACAAGTTCTTTAAGACCAACTGATGCAATGAGCAGCTTCTCATTTCCAGATGTTAGTCTGGTGGAGAAGATGTTAGTCTGGTGGAGAAGATGTTAGTCTGGTGGAGGAGAAGATGTTAGTCTGGTGGAGGAGATGTTAGTCTGGAGGAGGAGATGTTAGTCTGGTGGAGAAGGGTCAAATCATTGGCTGCATCAAGCAGAGGAAATGATGACATGAAGACAAAGAGTGGTTCAGGGAGCATGAGACCAGACCAGAGTCCAGACTTTGATTATTATTAATATATAAACCAACTAAAGACACCTGATGTTGATAAACTACTGCTGGTCTGTGATTGGACGAGCTCGTGTGATCATGTGACTGTGTGAACCAACCATAGCAGAGCAGTTGTAGTAATCCTTGTGAGTTGGTTTCCATGGTTTCAGACACCTCCAGCAGAAACCATGGTTACACCTGGCACAGGTCATACTGAGGACAGAGAGACCTTCATCATCATCATCATCATCACCATCATCATCATCACCACCATCATCATCATCACCATCAGCTCCCCCCCCCCCCCCACGTACTGGAGGCAGCCCTCGTTCTTCTCTATGGGGGCCTGGCAGCTGGGGCAGCGTTTAGAGATGAGCTTGGCCAGATGTTTGCTCTGAGCCTCCATGTTCATCCCCTCATAGAAGCCTCCATCATCCATCCACTGGGACATGTGGCTGCAGCTGGCTGGGTAGTGGGCCTGGACGGGGGACAGAGACAGGGACATTCAGGGACAGTTGGGGACAGCTGGGGACAGTTGGGGGCAGCTGGAGACATACCTCTGGAAAGTTGCAGCTGAAGCAGGACGTCCAGCTGCACTTGGAACACGTCCCCATGTTCCCCACGTTGTCTTTACAGAGGATCTGGTCACAGCCCTGAGGGTTGGTGCACCACGTCAGGTTGGAGCAGCACTCCACGAAGCCCCTGAGCAAGGCACTCTCATACTGAGGACACAGAGGACACAGAGACGTGGTCAGCGTTATCTCTGGTGCTTCATCCAGGTCTTTAAGGGACAGGACAGAGTCCAGTCAGGTCTGAAGGGTTCTTGTTTCCCAGACAGACTCCTACCAGCAGATTAACTGACTCAACAAAGGGCCCATAGAAAGAGGTCTGCAGGGTCTGGTCCACAGTAAACTTGTCCCAGGTTCCTGATCCAGTACAGGCCCCACTGGCCTTTCTACCAAAAACTCAATAATAGATCCTAGATACCGGGACTCTGCCTCCAGACAAACATCCTGCACCACAAAGAGGTCCGTGATCAGCTGATAACACCCACATCATCATCAGAGGAGGAGCCAAGGTTCAGGCTTTAAAGGGTAAGACACGGGGACAGAGGACGAGGACATAGAGACAGGGACAGATAGAGGACAGAGCGGGTTGGAGGACGAGGGCGTTACCTTGGCAACGGTGTCCTTGTCCCCCAGGACGCTGAGGAAGAAGTGGGACGTGGGCTGGGCCTGGCAGTCTGTGATGGGACAGTTGCAGCTCATGACCAGGTTCTGTTCGATCCGGGACGTCAGGTACTCCTGCCAGCAGGACTGGAGACACAAGACCAGGACCGGGTTCAGGATCAGGACAAGGACCAGGACACATAAGCCCCCCATCAGTACCAGGACCAGGACCAGGACTCACCCGGCAGCAGTAGTGCATGCAGCTCAGAAAGGGGACCGGTTCTGAGGCCTCGGACCTGGGGCTGAGGCACACGGGGCAGGAGGAGGTGGGGCTTGGCGGGGGCTGAGGGGTCCTGGTCTTGAGTCCGGCGGCCATGATGACAGCATCCGGGTCTTCGCTGTAGTTCTGGACCAGGAGCTCCACGTTCCAGCGGCAGTGGACCAGGAGGTGCTCGGCCCAGTCTAGGTCCAGGCTCAGAGTCCCGGACACCTGGGGGGACAGAGATGGTTGGCGTCCACGTCTGACTGGGCGACCCCCAGGACGTAACCATGGCGACCGCCTCAAGTCCTCACCTGCTGGACCGTCCTCTGCATCAGCTGACGAACTTCGTCCTGCGTCATCGTCCGTCCCATCGAGACCAGAACCGAGTCCAGGACCCCGTCCTCGAGGCGCTGGGAGGACGCCACCAGGCTGGGACACAGGGACAGAGAGACAGGGTTGAATGAGGGGTCCATGCACGTGTCCATGTGTCTGTGTGTCCAGCTGATCACCTGATGGCCTCGTCTCCATCCTCGGGCCGGCTGAAGGAGAAGTGGGCGTGGCCTTTCTGGGGGGTGGGCGGGTCCTCGGGGAGGAACTCCAGGATGTGGGGGTTGTCGTCATGCCGACGAATGCAGCCTCTGCTGATGACGTGCATGATGCAGGATAGGACGTCCCCGGAGCTGCAGCCGAAGACGCCACCACGAGGACGGGACGCGTCCTGCTTCTGACACGAGTCCAGAAC
The DNA here is from genome assembly GCF_022458985.1 of Mugil cephalus. Lineage (NCBI taxonomy): Eukaryota > Metazoa > Chordata > Actinopteri > Mugiliformes > Mugilidae > Mugil > Mugil cephalus. The sequence goes on from NC_061782.1 coordinate 206,343, forward strand.
CTGGAAGACACGTCCACATGAGTAACCATGGCAACCACACGATGTAGCCCTGGAACTACACCTCACCCGATATAGATATATCGATACCGATAACTGATAACCGATACCAGACCTGGAGATAAGAAAGTTTTGACTCTTAAAATGAAGATATTTATTTTTCAGATAAAAAACTATGAGCAAGCAAACATTTGCTAAAAGATCAGGGTCAAACTAAACTATTTGATATTTGAAATGAACCAAATAAAGGCCTCTAGACCTGGAATACGGAAAATTCCCCTTTCCTGGTTCGCGAGTTGTTTCCCCGACCTTTTTATGTTCATGTTTCTATGATTTATGTGTAACATCCGGGGAAATGAGTAAAATACTGTGGATAAGACGGTGATATCAGTCAGCTACTACCAAATAATGACAGAAGCCCCTTTCACATCGGGCTAAAAACCTGGATCTGACGCTGATATAGTCTATATAGACGCCTGACAGACTTTATCATTGTAGAGGCTTCAGCTCATAAACTCGTTCTGGTCTGCTCCCATAAAGACTGATCTCTGAAGGCCAGAGAGTTTTTATTCCAATCAATCAAATCAAATGATCGCTAATGGAAACTCAGAGGTGAACGGCGACTGTGTTTATGTCCAGTCTTTATAACGGTCTCTCACTTTTTTAACCATCGTGGCAGCGCTCTGCATCCGAGGAGAAGAGGAGATTTGGAGGCAGATATCGGGCACATAGTGATTTATTCTAATATCAGCAGCCTTTTGGTTTGACAGGTTCAATCTTCAGGTCATCAACAAACTGCAGCTTTATGTGTAATGTACGTGATGACGTATGAGGGAGGAAGAAACAGGCGCAGCTCTCACAGCGGGAGGTTCAACCCGGACTTTACCGATGTGAAAGCACCAAAGGTCAGTCAACATAGGATTTTCAATGTGAAAGTGATAAGAGTTGATGAGTTGTTTCCCGACATGAGGGAGTAATGCATTTATTCAGTCAGAAGGTTATTTTTCCGATTATACTGACGCCACTTGAATGCAGCATTCACTGCAGGCCGTGCAGGTCTCATGTAGGAGAGGGAGCGCTGATTAAAACGACCACTCACACCGTGCTGACAAAAACAGAGATTATATGTTATCGGGCTGATACGTCATGATATCGGACCTATCCGAATGATGTCACAATTTCCTGACATCATATATATATATTTATAATTATCATGCGCCCTAATTATATCTATAATTATTATTATTACTATTTATAATTATTATTTTTGTTACTATTTATTATTACGGACCTTGAAGACCAGGTTGTCGATGTGCATCTCCTTCTCCTGCTTCATGATGTGGACGATGAGACAGTAGACGTAGTTCCTCTTCCTCTCCAGAGCGCTGCCGGCGTCCTCGTCCACGTTCAGGTACGTCTGTCTGGGCAGCAGGTGGACGGACGAGGGGACGCCGTCCTGGCTCAGAGACGCCACCTGCTGGTTCAATCGCAGCACACCTGAGAGCAGAGGGAGGCGGGGTTAGGAGGAGGAGTCGGGAGGAGGGGCTAGGAGACGGGGGCGGGGCCCGTGTGTCTCTGACCTCGGTCCGGTTGGTCCATGTCGCTGCAGGACAGAGGTCCCCCGTCTCCAATCAGAGGCTGAAGAGCATGAAGCAGGACGGCAGTGGACACACCAGACGTCTCCAGCAGAGACTGGACGTCCACCTCCTGGAAGACACACACAGCTGGTCAACGTCTGGGGACAGACAGACAGAGACAGACAGAGACAGGGGACAGAGACAGACAGGGGACAGGGGACAGAGACAGACAGGGGACGGGGACAGACCTGGTGGACGTTGAAGTGCAGCAGGACAAACATCTGTAACGTGGACACGTGAAGAGTCCTGAACCCGAACTGGACCTCAGCGTGACCCAACCAGGTCCACTGGAGCCGGCGGGGCCTCCACAGACCAGGACCCAGCATGGACTGACCTGTAGAACCAGAACCAGAACCAGAACCATCAGGGAACCAAGAGTAGACTAGTACCGGGTCTGAAGGTAGAGGGTCCCCCCCCGTCAAGTCCTAAGGGGGCAGGTTGTTGTTCGTCAGTCCTGGTCTCACCTGGTCCATGTGCTATAAACTAGTCTGTCCCGTCCCTCTGGTTTATGATAAACTGGCTTTAGTGGATCTGGGCCTGGTCTGGTCTGGGGGAAAAACCTGGTCTGGGGGGGAACCTGGTCTGAGGGGAAGCTGGTCTGGGGGGAACCTGGTCTGAGGGGAAGCTGGTCTGGGGGGAAGCTGGTCTGGGGGGAAGCTGGTCTGGGGGGAACCTACTGTGGGAGTAGAACCTGGTGAAGTGGACCAGGTAGGAGCTGAGTTCTGGGGGAAAGTGTCGACTCGGTTCTTCCAGGAAACAGAGTGAGGACACGGCCCAGCAACGAGGGGACAAAACCAGGACCTGGACGTCCACCTCATCCTCTGTTTCCACCCACTGGTCTTCCATCATCTACAGAGACAAGGATAGAACAGAGGGACAGACAGAGGACAGACAGAAGACAGAGGGACATGGTCAGTTTTTTGTCTCCTTCCTGTGTCCCCTGTGGGTCCCTGTCCTCGGATGGTGGTGTGGGTTCTCTCTGACCTGGTCCTGATCTTGCAGGCGCAGGTCCAGCTGTGGGCTGCCTGAGCCCTGGTCCTGGTCTTGCAGGAGCCGGTCCAGCTGCTGGAGCCGGTACAGGTGGAACTCTTGCTGCAGGTCTTCGGACTCACTCAGGTTCTTCAGCATCTGTTGAGGGAAGCGGCTCGGGAAGCAGCTCCCGATCTGGTTCACCACGGCCTCCTCCAGCCACAGGGTCCCCCGGGACAGGAGCCGGTCCCCCAGGTAGTACCTGCACAGACGGGGGGACACAGGGACAGCCTCAGAACCCGTCCCTGCCGCCGCCGGCGGTTCTGAGCGGACCGGGTGGTGACGCCCCCTGACCTGTAGAAGTGCTCGAAGGTGTTGGCCAACTCCAGACCCGACAGGAACAGCATCGGCTCCAGGAACTGGTTCAGACGCTCCAGAGTCTCCACTCCACCAGAGGCCTGGATCATCTGGTCGATGTACTGAGCAAAACGCTCGCTCACCTGCAGGAGGGACGTCCATCAGAACCAGGACCAGGACCAGGACCAGGACCTGGACCTGGGGCCAAGTGTCATAACAAAAAACTCTGCGGTCCTTCCACACTAATGAGTAACCAGTGATGATAAATCCTGCTGTTCTTATCTACGAGGCTCCTGCATGGTTCACATCATTTACATTCAAAAATGCCCTGAATTGACCATATATGGCAGCAACAATCCCTTTAAGAATGCGTGAAGGAATCAGCAAAGAGAAAGAGCCTGTGCTCCGGAGCCGGAACAAAATCATTGCTGTAAAATCAACAAGACCATAATCCAGATACATGAATGAAATAAAGGATCATCTGAAGAACGTCACAAATACTTTACTGCAAATAAACGAGTCACTAACAGATTGATGCATGTGTATCACAAATGTTAAATAAATTTAATTAGAGCAAATTAAAACAAAGGAAAAAGAAATGTGTCACGTTCCAACCAGCAGCTACAGACAGACGGACCTACAGCCTCTGGATGATCCTCTCTCTAGTCTGAACGAGTCTCTGAGGTTCACACTGAAGCAGCGTTTCATAGAGACGTAGCTGCATCTCCTGTTATTTGTGTATTGCCTGAATGACTCTTTCCCCGTTCATGTAACTGAATTCATTGTGTGGTTTATTGTGATGTGATACAACTTCAACTCCGTGTTTTTCAGTTTTGGCTCCAAAAAATACAACAAGACGACATTTTCATGTTTGACAGTGACAGCGTTGCCTCCAGTTAACTTCATGACGTCACAGTATTTCAATAACAGCCCCGTCTCTAAATCCTTCCAGAACTGAACAAAGCTGTTCTCTCACTCCGGGTGAAGTTCCTCCGGGCCTTTCTGCTTAGAACCTAATTAACGAACTTGTATAGGGAGTCATTTAGTTTTAGAGCCATGCAGCCATAGACATGTTAATAAAGTGCTGTAGTTCCTGGGGGGGGGACTCACGTGCATGGCTCTGAGGATGGAAAGCTGCAGCAGAGCAGCAGAGAAGCCGTGACGAAGAGCCAGGACGAAGGCCGTCTGCTGACCGAACAGCTCCTCCATGGCGTTCTTCAGACGCACGTACAGAGACCGATAAGACTCCACGAAGTCTGGAAGACTGCAGCTGGACTCCAGGAACCTCTTCACCTGGGGGGGGGGGGGGGGGGGGTTTAATCATGTCCAGACACAAGAACACCAGGAAGTGAAGAGGAGGAGGAGGAGGAGTCTGACCTGGCGCTGTACCACTCCCTGCCAGCAGAGGGCGATGCCTGCGATGCTGCTGCTGCTCTTCACTTTGGGTTTAGCTGAGGAGGTGGAGGAGGAGGTGGTGGAGGAGGAGGAGGCGTCTTTGTTCTTTCCCTCCTTACCGTCTGGAAGAGAAACGTTAGAAACTTTGGTTTAAAGGAAGAAGATGAGAGAGTAATGTCCCGCGTCTCCGTCTCCTGGACATGGACTCACTTGTCTTGACGGGTGGTCTGAGCTCGTCTCCGTCCACTTGTCTCGTGTCCACGTGGACCAGCAGGTGTGTGAGGCGTCTCACTCTGGAGTTAAAGATGGCCGCCCGGCTCTTATAGCGTCGCGCTGACTCGGCGTTTTCCAGGTATTCACTGAGCAACCATGACAGAGGACTACACGCCGAGGATTCTGGGAGTTCACACCACATACATGGTTAATCTAGCTCCTCCTCTAGACCTGCTCTAGCTCCACCCTTCTGGTTCCTCCTCTAGCTCCACCCCTCTGGTTCCTCCTCTAGCTCCACCCCTCTGGTTCCTGCTCTAGCTCCACCCCTCTGGTTCCTGCTCTAGCTCCACCCCTCTGGTTCCTGCTCTAGCTCCACCCCTTTGGCAACATTAACCATTTTGTTTTAAAAAATTCATTGAAACCCTCCAACCAGATAAAGGGGGAGGAGTCTGTGTGTACATGAGTGTGTGATGCTGTGTGTGTACCTGAGTGTGTGTACCTGAGTGTGTACCTGAGTGTGTGATGCTGTGTGTGTACCTGAGTGTGTGATGCTGTGTGTGTACCTGTGTGTGTACCTGTGTGTGTGTACCTGTGTGTGTGTACCTGAGTGTGTGTACCTGAGTGTGTGATGCTGAGTGTGTACCTGAGTGTGTGTACCTGAGTGTGTGATGCTGTGTGTGTACCTGAGTGTGTACCTGAGTGTGTACCTGTGTGTGTGTGTACCTGAGTGTGTACCTGAGTGTGTGTACCTGAGTGTGTACCTGAGTGTGTACCTGAGTGTGTGATGCTGTGTGTGTACCTGAGTGTGTACCTGAGTGTGTGATGCTGTGTGTGTACCTGAGTGTGTACCTGTGTGTGTGTGTACCTGAGTGTGTACCTGAGTGTGTGATGCTGTGTGTGTACCTGAGTGTGTACCTGTGTGTGTGTGTACCTGAGTGTGTACCTGAGTGTGTGTGTACCTGTGTGTGTGTGTACCTGAGTGTGTACCTGAGTGTGTACCTGAGTGTGTGATGCTGTGTGTGTACCTGAGTGTGTGATGCTGTGTGTGTACCTGTGTGTGTACCTGTGTGTGTACCTGTGTGTGTGTACCTGTGTGTGTGTACCTGAGTGTGTGTACCTGAGTGTGTGATGCTGAGTGTGTGTACCTGAGTGTGTGATGCTGAGTGTGTACCTGAGTGTGTGTACCTGAGTGTGTGATGCTGAGTGTGTACCTGAGTGTGTACCTGTGTGTGATGCTGAGTGTGTGATGCTGTGTGTGTACCTGAGTGTGTACCTGAGTGTGTGATGCTGTGTGTGTACCTGAGTGTGTACCTGAGTGTGTACCTGAGTGTGTACCTGAGTGTGTGATGCTGTGTGTGTACCTGAGTGTGTGTACCTGAGTGTGTACCTGAGTGTGTACCTGAGTGTGTGTACCTGAGTGTGTACCTGAGTGTGTACCTGAGTGTGTGATGCTGTGTGTGTACCTGAGTGTGTACCTGAGTGTGTGATGCTGTGTGTGTACCTGAGTGTGTACCTGTGTGTGTGTGTACCTGAGTGTGTACCTGAGTGTGTACCTGAGTGTGTACCTGAGTGTGTACCTGAGTGTGTGATGCTGTGGACTATGGGGGTGATCAGAGCCTCCCAGCAGGTTCGACCCAGAGCTTCAGCTGCTTCAGCGTCTGGAAGGAAACGATCTGCAAACATCTGCTCATGTCTCAGAGCGCTGTTCAGTCTGAACACAGAGAGGGAGAGGAGCTGTCACCATGACGACCAGGAGGAGGAGGAGGAGGAGCAGGAGGATATGCTGTAATGCTGCTGTGATGCTGTGAAGTACTGTAAATCTACAACTTCCTTTGTAAGGATTAATACATCTGGAACCTTGAAGAAGAAGAAGAAGAAGAAGAAGAAGGAGGAGGAGGAGGGGGAGGAGGAGGAGGAGGTCGTACTTGTTGAAGAGCTGCAGCAGCTGGCTCTGCTCCTCCTTCACCTCCTGACACCAGGTGTGGGCCTTGGTGCTGTAGAACAAGAAGGTTCGACAACACAACTGCTCCTTGAAGACGGGCCAGAAGGTCGGCTTAGGACCGAGGACCTCGAAGCCATGGACACGAGTATCGATCCCTCCCTGAGGAGGAGGAGGAGGAGGTCAGGGAGGTGCTGATGAAGGAGGAGGAGGAGGAGGAGGAGGAGGAACTAACTGACCTGTTGACATCTCTTGATCCTGATCTGAATAATGGACCAGAACCGGGTCAAGTTCTCCAGGAGGACCACACGACTGGAGGAAGGAGTCACGTTCACCTGAGGAGGAGACAGAGGAGGATCCTGAGAGGAGGAGGTGGGGACAGAGGTAGAGGAGACGGAGGAGGAGGGGAAAGAGGAGGAGGAGGTCTCCGTCTCTGGGGACAGAGGAGGAGGTGGGGACAGAGGAGGTGGGGACGGAGGAGGAGGGGACGGAGGAGGAGGAGGTCTCCGTCTCTGGGGACAGACTCACTGTGTTGAGCTCCGTGTTGATGTTGGACGGATCGTCTCCTCCCAGAACCAGAACCCTGGCCGGCATGTAGCTGGAGTCCTCACTGGACACCAGGATGGACAGTAGTCTGAGACAGAGGACAGAGGACAGAGGGACATGGGACCGGTACCGGAGAACCCTTTAGACCAGAATCAGGACCAGAACCCGGTGGGGCGGCGGAGAGGACGCGTACCTGATGACGACTCCTTTGTGCATGTAGATGTTGATGAAGTGGGAGCCGGTGCAGCCGTTGGACTCCCAGTACGTCTTTGGGTTCTTATCCGTCAGTTTGTTCGCTCGATGGTGATTGGACGAAACCTCCACCTTCTCCCAGCATTTATCCTCCTTCAGCTCCACACTGGACCCTGGAGACAGGACAGACACTGGACCATAAAGACAAGACAGACACTGGAGCCTGGAGACAGGACAGACACTGGACCATAAAGACAAGACAGACACTGGAGCCTGGAGACAGGACAGACACTGGACCCTGGAGATAGGACAGACACTGGACCATAAAGACAAGACAGACACTGGACCATAAAGACAAGACAGACACTGGACCCTGGAGACAGGACAGACACTGGACCATAAAGACAAGACAGACACTGGACCCTGGAGACAGGACAGACACTGGACCATAAAGACAAGACAGACACTGGACCCTGGAGACAGGACAGACACTGGACCATAAAGACAAGACAGACACTGGACCATAAAGACAAGACAGACACTGGACCCTGGAGACAGGACAGACACTGGACCATAAAGACAAGACAGACACTGGACCCTGGAGACAAGACAGACACTGGACCCTGGAGACAGGACAGACACTGGACCATAAAGACAAGACAGACACTGGACCCTGGAGACAGGACAGACACTGGACCATAAAGACAAGACAGACACTGGACCCTGGAGACAAGACAGACACTGGACCATAAAGACAAGACAGACACTGGACCCTGAAGACAAGACAGACACTGGACCCTGGAGACAGGACAGACACTGGACCATAAAGACAAGACAGACACTGGACCCTGGAGACAAGACAGACACTGGACCCTGGAGACAGGACAGACACTGGACCATAAAGACAAGACAGACACTGGACCCTGGAGACAGGACAGACACTGGACCATAAAGACAAGACAGACACTGGACCCTGGAGACAGGACAGACACTGGACCATAAAGACAAGACAGACACTGGACCCTGAACACAAGACAGACACTGGACCATAAAGACAAGACAGACACTGGACCCTGGAGACAGGACAGACACTGGACCCTGGAGACAGGACAGACACTGGACCATAAAGACAAGACAGACACTGGACCATAAAGACAAGACAGGCGCTGGACCATAAAGACAAGACAGACACTGGACAATAAAGACAAGACAGACACTGGACCCTGGAGACAGGACAGACACTGGACCACAAAGAAAAGCAAACAGAACAAACGCACCCTGGCACAGATTCCTCAGGAAGACGTCGAAGAACGGGATGTTGATTGGTTGATGGCTGCGACGATGCTCTTCAATCTGACCCAGCACCATCTGTCAGGAAGCACAGACAATAAAGTAGAGTCGTCCACCGTGTCCTGTCCTCTCCTGTCCACTGGTGTGTAGCCCCCCTCCCCCCAGTACCTGGATGCATCCCGCCAGGACGCTGGTGGTCATCTTCTTGTAGAGGCTGGCGTACTTGTCACAGTCGCTGAGGAGGTCTCGGAGCTCGGGGAGGGTCAGCAGGTTGCTGCTGTGTTTGTCCAGAGCTTTGACCAGAGCGTCTTTGGTTCCCAGGCGACACATCACCACAGCGTAGTCCTTGTTCAGAGACGCGAGCCGGTACAGGAACCGGATCAGCAGCTGCACCACCTGGAGAGGATGGGTTAGCATGGTTAGCATGGAGCAGGCTAGCAGTAGGTTAGCATAGAGCAGGCTAGCGTGTGGCAGATTAGCATGCTAGCTAACCTCTCTGTCGTTGATGAAGGCCGTCATGGAGGACAGACAGGGCTCGATGCTCTCGTGCCACGGCAACACGTCCTCCTGGTAGCTGTCCAGGAACTTGTTGAGAATCCTGAGGGAACAAACGGCACGTTACCATGACAACGATGGCACCATGGCGACGGGGTCAGGGGACGGGGGACGGGGGTCGGGGGTCTGACCTGAGGATGGAGAGCTGGATGGCCCGGTCCGCCCGGTGTTGCTCCAGGAGGCGAACCAGGTCCTGGTAGGTGTCTCTGCTGCGAGTTACCTGAGGACACGGGAGGACACAGGACACAGTAGGACACAGGACACGGGACACAGGAGGACACATGAGACAGGAGGACACGCTCAGAGGTGATAAGTGATGGTAAATGATTTACAACCTAAACACAGCCCCGCGATGAGAACCTGACATCACAGTCTTCCTAGTGCGTCCTGATTGGCCGAGCCTAGTGCGTCCTGATTGGCCGAGCCTAGTGCCCTCTGATTGGCCGAGCCTAGTGCGCCCTGATTGGCCGAGCTTAGTGCGCCCTGATTGGCCGAGCCTAGTGCGTCCTGATTGGCCGAGCTTAGTGCCCTCTGATTGGCCGAGCTTAGTGCGTCCTGATTGGCCGAGCTTAGTGCGTCCTGATTGGCCGAGCTTAGTGCCCTCTGATTGGCCGAGCTTAGTGCGTCCTGATTGGCCGAGCTTAGTGCCCTCTGATTGGCCGAGCTTAGTGCGTCCTGATTGGCTGAGCTTAGTGCGTCCTGATTGGCCGAGCCTAGTGCCCTCTGATTGGCCGAGCCTAGTGCGTCCTGATTGGCCGAGCTTAGTGCCCTCTGATTGGCCGAGCCTAGTGCCCTCTGATTGGCCGAGCCTAGTGCCCTCTGATTGGCCGAGCCTAGTGCCCTCTGATTGGCCGAGCCTACCTGGCGGCGTTCGTCCTCCAGCTGAGACGTGTCTTCACACAGCATCTGCTCCAGAGTCTGGATCACCTCCTTCGTCACCGTCACCTCCTTCAGACTCACCACCAACATCTGGAGCTCCGTGTCCTTCAGGTCCAGCTGGGGACGGCTCTCTGGAAACGGAGGACGGGGGAGGACAGACAGAGGGACAGGTGTTCCAATAAGTTTTGGTTGTGACCCACAGCAGGAGGTTAGCATACAGCCCTCCCGTCCCCGTCCCCGTCTCCGTCCCCCCACCTTTGGTGTCCAGCTTGTGGACCATGGAGATGTGGTTGAGGGCGATGATGGCCAGCATGGCGTGCTCCCTGGACAGACGGAGACACTTCCTGAGGACGTTGGACACGCCGGCGTCCACCAGCTGCTCAGCCAGACTCTTGTGGTTGGAGACGAGCATGATGACGAGAAGCAGCCCGTTCCTGATGGAGGCGGAGCACCTGGACCAGGGGGGAGAGCGTCAGAGCCCCCCAGGAAAGACCCGCCCCCTCACAGGAAAGACATAAGACACCCCCCCCCCCCCCCCCCATACACAGCAAAGACATCATCAACCCTCCCCCGTACCCTGGCGTGTCCAGCAGGACGTCCATGGCCGAGGGGACAGAGTCCAGGAGTCCTCTGGAGTGGGGGGGCGTGGCTGAGCCGATACTGGCGAAGATCTCCAGCATCATCTGGGTCCCAGACTCTGAGAGGGGGGGGCCACCACCCACACTGCGTAGGTCATGTTTACTGGCTCCAGTGATCACCTTCAGGACCTGGGGGGGGGGGGGGCACAGACACGTCACTCACATGGACATGGACATAGAGGGACGGGGAACTGGGGGGTGATGTCTCACCGCCAGGGCCAGCTGCTGCAGGGGGACGGAGGAGGGGAACTCCTGCATACAGGACAGCACAGCCTTGACCCCCCCCTCGGTGGCGAAGGACACCCTCCATTCAAACTGCAGCATGAGGACGTGGGTCAGTCTGAGCGCGCTCACAACCACGTCCCTGGAGGACGAGGACAGTAGCTCCACCAGCAGCTTCAGCAGCTTCTCCCTGGGGGGGGACACAAAGACGTAGTCACCTCGTACCAGTTAGCAGCACACAGGCTAATGGCTTAGCACAACAGGCTAATGGGTTAGCATTGTGAGAAGCAGCGGGAGGCTAATGTCAACGCGCTAAAGCTGTTCAGCACCAGCTCGTTCACATTTATTCAATTACATTATAACGAATCATCTCAACTGACGGCGATGAAACATTTACCATCAAGTCAAACTGTGTTTGTTACCACAGACACCTGGTCCTGGTGTGGGCCCTGTCTACGTCCTGGTGTGGGCCCTGTCTACGTCCTGGTGTGGGCCCTGTCTACGTCCTGGTGTGGGCTCTGTCTACGTCCTGGTGTGGGCTCTGTCTACGTCCATGGTGTGGGCCCTGTCTACGTCCTGGTGTGGGCTCTGTCTACTCCTGGTGTGGGCTCTGTCTACTCCCTGGTGTGGGCTCTGTCTACGTCCTGGTCCCGGTGTGGGCTCTGTCTACGTCCTGGTCCCGGTGTGGGCTCTGTCTACGTCCCGGTGTGGGCTCTGTCTACGTCCTGGTCCCGGTGTGGGCTCTGTCTACGTCCTGGTCCCGGTGTGGGCTGTGTCTACGTCCTGGTCCCGGTGTGGGCTCTGTCTATTTCTTGGTGTGGGCTCTGTCTATTTCTTGGTGTGGGCTCTGTCTACGTCCCGGTCCTGGTGTGGGCTCTGTCTACGTCCCGGTCCTGGTGTGGGCTCTGTCTACGTCCCGGTCCTGGTGTGGGCTCTGTCTACGTCCCGGTCCTGGTGTGGGCTCTGTCTACTCTCTGGTGTGGGCTCTGTCTACTCTCTGGTGTGGGCTCTGTCTACTCCCTGGTGTGGGCTCTGTCTACTCCCTGGTCCTGGTGTGGGCTCTGTCTACGTCCTGGTCCTGGTGTGGGCTCTGTCTACGTCCTGGTCCTGGTGTGGGCTCTGTCTACGTCCTGGTCCTGGTGTGGGCTCTGTCTACGTCCTGGTGAGGGCTCTGTCTACTCCCTGGTGTGGGCTCTGTCTACTCTCTGGTGTGGGCTCTGTCTACGTCCTGGTCTTCTTACTGCGGTTGGGCCGAGTCTGTCCTGTGGAGTCTGTTCCTGGTCCTGTTGTGTCGGTCTGTGTAACGCCCTGGTCCTGGTGTGAGGCCTTCTTGTCCACTCCCCCAGTTCTCAGGACTTCTTCACCTGGACCGGGGGTGTAAACCTGAGTGGGCGACGTCCTGGTCCTGGTGTGGGCTCTGTCTACGTCCTGGTGAGGGCTCTGTCTACTCCCTGGTGTGGGCTCTGTCTACTCCCTGGTGTGGGCTCTGTCTACGTCCTGGTCTTCTTACCTGACGGTCTGGGCCGAGTCGCTCCTCGTGGAGTTCTTGTCCTGAGCTCCGTTGTCGTCCAGCAGTCTGGTGATGAAGAGGACGGCAGCCAGCTGGTGGTCCTGGTCTGAGGACGACCCCCCCTTCTTCAGGAGGTCCACCACCTCCCCCAGCTTCTCCAAGACCGTCTTCTTCCCCTGGACCCGGGGGGTGTTAAACACTGCAGGAGGACACACCATCAGACACAGTCTACATCCTGGAGTCTCAGAGGACAGACACGGTCCACGTCCTGGAGTCTCACCTTTTATCTTGTCCTCCAGGTCCTCGGGGTACTTGCTGTCGTCCTCCGTGGGGAGCTCGCTGTCCGTCTCTGGATCAGGAGGAGGTTCCTTCTTGGCTTTCTTGGACACAGAGGACGAGGAGCTCTGAGCTTCACCTCCTGCTCCTCCTCCTCCTCCCAGACTGGAGGAGCCCAGGGAGCTCTCAGCTGGAGAACAGGGACTAGTCAGACGTCTGTGTGGACAGAATTAAGGACAGAGACATCGAGGTGTCCTCACCCAGCAGCTCCTCGTCCTCCAGCCTCCCCCCTCCTGTCCTCAGGTAGTGTTTGGAGAAGACGTGGGAGCTCAGGAGGTCGCTGAGACACCACGACGGCAGATTTTGCTTCAGGTAGTGGAGCAGCTTCTTGGCGACGTCCCCGGGGACGGACAGGCTGATGAGGGACGACTCGTCCAGCTCCAGGTCCTGGACCGGGGAGGACAGAGGAGACGAGAATAAACTGTGGACCGCAGACTGAACCAAAATGTCCGACAGTCTACCTCAACATTGTTTAGACGTTGTCATGGCAACCACATCATGGTGTCCAATAACTAAAAGGAGACATTTAGAGACGTGTCTTTCTGTCCTTTGACTCTCTACCATGGTGTAGCCTAGCAGCCTAGCATCAATGTGTGAGGACTAGTAGCCTAGCATCAATATGTGAGGACTAGCATCAATGTGTGTAGCCTAGCATCAATGTGTGTAGCCTAGCAGCCTAGCATCAATGTGTGAGGACTAGCAGCCTAGCATCAATGTGTGAGGACTAGTAGCCTAGCATCAATCTGTGTAGCCTAGCAGCCTAGCATCAATGTGTGAGGACTAGTAGCCTAGCATCAATGCGTGTAGCCTAGCATCAATGTGTGAAGCCTAGCAGCCTAGCATCCATGTGTGTAGCCTAGCAGCCTAGCATCCATGCGTGTAGCCTAGCATCAATGCGTGTAGCCTAGCATCAATGCGTGTAGCCTAGCATCAATGTGTGTAGCCTAGCAGCCTAGCATCCATGTGTGTAGCCTAGCAGCCTAGCATCAATGTGTGTAGCCTAGCAGCCTAGCATCCAGTTCTTCCTCAGTTTGACCTATGGGGGGAGGAGGAAACATGGCGGCCATCTTGGCTTCACTTCACAACTTTACAACTTTGCTATTACTTTAAATTCAACTCCAAGTCACAAAAGAACCCTTAAAAATGATCTATTTCCCGTGAAGCTAATGTTGTTTTGCTGTTTCCAGATCATCTAACGCTCACTGGATTGATTTAAAACGGACCATTTAAAGTCAGTGTTTTAGATATTGTCCCTAATGATGCCTGAGGGCTAAGACGTTTGGACGCGTGTCCCCACCTGCTCGTCCAGGCTCTGTCTCAGGACCCGGTGGACGTCCTCCTGCTGCTGCTTGGTGTCCAGCTTCTTGATGAAGAAGAGGACCTCCCACCACTCGGCCCGGCTCAGGACGGACGGCTCCCCCAGAGGCTCCTGGAGGTACGGCAGCGAGTAGAGGCCCCCGGGGGGTTTGGAGAAGAACGTCTGGCTGGCTGTGGGGGGGGGGGGGGGTAATCTGATTACACTCTGAATGTTATTATTATTATTATTATTATTCATTATTATTATTATTCATCATTATTATTCATTATTATTATTATTCATTATTATTATTATTATTATTCATTATTATTATTATTATTATTATTCATTATTATTATTATTATTATTATTATTATTATTATTCATTATTATTATTATTATTATTATTCATTATTATTATTATTATTATTATTAACTCTGGATATTAATAAAGTTCCTCTGGTTCTGGTTGATCCGGATTCATCGGACTGTCTCACCAGAGCTGAGCTGCAGCGTCTCCGTCAGGGAGGAGGCCTTCTCCTGCGTCTCCTTCTCAGCCTGGGCGCCACCACCTCCTCCTCCTCCACCCAGGATCTCCACCATGTGCCAGTGGACCCAGTAGGTCCTGGACAGGGAGTTCCAGTAGACCTGAACACGGGGTCAGAGGTCAGAGGTCAGAGACAGTACAGAGAGGAGGAGGAGGAGGAGGAGGAGCAGGAGGAGGAGGAGGAGGAGGTGTAAATGGAGGAGGTGTAAATGGAGGAGGTGTAAATGGAGGAGGAGGAGGAGGAGGAGGAGGAGGAGGAGGAGGAGGTGTAAATGGAGGAGGTGTAAATGGAGGAGGAGGAGGAGGAGGAGCAGGAGGAGCAGGAGGAGGAGGTGGTGGAGGTGTAAATGGAGGAGGAGGAGGAGGAGGAGGCGGCTCCTCACCTGGACGGGAGGAGATCCATCGTTGCTGTAGCGGAACTCGCCCTCGTCGCGGGCGCACACCTCCTCGTAGTCCTCCAGCATGCGGACCATCATGCCGCTCTTCAGGTTCTCCTGCACGTACTCCACGTAGGCCGAGCGGCTGCCGAAGTCCGACCGCGTCTTGAACCCGTTCTTCTTCTTCGTTGGTGCGGTGGCGGCGGTGGGCGGGGCCACGGCAGCGCTAACGGAGATCACCGGGGACGAGGCGCAAAACCGAGGCTGGAAGATGGACCTGAGGACGGGGCGGGGCGGCTCCTCCCCCTGCTGACGCTCACCGCAGGCCACGCCCCCTCCTGGGTGGCGGGAGGGGGCGGTGCCGTTGGGCGGGTGGCGGTTCCGGTCCCAGCCCATGACCCGGACCAGCTCTGAGATCAGGTTGGCCATCGCCATGGTGAAGTCGAACTCTCTCTGGAGGCGCAGGTGGTCCGTCTGGTGGGCGGAGCTAGAGGAGGCGGCTGCCGGAGCAGGGCTGGCTTCCTGTCTGTCAGAGCTAGGCTCCGCCCCCGACGCAGTGTTCAGCTTGTCCATCAGAGACGTGACGCACAGGTAACGCTTGACCAGAGAGAACAGCAGCTTACCTGGAATCTGAGCATAGAAGAAGAGTTAAGGTCCTCACAGGGACAGAGAGACACGCGTCCTCACAGGGACGGACACACGCGTCCTCACAGGGACAGAGAGACACATACAGGTCCTCACAGGGACATAGAGACACGCGTCCTCACAGGGACGGACACACGCGTCCTCACAGGGACAGAGAGACACGCGTCCTCACAGGGACAGACACACGCGTCCTCACAGGGACAGAGACACGCGTCCTCCCAGAGACAGAGACACGCGTCCTCACAGGGACATAGACACGCGTCCTCACAGGGACATAGAGACACACGTCCTCACAGGGACAGACACACGCGTCAGCTGAGAGGTCCAGGGACATGGTCTCAGCGAATCTCACAGGTGACGAGAGGACACGCGTCCTCACAGGACGGACAACAGTAGCTAGCACCGTCCTACAGGGACAGAGAGACACGCGTCCTACAGGAGGACAGGTAGGAGACAGAGTAAGGTCTCACAGGGACAGAGAGACACGCGTCCTCACAGGGACAGAGAGACACGCGTCCTCACAGGGACGGACACACGCGTCCTCACAGGGACAGAGACACACACGAGTCCTCACAGGGACAGAGACACATACAGGTCCTCACAGGGACATAGAGACACACGCGTCCTCACAGGGACGGACACACGCGTCCTCACAGGGACGAGGAGACGACGGTCACAGGGACAGAGACCATCAGGTCCTCCAGGGATGAGGACAGGTCAGGAGACACACGCGTCCTCACAGGGACAGGGACGTACCTGCGGCAGGTGGATGCCTTCGAAGGAAATCCCGTGCTCCTCTGAGGACGTGGTCTCAGCAAACAGCTCCAGCAAAGTGTAGCGGTTATCGAAGTCCATGTGCTGCTCGATGCCGTCCTGCTGACTGAGGGACAACAGGACATAGGCCCGGCTTCCTGGGGACAGGGGGAGGACAGGAGGAGGACAGGAGGAGGGGAGGAGGAGGAGGAGGAGGACAGGAGGAGGAGGAGGAGGAGGAGGACGGGAGGGGAAGGAGGACGGGGAGGGAGGAGGGGAGGGGAGAGGGATGAGGACAGGAGGAGGAGAGGAGGAGGGGGGAGGGGGAGGACGGGGGAGGGGAGGAGGAAGGAGGGGAGGAGGAGGGGAGGAGGACGGAGGAGGAGGACGGGGAGGAGGGAGGAGGAGGGGAGGAGGACAGGAGGAGGACGGAGGAGAGGAGGGGACGGGACAGGAGGAGGGGGGACAGGAGGAGGGGAGGAGGGAGGAGGAGGGGAGGGGAGGGAGGACGGGGAGGAGGGAGGGGAGGAGGGGAGGGGAAAGGAGGAGAACAGGAGGCAGGAAGGAGGACGGGGGGCAGGAGGAGCGGAGGAGGAGGAGGTAGGAGGACGAGGAGGAGGGGAGGAGGGGAGGAGGACAGGAGGAGGAGGAGGACGGGAGGAGGACAGGAGGAGGAGGAGGAGGAGGGGAGGAGAGGAGGGAGGAGGAGGAGGAGAGGAGGACGGAGGAGGAGGAGGGGGAGGAGGGGAGGATGGGAGGACGGGAGGAGGAGGAGGAGGATGAGGAGGAGGAGGAGGATGGGAGGAGGACGGGAGGAGGACGGGAGGACAGGAGGAGGAGAAGGAGGAGGAGGAGGAGGAGGAGGAGGATGGGAGGAGGACGGGAGGGGACGGAGGGAGGAGAGGAGGAGGAGGAGGAGGGGGAGGAGGACGGAGGAGGAGGAGAGGAGGAGGAGGAGGAGGAGGAGGAGGAGGATGAGGAGGACGGGAGGAGGAGGAGAAGGAGGAGGAGGAGGAGGAGGAGGAGGAGGAGAGGAGGACGGGGAGGAGGACGGGGAGGAGGAGGGGAGGAGGAGTGAGGACAGGAGGAGGAGAGGAACGGGAGGAGGAGGAGGACAGGAGGAGGAGGACAGGAGGACGGGAGGAGGAGGAGGAGGAGGACGGGAGGAGGAGGAGGATGAGGAGGACGGGAGGAGGGGAGGAGGAGGATGAGGACAGGAGGAGGAGGAGGACAGGAGGAGGACAGGAGGAGGAGGAGGGGAGGAGGACAGGAGGAGGAGGAGGACGGGAGGAGGACAGGAGGAGGACAGGAGGACAGGAGGAGGAGGAGGACAGGAGGAGGGGAGGAGGAGGAGGACAGGAGGAGGAGGAGGAGGAGGAGGAGGAGGAGGACGGGAGGAGGATGAGGAGGAGGAGGAGGATAGAGGAGGACGGACGGAGGACGGCAGGAGGACAGGAGGAGAGGGAGGACAGGAGAGGACAGGCAGAGGGGAGGACAGGAGGAGGACAGGAGGACAGGGAGGAGGACGGAGGGGATGGAGGACGGGGACGGGACGAGGAGGAGGAAGGAGAGGGAGGAGGACAGAGGTCCACAGGGACAGGAGGACAGGTCACGGAGGGACAGGAGGACAGGAGGAGGAAGGGACGGAAAGGCACAGGGCAGGAGGACGGAGGAGAGGAGGAGGAGGATGAGCCCGAGGACGGGGAGCGAGGAGGAGGTGAAGGAGGAGGAGGAGGAGGAGAGGAGGCGGAGAGGAGGAGACAGAGGAGAGCCGGAGGGGACAGGGGGATGGGAGGAGGAGGAGGAGGAGAGGAGGAGAGGAGGAGGAGGAGGAGGAGGACGGGAGGGGACGGGATGAGGACGGAGGACGGGGGGAAGGAGGAGGAAGAGGAGGAGGAGGAGGAGGAGGAGGAGGAGGAGGAGGAGGAGACCGAGGAGGAGGGAGGAGGAGAGGAGGAGGAGGAGGAGGAGGAGGAGGAAGGAGGAGGGAGGAGGAGGAGGAGGAGGAGGAGGAGGAGGAGAGGAGGAGGAGGGAGGAGAGGAAGAGGAGGAGAGGGAGGAGGAGGAGGAGGAGGGGGGGGAGGAGGAGGAGAGGGAGGAGGAGAGGGAGGAGGAGGAGGAGGAGGAGGAGGAGGAGGAGGAGGAGGAAGGAGGAGGAGGAGGAGGAGGGAGGAGGAGGGAGGAGGAGGAGGGAGGAGGAGGAGGAAGGGAAAGGGGAGGAGGAGGAGAGGAGGAGGAGGAGGAGGAGGGGAGGAGGACAGGAGGAGGAGGAGGACGGGAGGAGGAGGGGAGGAGGACGGGAGGAGGAGGAGGACGGGGGGAGGAGGAGGAGAGAGGAGGAGGAGGAGGAGGAGGGAGGAGGAGGAGGGAGGAGGAGGAGGAGGAGGGAGGATGGAGGAGGAGAAGGAGGAAGAGGAGGGAGGAGGAGGAGGAGGAGGGAGGAGGAGGAGGGACGGGGAGGAGGAGGAGGAGGAGGAGGAGGAGACAGGAGGAGGAGGAGGAGGAGAGGAGGGGGAGGAGGAGGAGAAGGAGGAGGAGGAGGAGGAAGGAGGAGGGAGGAGGAGGAGGAGGAGGGGAGGAGGAGGAGAAGGAGGAGGAGGAGGAGGAGGAGGAGGAGGATGGAGGAGGAGGAGGAGGAGGAGGAGGAGGAGGAGGACGGAGGAGGAGGAGGAGGAGGAGGAGGAGGAGGAGGAGGGGAGGAGGAGGAGGAGGAGGAGGAGGAGGAGGAGGAGGAGGAGGAGAGGAGGAGGAGGATGAGGAGGAGGAGGAGGATGGGAGGAGGACGGGAGGAGGAGGAGAAGGAGGAGGAGGAGAAGGAGGAGGAGGAGGATGAGGAGGACATAAACAGTGTTGGTTGAATCCTATAATGACTTTTACCAGTGAAACCAAAATTACACATTTCACGTGTTTCAGACGTGTCACATGTTTCAGACGTGTCACATGTTTCAGACGTGTCACATGTTTCAGACGTGTCACATGCTTCGGCCTCAAACCCTCTGGTCTGTGATTGGTCCGTGACGCTGCGTGGGACCAGCAGGACGTCCAGGTGTGTTTACCTGCGTCGTGGGATGCGAGCGCTCGCAGCATTTTGCCGGCGCTGCGCCTGGTCTGCGTCTCCTTGTTGCAGAGCAGCTCCATGAGGAGGTTGAGGGCGCCGGTCTCCTTGAAGACGCCGACCAGCGAGCCGATGCTGGCGTAGGCGGACAGGACGTGGATCGTGTGCATGATGTTGATGGAGAAGTCGCTCTTCTTGGCCATCTGCTTCCTGGCTCGCCGCACCAGGTTCTTCACGTCCTCCTTCATGTCCGACAGCTCCACCTCGTCGAAGGTCACGTCCGCCGCCGCCTCGCCGCCGTTTCCTTGGCAACCGTCCGCCGCCTCGCCGCCGTTTCCCTGGCAACCGTCCGTCTTCCTCTTGCCCAGCAGCGTGGGACAGTTGGCGTACACGTCCTCCGTGGACATCCACATCAGGATGTTCTCCGGTTTGGTTTCTCCCGAGGAGGAGGCGCCGGCCCCGCCCACCCCGGAGCTGGAGGCGCTAACCCCTCCCGCCTCGCCGGCCCCGCCCCCGGAACTGGAGCCGTCGTCCAGGGTGACGAGGCACCAGCGAATCAGGTACTCCGTCTGGCCGTCATGTGTCCGCCGCTGGCGAATCAGCTCCTCAGGATACGCCTGGAGTCTGGGACCGAGCTGGACCAGAAGGTTCCCGCTGCGACGCTCCCCCACCATGGTCTCTGGGGGGGGGGGCAAGGAAGGAGGAGACAGGAAGGAGGAGACAGGAGGCAAAGGGAGTGAATTCAGTTCATTTACATTTTTTAATTGTGTTCACTATAAAACAGACTCTTTGGTTCCAGGTGTTAGACGGTTTCATCTGGTTTTATTTTCGGTTGTTCACAGCACTTCCTCCCTAGAGCCGGGCTCCGTCTAACACCTGGACCGTTAGTTCCAGCAAATAGACAGGACCAGAGTCCATTCAGAAAGGCCCGCATTTAACGTGTCGGTTTTTACAGGAAAACGTAACCGAAAGTCTGGACGCGTTCGCGCTGTCGCTGGTTCCGGAGGATTCAACAGTTCATCTTCATCAGCGCATAAACTAAACTCTTCAAGTTTAAAGTTTGAGGGACTGTGTTGAAGAGTGAATCTCTAATTAATCGTTAATCTCCACATGTTTTCCGTGGAGTTTTGTGAGTCATAAAAATAATAATAACGCAATAAC
The DNA here is from genome assembly GCF_022458985.1 of Mugil cephalus. NCBI lineage: Eukaryota > Metazoa > Chordata > Actinopteri > Mugiliformes > Mugilidae > Mugil > Mugil cephalus. The sequence goes on from NC_061782.1 coordinate 226,853, forward strand.
TTACACACCGCACGTACAGAAAGTCTTTATATTTATAGTTTTCTCTACATGTATTTCAGGTGTTGTTGTTTTTTGGATATTTGTATTACAATATTTCTGTCGTATTCATTCATGTTTATACATTAGTTTTTGTATGTGTATGTTTTCTTTTTGTTTCTGTTCCGTATTCCTGCTCAGCCGCTGCACCGACATTTAATTTTGATGTAAATCTAAATGACAAAGTCTAAGTCAGATCTGTAATAAGTGTCAAGGAAGTGTCCCATAAAATCTTGGGGTTTTTGAATGGAGTCTGGCGTGGCGTCCTCCCTCCAGGAGGAGTGACCTGCGGACGGGCCTGCTCCGCTCCCCGCTCGGGTCCGGCGCTAAAGCGGCTCCGCGGCTCCGCGGCTCGGCCTCTCCGGCCCGGGCTGAGCGACACTAACCTGCCGCGTCACAGGCTCTTCCTGCGGCCTCGGTCTTGCTCCTGAAGCGCTGTTTCCTCTTCCGTCCTAACGTGTCGTTTCCCAGCCTGGTGCTGTCAGGGTCTGCGGGGTCTGCGGGGTTCGCTCGCAACTGTTGGATGCGCATTTGCGCACTGTGACAGGAACCGCTTCTTCTTCTACGCTTCTGCTTCAATCAGCCTCCTTCTTCTTCTTCTTCTTCTTTTGTTCAGATAACGAACCAGCTCAGAGGCTCATTACCGCCCCCAATGGGCTTTAGTTTGAACCAAGACACTGAACGGAAAAAGAAAAATATTCATTCATTCACCTTTATTTGTTGAACATTTTCAAAATAAAAATGTAAATGCTTCCGATAAAAAACTAAAAGGCTCGTTTCCACAGTCTGTGCCCCTGGTAGAAGGAGCATGGCCATAGAGCCTGGTAAAAAACCTGATAATATATATATTATATATATATATATATATATATATATATATATATATATATATATATATATATATATATATATATATATATATATATATACACACACGTCACACACACTTAAACGTAAACCAGGGACCAGTGTTCACAAAGTGTTCGTATTTAGATTATTTTTAAAGGAGCTGTATTGAAAGACTCACATCGCAGACATAGACGTTTAAATACGTTTAAATATGTTTAAATACGAATAAATGTGTCAAAATAAATTAAACTGTGTGTTTACTTCATTTCAAACATCTTTCACCTTATTTGAAATCATCTTCTTCTCTGTAATCTGTCCAAGTCTAAATGTAATAAATATTATTATTTATCAATTATATTAACTTTGAAATGAAAATCAGATTCAGTTTATTCAAAGAACTTTTTTATTTTCCTTTAAAAGGCAGTGTCACCCACAGATCAGTTTGATGTGTTAGCATCACGTTAGCTTCAAGGCTGTTAGCTCCATCTTAGCTCCATATCTGTTAGAGTTATGTTAGCTCCATGTTAGCTTCATGTCTGTCAGCTCCATGCTAGCTCTATGTTAGCTTCATGTCTGTCAGCTCCATGCTAGCTCCACGTGTGTTCGCTCCATGTTAGCTCCCTGTTAGCTTTATGTCTGTGAGCTTGATGTTAGCTTCATATCTGTTAGATCCATGTTAGTTCCATGTTAGCTCCATGCTAGCTCTATGTTAGCTTCACGTCGGTTAGCTACATGTTAGCTTCACGTCTGTTAGCTCCACGCTAGTTCACGTTAGCTTCATGTAAGCTTCAATAGAGGAAGAAAAAAGAAGAAGAAGAAGAAGAGGATTGGCGTCATGAGGACCCGTATAGATATAGAACTGCTCTTCTAAATTGAAGCTAGTAGAGCTCACCCTGGTGGTTGGAGGCTGCAGTAGAGCTCATAAGCTCCACCCCCTCCATGTTAACCCTAACCCTACTCCTAAAATACAAATAAATACAAATAATTTGTTTGTGTCAGTTCAGGTAGTTAATGAAATGTTGATGAATGTTAAAGGTTCATTACTATATAAACAGGAAGTGACGTCATGATGACTGTCAGCTGAGATGTGTAGTCCATATTATGTACAGTCTATGCACTGAACAGTGACTGTGGAAGTGACCACTAACAGCTTTAGGTCACCAGTGTAACTATTGACTTGAACAGTAGGTGGCGCTTCATCAGCAGCAGCTCTGCACCAGTCACAGCATCAGGATACTCACCTCCTCCTGCTCCTCCTCTTCTTTCTCCACCTCCTTCTCCTTCTCCTCCTCCTCTCCTCCTCTTCTTTCTCCACCTCCTCCTCCTACTTCTTTTTCTCCACCTCCTCCTCTTCCACCTCCTTCTCCTCCTCCTCTCCTCCTCTTCTTTCTCCACCTCCTCCTCCTACTTCTTCTTCTCCACCTCCTCTTCCACCTCCTTCTCCTTCTCCTCCTCCTCCTCCTCTCCTCTTCTTTCTCCACCTCCTCCTCCTACTTCTTCTTCTACTCCTCCTCCTTCTCTTCATTCTTCTCCTTCTCTGTCTTCCTCTCCTCCTCCTCCTCCTCCGCCTAGTCAACCTACTTCTCCTCTTCTCCTCCTCCTCCTGTCGCCGCTCCTCTCTGCTGTAGTTCCTGGTTCGTCCAGGTGGGGGCCTCCTGATGGTTCTGTATCAACAGCTCTGAGTTCTGGTTCTGCGGGACGGTCTTTAGGACCATGTGGAGGACACCCCTCCGCCTCCTCCGCCTCCGCCTCCTCCTTCTCCTCCTCCTTCTCCTCCTCCTCCTCTTCCTCGCTGCAGAACCGTCCTCCGGTCAGACGCGCTCTTCCCGTCCTCCCATCTCCTCTTTGGGCTCGTTGTGTCTCGGAGCTGCGGATCTTCACAGCGGGACTCCGTGGGATCTCTGCCCGCTCACAGCGCACTGAGGGCGGGCGGAGGACGGAGGAGGAGGCGCTGTGGAGCTGGATGGATAGATGGATGGATAGATGGATGGATGGATGGATGGATGGATGGAGGGATGGATGGATGGAGGGATGGATGCTGTCACGTCTCACCTTGGGAGGTGAGTGTGTTCTTTTATTTTAACTTAACAACGAAAATCTGTTTTGTGATCAATTAAAAATTATAAAAGTTTCAGTAATTAATTAATTTATTAATTAATCAAAAGTTAAACAGCTGTTACTGAGGTTTACTGTTGTCCTCACAGTTAGACATGTCCTCACCGTTAGACATGTCCTCACCGTCCTCACAGTTAGACATGTCCTCACCGTTAGACATGTCCTCACCGTCCTCACAGTTAGACACGTCCTCACAGTCCTCACAGTTAGACATGTCCTCACCGTACTCACCGTCCTCACAGTCCTCACAGTCCTCACCGTTAGACATGTCCTCAAAGTTAAAGACTTCCTCACAGTTAGACATGTCCTCACCGTTAGACATGTCCTCACAGTTAGACATGTCCTCACCGTCCTCACAGTTAGACATGTCCTCACAGTTAGACATGTCCTCACAGGTACAGTGGGCTATGGGTGCGTTCAGGGAGAATGGGACATTGGAGACTTGTGGACAGGTCAGTGTCTCTGTGTCTGTGTTCCAGGAGGATTCAGTCCACTAGCCCTGACCTCTGACCCCTGACCTCACGGACAGCTCTGAGGAGCAGGAGGAGGAGGAGGAGGGATGGAGGGAGGAGGAGACGCTGAGATCTCCTCCCCCAGAGGAGGAGATGTCCTCATAGCGACCCATCCGGTCTACTCAGCTCCTCAGTACCAGGAGCACAGCAGGGGTCCTCCCCAGCTCCTCAACCCCAGCGCCTCCTCCCACCAGGAGCACAGCAGGGGTCCTCCCCAGCTCCTCAACCCCAGCGCCTCCTCCCACCAGGAGCACAGCAGGGGTCCTCCCCAGCTCCTCAACCCCAGCGCCCTGCTCCTCCCCGACCAGACTCCTCCTGACTCCCGCCTCCTCCCGTGCTCAGAGAGGGGGGAGGCCGCCGGGGGAGACGACTGCTGCGAGACCACCTTCATCGAGGGGCTCGGTCCCGATGCCTCCTTCTCCTCCTCCTCCTCATGCTCCAAGGAGGTGCTGCTGTTTGCTGACGGGAAGTTTCTGGACTTTTCTGGATCTGGAGACGACGCAAAGATTCAGACGCTGTCGTACGACATCGACCACGACTTCCAGGAGCTGGAGGTGAGGATGGAGGTCCAGAGAGTAACGGGACCTCCTTTTATAGAGGGAGGTCCAGAGAGTAACGGGACCTCCTTTTATAGAGGGAGGTCCAGAGAGTAACTGACCTCCTTTTATAGAGGGAGGTCCAGAGAGTAACTGACCTCCTTTTACAGAGGGAGGTCTGCTCGTATCAGCAGTAACACACATGACCAGTGTGAGCAGATGAGGAGGAAACACAGCGCGTTGTTTGTTGTTGTCAGACTGTGATGTCATAGAGTTGGTTGGTGATTCTGAGGTGGAGAGAGAGAGATAGTGAAACATAGACAGTGAAACATAGATGGTGAAACATAGATACTGAACATAGATACTGAACATAGATAGTGAAGGATGGAGACAGAGGAGCAACAGGACACCAGGAGACGGAGGAGGTGATTATTGTGTTAGGATGGATAGAATAATAATTTTACAGGCCTAAAGCCAAGGACAAAATAGTCATTTTAAAAAAAATTAAGTTCTGAAATCTTTGGTTGTAGCAACTTTTAAAGCAAAGATGTTATTTCAGATGTAGTTCACAGTCCAAGGACCAACACACGTACGTTTCTTTTCTTCTTCATTCACTTCAATTCAGTTTCTAAAGCGCCAACCACGATGTAAACACACGGCCTAGAATCCTGTTTGGTTTGTAGGCTAACAGCTTTCCAAAGCTAACTGATCCTAGAAGCTAACAGAACCTGGAAGCTACCAGAACCTGGAAGCTCACAGAACCTGGAAGCTAACTGATCCTAGAAGCTAACTGATCCGAGAAGCTTACAGAACCTGGAAGCTACCAGAACCTGGAAGCTAACAGAACCTGGAAGCTAACTGATCCGAGAAGCTACCAGAACCTGGAAGCTAACAGAACCTGGAGGTTAGCTGATCAGAGAAGCTAACAGAACCTGGAAGCTAACTGATCCGAGAAGCTACCAGAACCTGGAAGCTAACAGAACCTGGAGGTTAACTGATCAGAGAAGCTAACAGAACCTGGAAGCTAACTGATCCGAGAAGCTACCAGAACCTGGAAGCTAACAGAACCTGGAGGTTAACTGATCAGAGAAGCTAACAGAACCTGGAAGCTACCAGAACCTGGAAGCTAACAGTACCTGGGAGCTAACTGATTCTAGAAGCTACCAGAACCTGGAAGCTACCAGAACCTGGAAGCTAACAGAACCTGGAAGCTAACTGATCCGAGAAGCTACCAGAACCTGGAAGCTAACAGAACCTGGAGGTTAACTGATCAGAGAAGCTACCAGAACCTGGAAGCTAACAGAACCTGGAGGTTAACTGATCAGAGAAGCTAACAGAACCTGGAAGCTACCAGAACCTGGAAGCTAACAGTACCTGGGAGCTAACTGATTCTAGAAGCTACCAGAACCTGGAATCTACCAGAACCTGGAATCTACCAGAACCTGGAAGCTAACAGAACCTGGAGGTTAACTGATCAGAGAAGCTAACAGAACCTGGAAGCTAACTGATCCGAGAAGCTACCAGAACCTGGAAGCTAACAGAACCTGGAGGTTAACTGATCAGAGAAGCTAACTGATCCTGGAAGCTAACTGATCAGAGAAGCTAACTGCCTGAGCTAACTGACATATATCTTAGCGTACAGTAAATACAGGGAAACCATTAGCTTAGCTCACCTCCACATTTCCATCCAGCTGAATGAGATTAGCAGCGTGCAGCTCTCTGATCTGAGCATAATTTTTGGCGCTAACAGCTAATCGCTTTAGAGACGATTAGCCTCAGACGCCCCGTGGTGGAGTCCAGCTTTAATCTACTCTGGGGCTCTAATTCTGGGATTACAGCGGTGGAGAGCTGGCACACAGGTCACTCATTTCAACACCACCCAGAATACGTAGAAAATAAACTACACAGCCAAAAGTCTCCTCCCTCCATCCTGACCAGTGAGTCTCTGTGTTCCAGTCCCTTCCACGACCAGGTGTATAGATCCAGCCCCGAGGCTGCAGACTGGGGGGGGGGGGGGGGGGGGGGGGGGGGCAGCTCTGTCTGCGCTCTCCAGAGCAGAGACAGAGCTTCATGAACAGGTTTCCATGGCCCAGCAGCTGCATCCCAGCCAAACATCACCACAGTGGATGCAGAGCGTGGAATGCAGAGCGTGGGATGCAGTGGTGGGATGCAGTGGTGGAAAGCAGCTCCACTGGACTCTAGAGCTGTGGAGACGTTCTCTGGAGGGTCTGGAGGTTCCCCGGAGAACGCTACTGGTCTGACTGAACTAGTGGAAGAATGGTCATAATCTCCCATCATCTCCCTCCACAACCTGAGGAAAACCTTCCCAGAAGAGTTGGAGCTGTTAGAGCTGCAGAGGCTGGAGACGTCACGTTAAACTACAGACTAAGAATGAACAATTTAACCATTTTAGTGAGTGAAGAAGGAGGAGGAGGCTAACTCCATGCTACGATTCACAGGCAGTTCAAAAGCTGGAAATAATCTGGTATCCCACTAAAAAACTCTGTAGAAGAAACCTCCGTAGGACCCAGTCAGTACTTCGCTCTTCTTCTTCTTCTTCTTCTTCTTCTGTTTTGCCATCTGTTTATGTTCAGATTGCTTTGCTGTAACTCCAGTTGATCCAGTGCTTTCGTCGGTGACGTCCTCTTTTAAATAGACCAGCGCCGTAATGATCCACCAGGTGAATAAGTGTTGGTCACAGCAGCTGCACATAAAAGAAACCACGTTATAAAATTAAATGAACGTTCTATCTAGTAAAGTAAAACGTGAACAGGGTTCGACTGCGCTGGTAGAAAGCAGGAAGCTGAGAGTGTGTTGTTTCCTCAGAGCGATGACTCCAGCCAATCAGAGAGCGAGGACGCCTTCCTGATGACGCCCCCCCGAGACCACCTGGGCCTCAGCGCCTTCTCCATGTTCTGCTGCTTCTGGCCGCTGGGCATCGCTGCCTTCTACCTGTCGCACCAGGTCAGGCCTCAGCCCCTCACCCCCTCACCCCCTCACCCCCTCACCCACTCACCGACTCACCCACTGACTCACCCCCTCACCCCCTCACCCACTCACCGACTCACCCACTGACTCACCCCCTCACCCACTGACTCACCCACTCACCCACTGACTCACCCCCTCACCCACTCACCCCCTCACCCACTGACTCACCCCCTCATCCACTCACCCACTGACTCACCCACTCACCCCCTCACCCACTCACCGACTCACCCACTGACTCACCCCTCACCCCTCACCACTGACTCACCCCCTCACCCACTGACTCACCCCCTCACCCACTCACCCACTCACCCACTGACTCACCCCCTCACCCCTCACCCCTCACCCACTCACCCCCTCACCCACTGACTCACCCCCTCATCCACTCACCCACTGACTCACCCACTCACCCCCTCACCCACTCACCCCCTCACCCACTCACCCACTCACCCACTGACTCACCCACTCACCCACTCACCCACTCACCCCCTCACCCACTCACCCACTGACTCACCCCCTCACCCACTCACCCACTGACTCACCCACTCACCCCCTCACCCACTCACCCACTGACTCACTCACCCACTCACCCCCTGACTCACCCTCTCACCCACTCACCCACTCACCCCCTCACCCACTCACCCACTGACTCACTCACCCCCTCACCCCCTCACCCTCTCACCCACTCACTCACCCACCCACTCACCCACTCACTCACCCACTCACTCACCCACTCACCCTCTCACCCACTCACCCCTCACCCACTCACCCACTGACTCACTCACCCACTCACCCCCTGACTCACCCCCTCACCCCCTCACCCTCTCACCCACTCACCCACTGACTCACCCCCTCATCCACTCACCCACTGACTCACCCACTCACCCACTCACCCACTCACCCACTGACTCACCCACTCACCCACTCACCCCCTCACCCACTCACCCACTGACTCACTCACCCACTCACCCACTCACCCCCTCACCCTCTCACCCACTCACTCACCCACCCCCTCACCCACTGACTCACCCCCTCATCCACTCACCCACTGACTCACCCACTCACCCACTCACCCCCTCACCCACTCACCCCCTGACTCACCCCCTCACCCCCTCACCCTCTCACCCACTCACCCACTCACCCCCTCACCCACTCACCCACTGACTCACTCACCCCCTCACCCCCTCACCCTCTCACCCACTCACTCACCCACTGACTCACCCACTCACCCTCTCACCCACTCACTCATTAGAAACTGATTAAAGTCATCATCATCTTCATCATTATCATCTCCTCATCATCACCTCCTGTCCAACACACAGATCTAAGTTTAAATAAATCACTGGTTATTGATGTTATTAATGGCTGGTTGTTGATGTTGTTGATGGCTGGTTGTTGATGGCTGGTTGTTGATGGCTCAGACCAACAGGGCCGTCTCCAGGGGAAACCTCCAGGGGGCGGGCTCCAGCTCCAGACGCGCCCTCTTCCTGGCCGTCCTGTCAATCACCATTGGGACGGGCGTGTATGTGGGCGTGGCCGTAGCGCTCATCGCCTACCTCTCCAAGAACCACCACCGGTAGATGTTACCCATCAGCCCCTCTGGCACCAGGACCAGGACCAGGACCAGGACAGGGACCGGGACCGGGACCAGGACCGGGACCAGGACCAGGACCAGGACCAGGACCAGGATAGGGACCGGGACCGGGACCAGGACCAGGACCAGGACCAGGACCGGGACCAGGACAGGGACCGGGACCAGGACCAGGACCGGGACCAGGACCAGGACCAGGACCGTTTGTATGTTTGAAATAAGCTCCTCTGCCAGCAGGGGGCGCTGCTGATCAGGTCGACTTCATCCTTTGTTTCTTCAGACTCAACAAATAAAGACAGATTCACTTTAGACCATCAGTCAGAGACAGAGACTCTGTCCCTCTGATTCAACCAGGAACTAACATGAGGACGACTAGGGGACGTCCTGAGAGATGTTTGTGGGACATCCTGGACTCTTTTGTGTAAAAATGTTCATATTTTGCTTTGACTCTGGTTGGAGATGTGAGGACAGACGTGTCCCAGAGACGTCCTCTTCCTCCTCCTTCTTCTTCTTCTGTTTCATTTCCAGTAGATTTGATGAACCTCTTCTTTGGTGATTGACAGCCTGAACAACTGTAAAGGGACAGTCTGTCCTCCGTTAGCCTAGTTTAGCACGGAGGACAGACAAACAAACACTTCCTGGAGACAAGAGCTGCTCTCTGATTGGCCAGTTCCTTTTTTAAACCTCTGGATCTGAACTGCCTGTTAATAAAATGTAAGTGTTGTATTTTCTGGTGTGTTTTATTTGTGAAGAAGAAGAAAAAAGAGCCGAGACGTCTGATTGGTCACAACTTTATTCTGAGGCCCGACAGGAAGTGACTGTTGACGTGGTTGTTGGTCTGTGGTCACAGTCGTTTCTTCACAGGAAGTTGAAACGGATGGAGGTGAAGACGCTGCTGCTCGTCTCTCTGGGTGCCGTCCTTGGTGAGACTCTTCTTCTATTCCACTTCTAGAGTTTTAACCTCGTACAGACGATGTATGTGAAGTAGTTTTAGATGAAGTGGACTTCATCTGTCTCTACTCACATTCTTATTCTTGGGCTCAGTTTGACTCCAGCATTTAAACCTCCAAAAAAGTCTTACTAAAAACATGTGTCAGGTTCTTTCTATTTGTTTGTTGACTACCTGAATAGATAATTAATAAAATGAACCCCACATGTGTTTATGTATCTTTATATCATTTCTGAAGTTCATATTCTTGTTCTTTAGAAAATTTGGTCTGAAAAACTATTATCAAGAATAATAATATACATTAAATTAGGAAAGGTTATTAAATATGAAGCAAACAAATGATGTTAATCACATATTTAGAGACGTGTGTGTGTGTGTGTGTGTGGGGGGGGGGTCCATTGTTTATTTACAAACTCTAGCTAGTGTTTCTACACCAAGTAAAACTGGACTGGTTCTAAATAACTGAGTCTTTCTCCTGAATATTGTCGTCATGATTGGTTCACGGAGGAAAACGCTAACAAGAGGAGAGAGCTAGCAAGAGGAGAGAGCTAGCAGGAGGAGAGAGCTAGCAAGAGGAGAGAGCTAGCAGGAGGAGAGAGCTAGCAAGAGGAGAGAGCTAGCAGGAGGAGAGAGCTAGCAAGAGGAGAGAGCTAGCAGGAGGAGAGAGCTAGCAGGAGGATAGAGCTAGCAGGAGGAGAGAGCTAGCAGGAGGAGAGAGCTAGCAGGAGGAGAGAGCTAGCAAGCTACACATGATAGAAAGAGACAGGAGACAGTTTAGAGACATTCAGACATTATTACTGGTTGGACACCTGATAGTTGTGGACATGGTCCTAAATAGTTTTACTGGAAATAGTTGTAAATAACTAAATGTGTTGATCAGCTTTAGAAATGTCCAGGTTAGATTTACATTCTAAGTTCTAGAAATGTTTGGTTCAACATGTTTGTGGTTTTCTAACTGGTTCCTCCTGGATCTGATGGTTCTAGTCTGGTTTTAGCTCCAACGTGTTCACACAGTTTGTAAAGTTGAGCTGAAAGAATGAAACCGAACCAGGACCAAGGTGAAACAGAGTCAGACCTTGGACCACTAGACGTTGGACCACTACACTCTGGGCTCAGAGGGTTAAAAGCTGCAGAAGATGAAGATGAAAAGCTTTTGTGTCTCAGTGTCAGTGATACTAACGACCAAAGTGACCTCTGACCTTTCAAACGTCGTTCCTGTTTCATCGTTGACTCTTCTTCTTCTTCTGTCTCCTAAAGGTGTCAGGACGATGGCTGGCGGCCATCTTGGCCGTTCGATGCCCGGCGCCCCGATCAACGTCAGCAGAGACGACCATGACCTCCAGCAGGTCGTCCTCGCCGCCGCCTACTCCTTCAACAACCAATCAAACGACGCCTTCCTCTTCAAAGCCTCGGCCGTCCTCAGAGCCCAGCGGCAGGTACGACCCACAGCCACGTCATGAGAAAGGTCAATTGTATAAACAGTTGAAGTGTTTCTAACAGAATGAATGTCTGCTGCAGGTCGTCCGAGGCCTGCGTTACATCGTGGACCTGGACATCTCCAGGACCGTGTGTCCCAAACGACAGGACAACCAGGACCTGTCCAGATGTCTCTTCCAGCCTCCAGGTCGTCTTCAGCAGGTCAGTTCCTCCAGGAGACGAGGTCCTGAGTCCACGTCCAACCTCAAAGACACTGACCCTGGTTTGTGTTTCAGACGTTTCAGTGTCACACCGAGGTCTGGCTGATCCCCTGGCAGACCCAGATCCGGACCCTGGTGCTGGTCTGTAAACCCTGAGGTTGCAGCAGGACGTCCAGCTCCATCTTCTCTCTATATATTTTATATTATATGTGTAATATATTTCTTATTCTCACTTGATCTGAGCAGCAGCATCAGAAATAAATTCTCACAGATTTCATCCAGATCTCGTTTTTAATTTCGATTCAAGAAAGAAGACGTACTAGTCTCCATGGTGACCGCTGGTCCTCGTACTAGTCTCCATGGTGACCAGTGGTCCTTGTAGTAGTCTCCATGGTGACCGCTGGTCCACGTACTAGTCTCCACGGTGACTGCTGGTCCTCGTACTAGTCTCCATGGTGACCGATGGTCCACGTAGTAGTCTCCATGGTGACCGCCATGTGTGTTTCCACGTAGGGGTCCCATGAGAGTCTCCATGGTGACCGCTGGTCCTCGTACTAGTCTCCATGGTGACCGCTGGTGCAGGAAGTAGTAGCCGCGGTATCGGTCCCCCCCACAGGTCAAACAAAAAGTAATTACAGAACATAAAATGATCCTAAATTCCTCTTCTCCACAACCGACGGTATAATAAACACAAATTTTAACAGATCCTCCTAAATACCCAGCGACGCCCTTTGTGAGGACTTGGCAGACCACTTCAGACGAAAATCTATGACATCAGGTCGAGTGTTTTACCTCAGCAGATTTTAAGCTTCGATGGACCTGGATCATGAGGAAACACTGGAGAGTTTTGTCCTGGCTGCCTGCTGATTCCTTTTAAACTGTACTTTAGATGTTAAGTCGTGGATGACAGAGAACTTCCTGCAACTGCACCAGGACTAAACAAGTTTTAGTCATTGGTCCTTAACACCAGAGAGAGATTTTAATCCATCACAGTTTGTAAAAAATCTGAGTGTGATTATTGACTCTGAGCTAAGTTTTATTTTGTTTTATTTTTATATCACATTATTATATCACAACATAACAAAGATCAGTTTCTACCATCTACAGAATACATAGATAATATAGAGGTTCTGATGCTTTTATCTCCTGTCGTCTGGATTATTGTAACGCTCTGCTCTCTGGTTTTCACTAAAATGATATAAATAAAATTTGATTTGACTCTTGATGCTCCACCCACTCTTCCTCCAGACTCCCTGGTCGTTTTAATGAATCCTACGCTCTGCTCCACCTCCACCAGCTACAAGGACATGTTGGATTATACGCTGAACTTATTTAGAAAAATAGTTTTAGTACAACTCTTGCGGTCCCGAGTGACCTCTTTATGGAGCGGTTGTCATGGCAACTGGTGGTCGCTAATATGTCACATCCTGTTTCTATAGCGTATATAAATAATGAACTAAAACAAAACTTATTCAATAAATTGACTCTTGAACATTCATCACCATCATATTAACTGCCTGGAATAACTGAAACCATCCTGGAAAAAAATCATTTGATGTTTATTTTAGTGTTTCAATTTGACCAAAGTCCCGCCCACTAACACGGAGGGGGTGGAGCTTATGACCAATATTGCAGCTTCCAGCCACCAGGGGGAGCTTTTTAAAATCATTGACTGATGGAAAAATTTTCTTTTATTTCCTCTTGTTTTTTCCAGTTTCAAAGATATTTAGCCAGAAGGATTGACGCCCCCTGCTGACTGGAGGTTTTGACTCTATTTCTGTTTTTATCATTAAATTTGTCTCCATTCATTCGTGTCCGTCCAGTGGACAAATATTCAGTCTGATTCTGAAGTTTAATGCTGATCAGTATTTAAAGAGAAGAATACAATTCATCAAAAATTATTTATTTATTCAAAATTCAGACAAATTAAACACGGACGCCTCACTGTCCTTTAAATAACGAGAGTCCAAAAAAAACAACACATAAAAAGAGAAGTGAATTTCCTCCTCGTTGTGAAAGCGGCTGATGGATTGAAACATCGACGTCACATCTGATTATCAAGAAAACTCATCGTGAAATGTTCAAACCACACAGAGGTTAAAGAAATACTGTCAACGATTGAAATGAAACTACAGGACGTCTGGACATGGAGTCCCGATGAAATGCTAACTTTAGCCGACTTAGTAACATAGCTGCCTTAGCATGCTAACATGCTAATGATGGCTTCAGTCACTGTGAGAACTTTCTGTAAATTCTGATATTTCTGATCTTTTGTTAAACGGAACATGAAACCAAACAAACGTGGAGCCTCATATGAACCAATAACTAGTAAACACGACATTTAACAGATCCTTTTTTTTTTTTAAATTACACCTTTTTTAAGACCAACAGCTCATTAGGTCATACAAGCTGAGTACTTGACACTAACAAAGCTAGCAGTGGTCGCTAATGAAGGATGCTAACAAATCTAACAGTAGATGCTAATGAAGGATGCTAATAAAGCTAGCAGTGGATGCTAATGAAGGATGTTAATAAAGCTAGCAGTGGTCACTAATGAAGGACGCTAACAAAGCTAGCAGTGGTCGCTAACAAAGCTAGCAGTGGTCACTAAAGAAGGATGCCAACAAAGCTAGTACGCTAGCAATCAAATCAACCAACTGTATGAGTTAATTAGCTCAAGCTAATCGGTGATGTCATGGAGGAAGAGAAGAAAGAGGAGGAAGGAAATGGGAGAACACGTTGTGCTGATTGTGTTCTGGTCATTTGAGAATTAAACATGAATTAATCAATTAATGTAGCTATAAAAAAACGTTGTTCTTGTTGTGTTTGTTGTGTTTGTTGTGTGCGGGGGTGGGGGGGTGGGGGGGTGGGGGGCATCAGAGTCAAAGAGAAAATGTTCTAGAGATGTTGGAGGTCGAGTTTGGCGACGTACGGCGAGCGGAAGGAGCCCAGGTACAAACTCCCATCATGCTCGTGGGCCTCGCTGACGTACGCCACCACCAGGCCGTTAGGGTCATGGAAACTCCTGGTGCACACGCCGCCATCATGGAGCTCAGCCACCAGACTGTAGCGAGGAACAAACTTCATCAGCACCTCCTGACTGAACAGCTGACAGAGGAGGCGCAGGAGGAAAGAGATGATAATTACAGTAACAATAATAATCAGATTACTGATAATAATCAGATTACTGATAATAATCAGATTAATAATAATCAGATTACTGATAATATTAGATTTAATAATAATAATCAGATTAATAATAATAATAATAATCAGATTACTGATAATAATTAGATTAATGATAATAATCAGATTAATAATAATCAGATTACTGATAATAATCAGATTACTGATAATAATCAGATTAATAATAATCAGATTACTGATAATATTAGATTTAATAATAATAATCAGATTAATTAGATAATAATAATCAGATTACTGATAATAATTAATAATTAATAATAATATAATAATCAGATTACTGAAATTAGATTATAAAATATCAGATTAATAATAATAATAATAAGATTAATAATAATCAGATTACTAATAATAATCAGATTTATAATAATAAAAATCAGATTAATGATAATAATCAGATTAATAATAATAATCAGATTAATGATAATAATCACATTATTAATAATCAGATTCATAACAATAATAATAATCAGATTGCTGATAACAATCGGATTACCAATAATAATCAAATTACTGATAATAATCATATTAATAATAATAATCGGATTACTAATAATAATCAGATTACTAATAATAATCGGATTTATAATAATAATCGGATTTATAATAATAAAAATCAGATTAATGATAATAATCAGATTAATAATAATAATCGGATTACTAATAATAATAATCGGATTGATAATAATAATCAGATTACTAATAATAATCATATTACTGATAATAATCGGAATAATAATAATCGGATTACTAATAATAATCAGATTACTGATAATAATCAGATTACTATGCAGTGTCCTGTTTACCTTGAAGATGAGTTTCTTGATCCAGGGTCTCTGGGACAGGAAGTCCAGCATGGAGAAGCCAGGGTTGGGTCTCACTGCAGACATGGACACCCAGTAACCTCCGGTGGAGCTGGGACGGATGTTGTCAGGGAAACCAGGCAGGTTGTCCATGAACGTGTCCATCCCACCTTTATTAAGGCCGGCCACGTGAACCCTGAGATTGGGAGGGGGTGGGATCGGGGGGGGGGGGCCTCCATCAGCGACTCTCATTTCAAGTTTACACACATTCAAATGTTACAAAGGACAGAAATAAACAAGTGGACAACCACACACTCCTGTTCTGTTTCAGGTGTTTTGGTGTCAGGTGTTTCAGAAGTTTTCAAGTGTTTTCAGGTGTTTCAGGTGTTTTCAAGTTTTTCAGGTGTTTTAGGTGTTTCAGGTCTTTTTGTTTCAGATGTTACAGGTGTTTTTGTTTCAAATGTTCCAGGTGTTTCAGATGTTTTCAGGTGTTTCAGGTGTTCCAGGTGTTTTTGTTTCAGATGTTTTCAGGTGTTTCCGGTGTTCCAGGTGTTTCAGGTATTTCAGGTGTTTCAGATGTTTCAGGTGTTTTTGTTCAAGATGTTTTTAGATGTTTAAGGTGTTTCAGATGTTTTCAGGTGTTTTCAGGTGTTCCTGTATCAGGTGTTTCAGGTGTTTTTGTTTCAGATGTTTTCAGTTGTTCCAGGTGTTTCAGATGTTTCAGATGTTTCAGGTGTTTCAGGTGTTTTCAGGTGTTCCTGTATCAGGTGTTTTTGTTTCAGATGTTTTCAGTTGTTCCAGGTGTTTCAGATGTTTCAGGTGTTTCAGGTGTTTTCAGGTGTTCCAGGTGTTTTTAGATGTTTAAGGTGTTTCAGATGTTTTCATGTGTTTCAGGTGTTCCAGGTGCTATCAGGTGAGTTACCTGCGGATCCGGGCCATGGTGGTCTCAGCCACCAGGACAGACTCCTCATCAGGAAGCAGCTGGATGCCGTTTGGGAATCGGAGGTGATCCATGACCACAGACACTTCTCTGGTCTCAGTGTCCAACTCTAGCACCCTGAAACCACGAAACAGACACACAGGTGTGTAGTTCAAATGTGCTGATTTAGTCCAGGTGTGTGCTGTTTTATGTGTGTGTTGTTGTACCGTCCGTCGGCGGTAGCCTCCATGATCAGGTGCAGGTAGTCTCTGCGCTGCCACCTGCTGCTGGAGTCAGTGAAGTACACTTTCTTTCCGTCCTGCGTCACTGCGACGTCGTTGATGAAAGACAACTTCCTGCCAGCGACCACCTGACCTCCTGACACCAGCCTGGTCGCCTCCCCTGCAGAGAAACAAGCCCCCAGAGAAACCTTTACCCATTCCAGGATCCAGGAACCAGATCTAACTTCAATTCATTTAAAATTTTCACTAAAGTAAAACAGTTTCCTCGCGTCCTTCAATAAAACTCAGGGGTTGATTTTTAGGGTTTAAGTATCCTTAAGTATTTTTTATGGGTGACCTATGAAGGGTTAATGATGCTAAGCTAGCATTAGCAGAAGGTAAAAGAAGGAAGCAGCTGCTAGTATGCTGTTAGCACGTTGCTAGCATTACAGAGGTCACTGACCTGTGGTGGGGTTGACCTCAAATAGACCCAGGTAAGCGTCAGCTACAAACAGAGTCCCGTTGGGTCCGACACGGATTCCCAGCGGCCGCCCACAGGTAGGCTCCTCCTCCCTGGAGCCTGGAGGTCAACGAGGTCAACGAGGTCAACGAGGTCAATGAGGTCAACGAGGTCAACGAGGTCAGTGACAACGAGTTTTAATTTAAACTTTATTTGAATCTTGAGTCTCTCACCACAGGGAGGTTTTCCGAGCATCGTCACCGTGTGGATCCTCCGACCAATCAGCTTCAGGATTTTGCCATCAGCTGTTCCAGTGAACAAAACATCTGCAGAGACAAACAAACTTCTGTCAACATTCGTCGTGGTCTGACACAGGTTCAAAGAAGAGTCCTGACTCCCCAGACCAACTCCTGTCCCCAGACCGTCCCCAGACCAACTCCTGTCCCCAGACCGTCCCCAGACCGTCCCCAGACCAACTCCTGTCCCCAGACCGTCCCCAGACCAACTCCTGTCCCCAGACCGTCCCCAGACCGTCCCCAGACCAACTCCTGTCCCCAGACCGTCCCCAGACCGTCCCCAGACCAACTCCTGTCCCCAGACTGTCCCCAGAACCCAAACTCCTCAGACCCAGACCGTCCCCTGACTGACCCCTGACTGTCCCCAAACTGTCCCCAGACCAACTCATGTCCCCAGACCGTCCCCTGACTGACCCCTGACTGTCCCCAAACTGTCCCCAGACTGTCCCCAGAACCCAGGCTCCTCAGACCGACCTCCGATGTTGGCGATGGACTCTGGTCCAACCAGCTGGTCCTCATAGAGCCTCTGGGCCCCTCGGAGACTCAGGTTGGGCTCCCAGCAGCCCTTCATGGGGGGGGGCTCCTTCAGGCTGCAGGGGGCGGGGTTAGGGTTAGTGTTAGGTCACAGAGTCAGTGAGGAGGAAACATTTAAAGGGACAGAGCTTTAAACAGACCCGGTTCTGACCTGAAGACCTCAGGCTGGACCGGAGACTCCAGGATGAGGACGATGACAAGAAGAGGAAGAAGAAGGAAACCACCCAGAGAGAGGAGAGTCACCTGGAACACCTTACCACTGTAGGTACTGAGGGAGCGCACTCGTTTATCAGTCCATCCGTCCATCATCCATCTATCATCCATCCATCCATCATCCATCCATCCATCATCCATTCATCCATCCATCCATCCTCCATCATCCATCCATCCATCTATCATCCATCTATCATCCATCATCCATCCATCATCCATCCATCCATCCATCATCCATCCATCCATCCATCCATCCATCCATCCTCCATCATCCATCCATCCATCTATCATCCATCATCCATCCATCATCCATCCATCCATCCATCCTCCATCATCCATCCATCCATCTATCATCCATCTATCATCCATCCATCCATCATCCATCTATCATCCATCATCCATCCATCCATCCATCCATCCATCCATCCATCTATCATCCATCATCCATCCATCATCCATCCATCATCCATCATCCATCCATCCATCCATCCATCCATCCATCCATCCATCCATCCATCCATCCATCCATCTCTATGAAACTGGTCATGAAGTGTTTGTCTAAATAAACAAACACAATCTGCTTTTAAAATCGAACAATAAACGATAAGTTTATGTTTTTACTGAAAACCACATGTGAACCTTTACTAAGTGTTTGACTGTTGGAAACATAAACCAGATGTTCTGTCTCATCCTCTTCACTAAATAACGGAGATAAGGATGAACTCATCCAACCTACAGAGAGTTTAACCCAATAACCAAACAGACGAGGTCAGAAGGAACTTTGGACCGTTAGTTTCAGTGATGTTCTCAGGACTCTGACCGGCCCATGTTCTGGTCCTCTGACAGACGGACTGAAGTTTTCCTGCTAAATGTCTTGATAAATGTGGGAAGTGAAGCATTGTCTCTGTTGTCTCTGATGTCTCTGATGTCTCTGATGTCTCTGAGGTGTTGTGTGCTCTGTTCCTTCCAAACAACTCCATTTGTATTTCATCTGTCCTCAGAATATTTTTCCAGCAGGTCTGTGGAACATCCACGTTCTCTTTGCAAACTTCAAACATGAAGCAACGTTTGTTTTGGACAGCCAGTGGCGTCCTCTTTGGTGTCCTCTTTGGCGTCCTCTATGGCGTCCTCCAACCATGAACTCACTTCTCGGTAAATGTTTTACTTTTTGTACATTTGTCAACAGAAATGTCGCCATGTGCCAGATATTTCTGTTGGGCCTCTGCTGACTCTCCAGGATTCTTCTTCTATTCCTCGTGGAGGGACAGTAGCAACACAGCTGAGACGGTCTGTCTCACTGTGGACTCGTGAACGGTGACGCTTTCAGAGATACTCTTAGAAGTTTTCCAGCCTCATGCAGGTCAACATTTCTTGATGGTAGGTCTTCACAGAGCTGAGGTGATGGTTCACAAGGACAGCAAACCCCAATGGTGTCTTCTTTATAGGGCAGGGGTCATGCAGGGTTAAAGGTCATATAGATCATATAGATCATATAGAGTTATAGATCATATAGATCATATAGGATCATACAGGATCATATAGATCATATAGATCATATAGGATCATACAGGATCACATAGATCATATAGGATCATATAGAGTTAGAGGATCACAGTGACTTCAGTGAGAACTCATTAACATAGAGGTTCACGTAGTTTTCCACTCTGCACCGTTAATGTTTCTTCCTCAAAATAAGCCTGACTTTCACCATGGAAGCTACGAGTGCGTAACTCTACTTCCTTTTGTTTTATCATTTTGTTCCGGTTGTCAGCACCTCAACAACGCCGGTGTGTGTTCTCCTCCTGCCTCTTCAATAAAACATGAAAACATGTCATTTATTGTTCGATGATGGTTTAAGCAGCTTGTATTTGTTTATCTATCTATCTATCTATCTATCTATCTATCTATCTATCTATCTATCTATCTATCTATCTATCTATCCATCCATCCATCCATCCATCCATCCATCCATCCATCCATCCATCTCTTACCCGCCTCCTTTGTGTCGGTTCTCCGGGAGTTCATCGGTGATCACCTGCGGTCTGTGCAGCCTCCGGAACCGGAGCCCCGCAGACTCGTTCATGTTGGACTCGGCTCGGCCCGACTCGGTTCTGCTCGGCCCGGTTCGGCTGGTGTCGTGGGGCTGGACCGGGTCAGTGTGCGGGGTCTATCCCGAACCAGTCTGACTGCAGCCGAGACGAGAGCGCACAACCTCCTGTTTACAGAGGCCACTTCCGCTGTCACTTAAGAAACGTGTCGTCACTTCTGCTTTTCAAAGTAAAAGATTCCGGAAGTAGGAAGAGAAAAACAAAGCTGTTAATAATGGTAATAATAATAATAATAATAAAACCTTTCTGTGAGGATCTTGAAAAAAGTCTTCATGTCCATGAGATGTGTTTGTTTCCAGGTTGTATCCAGAAAACCACAAATCAGCCAAGACTGAACTAATAATGACGAGTTTCTATCTCCTGCTGCTATAAGAAGGAGCCCAGGAGGCCTCAGTTTGTATCTAACGTAAGAGGAGGCGTGAATACTGCCTGAAATAAAGGACATCAGCTCATGTTGGAGGACTATGATGGATCTGATTTGACTTTGAATATAATTAGATGGATATATGTACTTATATACAGTACATTATGTAGAATACAATACAAATACAGAAGCGACATGATACATTCATTCATACATAAAAACAGAAAGCAGACATCAGATCTCTGGGCTGGAACCTGTTTCTTCTCCCAGAGGTCGGAGGAGCAGACAGAGAACGGACTGAGCGACCTTTGGAAATACCGAAGGTTTTCTTTTCCACTGTGAGTGAATGTGGTTCAACGAACTGAGGAAGTGCAGCGTTTGTTCCCGGTGAGGTCGAACCCGGCTTATTATGAGGAAATACAGAATCATTTACATATTTATATTCATGAGAAAAACATGAATAAATATATTGTTTAAAACAGATAATAATACAACATAATAAATATGATATAATAAGAGGAATAATAATACATGTGTCAATACAACTAAAAGAGAAAAAAATAATTAGGGAAATATAAAACAAAAAGAAAACTAAGACAAAAAAATGATTAATTTAGAAAATGATTAAGACTAAAAATTAAGCGGAATAGCAAAATAAAAAAATAATAAGAAAAATAAGTTGTAAAATTACATAGTCTAATTTTATTCTATTTTGATTTTTAAAATGTTTTATAATTAGTTTTCTTTTATTCATCTAAACCCCAGTGGAGCACGTTAGAAGAAACAATTACCTGCAGGAAAACGCATCATTTACCAAGAAAACACTCACTGTAAAAATGGAAACAAGCAACGAATGAATGAATCAGGCTGAAAAGGTTTTACTCAACTTCCAGAAACAAAGAATATTTATTGTTCTTCAACGTATCAAGAAACACAACACGACAGGAAAGAAACAAATCTAATGTGTTAGGTTTAAAACCAGGAATAAAATAAGTATAATAAAATAAAAGCGCGGTGTCAGCCTGGCGGGCCGGGCCTGGTTCTGGTCCCGCTCGGGCTCAGGTGCTGGGCTGACAGCTGTGCTCGCGGAGGCTCCTGGAGGAGGCGAAGCTCCGGCTGCAGGAGGAGCAGCCGAATGGTTTGAGTCCTGAGTGAATCAGCTGGTGAGTCTTCAGGTTGCTCCTCTGGTTAAAGCTTTTCCCACAGACCTCGCACTCGAACGGTTTCTCTCCGCTGTGGACGCGTTTGTGTCTGATCAGGTTCTGAGACACGCTGAAGCTTTTCCCGCAGACCTCGCAGACGAACGGTTTCTCGCCGCTGTGCGTCCGCTGGTGTAACGTGGCGCTGGCCTGAGTGGAGAAGCGTTTCTTGCACTGAGCGCAGCTGAACGCTTTCCCCTCCGAGTGACTGCGGCGATGCGTCTTCAGGTAACTCGCTGAGCTGTAGCTGCGGCCGCACACGTCGCAGGTGAACGTCTTCCCGCCGCCGTGCAGCTGCAGGTGATTCTTCAGGACCTGGGCGCTGCTGCAGCTCTTCCCACACTCGTGGCAGGTGTGGACGTCCCGCCCGGCGTGGACCAGCAGGTGGCGCTTCAGAGACGTGGACGAGGTGAAGTTCTTGGAGCACTTGTTGCAGCCGTACGGCTTCACGCCGCCGTGCGTCCTCTCGTGGACGAGCAGCGCGCTGCGTTGTCTGAAGCCTTTCCCGCAGGCTTTGCAGATGAAGGCCCAGCCGGCGGCGTGCAGGCTCCCGTGCACCTTCAGGTGCGCGGCCTGAGAGAAGCTGCGTCCGCACACGTCGCAGCTGAACGGCCGGCGGCCCGAGTGGACGAGCTGATGCCGGCGCAGGTTGGCGGCCACGCTGAAGCTCTTGCTGCAGGCGTGGCAGCTGAAGGCCTTCTCGCCGGTGTGGACGCGGCGGTGAACCGTCAGGCTGCTCCGGCTGGAGAAGCGCTTGTCGCACTGGTCGCAGGCGTGCGGCCGCTCGCCAGAGTGCATCTGCAGGTGGACGCTGAGGCCGCTGCGTTGGCTGAAGCTCTTCTCACAGACGCTGCAGCTGAACGGCCTCAGGCCTCCGTGGACCGTCCTCTGGTGGACCAGGACACTGTGGCGCGCCGTGAATCCTTTGCCACACGAGGGGCAGGTGAAGGGTTTCTGCTTCAGGTGGACTCTCTGGTGAGCCGACAGGTAGCTGCGTTTAGAGAACTCCTTCCCACACTCGGCGCACCTGAGCGTCTCGTCTGCTCCCGGACTCGTCGGCCGGCGTCTCCTGGACGGACATGTGGACGACGCGTGAGTCCTCAGGTGGCTCCAGGTCCTGAACGCTTTCCCGCAGCGAGAGCAGCTGAGTGGACGCCGCTTCCTGCGGATGCCGAAGCTCCGCCCACCGCCTGCAGCTGCAGTCTGATCCGATTGGCTGGGGCCGCCTGTAGGAGCGTCTGATTGACTGTCGGCCTGAGGGTCTGCAGCAGGAGGGGCGGAGTCTAGGGACACAGTGGTTATCAGGCCTGAGAAATAACCCCGGTTCTCTGACATAAAACATGCAGCCAATCACAAACTGAGAAGTAAAACTACAAACACTCAACAGAACCGTCGCATCCACTCATTATTTCAGAAAGAATCAGATCAACTCCACATGAGGAACAACTTTATTAAGAACTACTTAAAAGTAGGATCTAAAGTTTCTTTACAACTATTCTAAACAGATCTGGGTGTAAACTCATGTGTTTCATTTATTCTAGTCTTTCTCCACCAAATAATGGGAAGATTTCTGAAACTGACTGATGTAAAACTATGAGACATTCCTCTAACATCAAAGAGACTAAGACTTCGGCTTCATGAGCTCTTGTGTAATAAAATATTCTGAAATATTGTCTCTGAAGTGTTTGTAGCTCCCTGGTGATTGTCATGAATTTATTAATGACGTTTATTTAAATAAACAGAGTCTGACCTTTGACCTCCAGCAGTGAGATGAGCTGCAGCAGCAAAACGTCACAGAGTCTCTTCATCACGTCCTCCAGCTCCTTCAACACAGACCTTCATCATCATCATCATCATCATCACCATCATCATCACCATCATCATCATCATCATCACCTTCATCATCATCATCATCACCATCATCATCACCATCATCATCATCAATATCATCATCACCATCATCACCATCATCATCATCACCTTCATCACCATTATCATCATCATCATCATCATCATCACCATCATCATCATCATCATCATCATCATCACCATCATCATCATCATCATCATCAATATCATCATCACCATCATCATCATCACCATCATCATCATCATCATCACCTTCATCATCATCATCATCATCATCACCATCATCATCATCATCACCTTCATCATCACCATCACCATCACCATCATCATCACCATTATCATCATCATCACCACCTTCATCATCACCATCATCATCATCACCATTATCATCATCATCATCACCATCATCATCATCATCATCATCACCTTCATCACCTTCATCACCACCATCATCACCATCATCATCATCATCACCACCTTCATCATCACCATCATCACCATCATCATCATCACCATCATCATCATCAATATCATCATCATCATCATCACCACCTTCATCATCACCATCACCATCATCACCATCATCATCATCACCACCTTCATCATCACCATCATCATCATCATCATCACCTTCATCACCTTCATCACCACCATCATCATCATCATCATCATCACCATCATCATCATCATCACCTTCACCCTCTAACTCATATGTATATATCTGTACAGCTCTATTTTTATTTATTTTTAATTGATTTCACGTCTTTCTTCTTCTTCTCTTTCTCAGTTTTGAAAGTTTACGTGCTTTTATTGTGAAAGTCCGCCTCGTTTAACGGCCGACTTCCGTCATTTTCCCGTTACCGTGACGTGACTGACCTCCATGCCGCCGGTTCCGGGTTGGAGAGAAACTCTGAGGCTGATTTCAGTCACCGCCGCGGACCTGAAGTCCCGGAGGACGGAGGACAACGAGTCTGACACAGACATGCTAACGGACCGGAAGTGGAGAGGAACACTTCCGGGTGAGGTCATGTTGATGACGTGGACGGGAGATAGGACGCTGCCCCCTGGAGGAAGGTCAGCAACACGACAACAGAGATGTTTATAAATGAATTTATACAGTGTATAAAGTTGCTATAATCCAGCATATTTCTGTCTACAGATGTTCTTTAATATGCTCTGTCCTATCAAATAAACATCCGTTATAAGTTAAATCTAAATATAGAAACATAAATAATTTATAATTAAGTTAAAAAATAAGAAAAAAATAAATAGAATTTAAAGGACTCCAGATAAAATAATTTATCACACTGAAAAACTGAAATGACAAATTAGAATTTATGTCAATGTTTGTGAACGAAAATATTTTTTAAGATAATAAACATTAAAAAAGAAACATTAAGTTAAAAACGAATCAGAAAGAGTAAAAACACAAAATCATGAGTAACTTAAGTAATAAATGTAAAGTGAAAATGAAGTTCTGCTGTTAAAGTAAATTATATTAAACAGACGATAGATTCCATATTTATTAGTGAAAGTGCATTTTATTCCTCAACGTCGTCTAGAAATGATCCAAATTTATTAATTCTAAATATCTGAATAAATCAGATTCAGAGAGACCAGCAGGAGGCAGCAATGGGCCAGGAATCAGAAACATGTAGGATCAGGATCAAGATCAGAATCAGGATCAGGATCAGGATCAGGATCAAGATCAGGATCAGGATCAAGATCAGGATCAAGATCAGGATCAGAATCTGAATCTGAATCAGGATCAGGATCAGGATCTGAATTTGAATCAGGATCAGGATCAGAATCAGAATCAGGATCAGGATCAGGATCTGAATCAGAATCTGAATCAGGATCAGGATCAGGATGTAGGATCA
The DNA here is from genome assembly GCF_022458985.1 of Mugil cephalus. Lineage (NCBI taxonomy): Eukaryota > Metazoa > Chordata > Actinopteri > Mugiliformes > Mugilidae > Mugil > Mugil cephalus. Next base: position 252,133 of record NC_061782.1, read on the forward strand.
AGATCAGAATCAGAATCTGGATCAGGATCAGAATCTGAATCTGAATCTGAATCTGAATCAGGATCAGGATCTGAATCAGGATCAGAATCAGAATCAAGATCAGGATCAGGGTCAGAATCAGTATCTGAATCAGGATCGGGATCAGGATCTGAATCAAGATCAGGATCAGAATCTGAATTTGAATCAGGATCAGGATCAGAATCAGAATCAGGATCAGGATCAGGATCTGAATCAGAATCTGAATCAGGATCAGGATCAGGATCAGAATCAAGATCAGGATCAGGATCAGAATCTGAATTTAAATCAGGATCAGGATCAGAATCAGAATCAGAATCAGGATCAGGATCAGGATCAGGATCTGAATCAGAATCGGAATCAGGATCTGAATCAGAATCAGGATCAGGATCAGGATCAGGATCTGAATCAGGATCAGGATCAGGATCTGAATCACAGCAGCACAACAAATTTAAAAGCTTCTCCATTAACCCGTATGTGATATTGATTCATTTTATAATATTTAGGATGTTTTGAGTGTTTTCATGAATAAATGTAGAAACTAAAACTTTTAAACGTGTCTGGGATGATTGAGATGATTCTTAGAGTTCAGACTTTCAGACTTTTATCAGAGTAAATCCAGTTTCTGTCTTATATTCCACATGTATTGAAGAACAGTTTTTCCTTCATGTGTGTGAGTGAACTCGGAGGATTTCAGTGAAAGTGAAGTGACCTCGACCTCCTCTAATCTAATTCCATCCACACTGATGAGAATCAGGAAACTAGTGGATAATTAATTTGGGCTGCGATCATCCCGACACAGAAAGTCTGTTAAACGCAAACAGATGCTGTGATTTAATAGAAAGATTAAACTGAGAAAGAGACGAGGCTCCGAGGTCAGAGACTGATGAGAGGAAATAAATCAGTTTATGAGGCGACGTTAGAGAGACGTAGCATCCTAGAGCACATGCTACCACGGTTAGCATCCACTTAGCCTTCCCTCCTTCCTTCCCTCCTTCCTTCCTTCCCTCCTTCCTTCCTTCCTTCCCTTCTTATTTCTATTTGTCTGGCCTGTGACGTCTCTCTGCCACTAGGGGGCCTCACATGTTTCCTCTGAACGAAGCTTTAATTTCCTTTAATTTCTTAATTTATTGGGGATTTTTTCCTTTTAAGAGTCAGAAGCAGCTGTCGTAGAGTTTAAAGTCCGATTTAAAAGCAACACTCGAGGAATTAGGTCACACTCTGCAGTCAGTGATCCTCCTCCTCCTCCTCCTCCTCCTCCTCCTCCTCCTCCACAGCAGAGGAGGTGGATTGGATCTTAATTCGTTTTCTGCAGCGCTGCAGATGTTCTGCTGCTAATCGTTCAAATTAGGGTTAAAGCTCCAGACTTAGAGCTGGATCACAAACAAGCTCCAGGAATAAAACCCACTTCCATCCAGGGCTGTTAGACCAGGACCCAGAGCGCAGGACCACGTACCACATTTACACAACTCAAATAGTTTTTACATTTATTCCCCTTCACAGACTCAAACAATTCATGCTGCTCTGTTACCGTTAGTATTCATATTTATATTTTTACTTTATCTTGTTTATTCCCTGTTTACTAGTATCTATATTATATTATATTATAATATATTATATTATAATATAGGACCGGGTCCTGAGGGGGACCGGGTCCTGAGGGGGACCGGGTCCTGAGGAGGTCCGGGTCCTGAGGGGGACCGGGTCCTGAGGAGGACCGGGTCCTGAGGAGTCCGGGTCAATGATCCCAAACCTGGAATAACCGGATACTATTTAATATCATCCTCCGTCTTTTATTCGTCTGTTGACAGTTTTGTTGACGTGCAGCTGTTTGAGGTGAACACATCTGTTCTCCATGTGACTAACAGCTGGGTTCTGTCTGGATGTGGAGAATTAGTTTTTAGTTTAGCCCGGTGTCCCCCCTAAGAGGAGGACTGGACCACAGACTCGTCTGGACCCTGATCTGACATCGTAGTTTGGACTTTATTCCTAAAAAGGGGAAATAATCTTGAGTACATGTTGATTCCTGAATAAAAACAGAATTAAAAAAGAAAGGAAACGAAGGGAAAGTCCCCCAGAGACGATGGATGAGGACGGGGGGACTGTGGACCCACAAAGACCCCCAGACCCCCCCGTGGACGACCTGGTTCTGTCCACTGAAGGACTCCGTCCCCCTCCAGCCACCTGGAACCAGACCAAGCACATCAGTGAAACCAGATCCTGACCTGATTCCTCAGACCCAGAACCACAACCAGAACCACAACCAGAACCACAACCAGAACCACAACCTGAGTAGATCCATCCCAAAGCTGAGATCTACTTTAGACCAGAACCAAGACGAAACCACATCATCAGAGTCTCAGAAAGTCTCTAATCAGGACCCTGAGTTTAAAACCTGTAGACTCCATGGAGGAGGTGGGTCAACTAGACTATAGGGACCCTGGACTATAGGGACCCTCTGGACTATAGGGACCCTGGTCTATAGGGACCCTGGACTATAGGGACCCTCTGGACTATAGGGACCCTGGACTATAGGGACCCTCTGGACTATATGGACCCTGGTCTATAGGGACCCTCTGGACTATAGGGACCCTGGACTATAGGGACCCTGGTCTATAGGGACCCTCTGGACTATAGGGACCCTCTGGACTATAGGGACCCTGGTCTATAGGGACCCTGGACTATAGGGACCCTGGTCTATAGGGACCCTCTGGACTATAGGGACCCTCTGGACTATAGGGACCCTCTAGACTATAGGGACCCTCTAATGACCCTGGACCCTGGTCTATAGGGACCCTGGTCTATAGGGACCCTGGACCCTGGACTGTATATATATATACAGATATACTGTGTGTATATATATATATTTATATATATTTATATTTATTTATATATACACACGATATTTCCAAGAACAGTAAAATAAGTGGATTTTACGAAATGACATGAAGCAAACAGCTGATTTCAAACCAGAGCAGAAAGTTTTTCCGTGGGTGTTTTGTTCTGTGGACTCACGCCATCATCTCGTTTAGACTCTGATTGAATGTTAATCCTAAAATGGATTTAAGGCTGAAGATCCCGTCCGAGTGTCACGCAGCGACTAAATCACAAAGAGCAGAATTATTGGAATGTTATTGGATTATTACCAGAGACAGAAAAACATCAGAGAAGCTCGGTTCCTGACGCAGAGGTTAGAGTCCGGGATCAGCTTCGTTTAGAAGTTAAATGTTTTACTGGTTTTACTCTTCGTTCTGTAGAAAAAGCTGCAAAGATTCATTTAGATGTTGATCATGTGACCTTCAGTCTCATTTAAGTCTTCATACTTTTTTTTTATTTCATCAAATAAATTTGCAGATTTATCAGAACTGAGACTTATAATAATTATAATGTATAATAATGTTTAATTTGATTTAAATTTAAATTAAATGAATAATTTTTTATTTTATTTCATGTTTAATTGAATAATTCACAGATTCTTTGCTGTTGTTGTCTGAGTGCTGCCCCCTGCAGGTCACAGCAGGTTTGACACGTGTTTGTTTGGGGAGGTCAAAGGTCACAGGTGACAGAGACAGAAATGAAATGAAATGTAAATTCCTCTGTGGAGCCTTTAAGCAGATAATTAATAACGAAGCCGGGATTAACGTTGTTTACATCCTGTAATCTGCAGACAAACATCTGGATTAGAGCCAACGAGCAGGAGGGGGAGGAGGAGGAGGAGGGAGAGGAGGAGCAGGAGGGAGAGGAGGAGGAAGAGGAAGGAGGAGGAGGAGGAAGGAGGAGGAGGAGAAGACTGAGCTACAAAAAGAATTTATTATATTTTTTATTCATGTAAAGTCAGAATTTTATCAGTTTTTCTCATTTGTATATTTAAATTTCTATATTTGTGCAGAATCGTTTTAACTTTTTCCTCAGTTCTGACTCAGTAAATCACAAAGTTTAATTCTTATCTTTTTCAGGCGTAGTTTAACTCGCCTCCAACATCACAACTATACTTTGACTTTTCAGATTAAAAGACTGAGATAGAAAATGCAGATGATGTCAGATGTGTTCAGGGTCGATCTGTTAGAGACAGGACATGACTTCAAAACGAGTTTCTGCTTTAATCCGACTGTAACTGGACACTCAAACACATGTGAACGTGTTATTCCACTAATATCAGAGTCGTCCTTGTTCCAACTCCCTCAGGAGTTTTACTGTTTAAAGTTGCTCATGAAGTTCATCGTTGTTTTGTAGCCGAACAGTGAACTCATGCTCTCCTCAGTCTGTGGTGGAGGATGTTTCAGTTTCCCTGGTCTGAGGTCACTTCACTTCACTTTACTAGTTTATTGTGACGTGGACGGTTCCTTTGAATCCACTGTACAAAGTGTCAGCTTCAGCTAATGAAGCTAATTTCCAGCTGTGGTCCTGGGCCGGTGCTGAAGGTCAGAGGTGGGAGGCGGCCGCCTCCTTCTGCTGCGTCTGCTTGCGGTGAGCTTTGGTCTGCAGATGCGCCTTGAGGAAGGTGAGGAGGCGGAAGTGTTTCCCGCAGTCGTGGCAGCTGTAGGGCGTCTCTCCGGTGTGGATGCTGCGGTGCCTCATGAAGCTGGTGGCCAGGTTGAAGGTCTTGGAGCAGAGCGAACAGCGGTAGGGCTTCTCCCCGGTGTGGGTGTACCTGTGGTCCCGGAGCAGGTCCTTCAGGCGGTAGCTCTTCCCGCAGATGTCGCAGTGGAAGGGCTTCTCCCCGGTGTGGCTCCTCTGGTGGACCCGGTGCTGCGACGAGTTGGGGAACTTCTTCCCGCAGACGTCACAGCTGACGATGGAGCCCGTGGACGGCAGCTGGTCGGCCGGGAGCTCGTGGGAGTGTTTGCTGATGACGTGGTTCTTCAGGTACCGGAAGCTCTTGCCACAGATGGAGCAGAGCTGCCTCTCTCCGCTGTGGATGAGCTGGTGGCTGCGCAGGTTGGTGGCCTGGGTGAAGCCCTTGCCGCAGGTGGAGCAGTGGTACGGTCGGACCTCCTGGTGCACCAGTTTGTGGCGGTTGAGGTGGCAGGCGTGGTAGAAGCTTTTCCCACAGACGTCGCAGATGAAGGTCTTCTGGAAGTGCGTGGTCCTGTGTGTCTTCAGCACGCTGACGCTGGAGTAGCATTTCCCACACATGTCGCAGTGGAAGGGCTTCTCCCCGGTGTGCCGCGCCTTCGCGTGGATGTCGCGGTGAGCTTTGTGGTTGAACCTCTTGGGGCAGTAGTCGCAGGCGTAGGGCAGCAGGCCGTGCTCCTTCATCTCATGCTGGCGGAGCTTCAGGATGCCGGAGAACATCGCCCCACATGCGGAGCACACGGGGTGAGACTTCCTGTCGTGGTCGGCGAGACGCTCGGCGTTCAGAAACATCATGCCGCAACGTGAGCACGGCAGGAGAATCTCTGCAGCCGCTCTCGCGCCGTCTTTCCTCCTCCGCCCGACGCGACCCGTCCTCGACGCAGCAGCACCAGGCGGCGACAGCGAAGGCGGCCGGGCGTACTCATGGTCATCAGCCTGGGGGGGGGCAGGGGGGGAGGAGCCGTGCAGCGCTGTCTCCTCACCTGAGAGGCCTTTATGTTCACCTGCAACAAGAGCTCCTGGTTAGTAACTAGTTGGTCCCATCCAGGTACGACACAGTGTCACCGTTAGACTTCTGCAAATACACCGATCCACAGAAAAGCCTCCTCCACCTGGATCTGACCGAGCTCAGAGTCCAGCGCCTCCTGGTGGATCAGTACTTCAACAAGTTCTTTAAGAACAACTGATGCAATGAGGAGCTTCTCATTTCTTCACCAACCATTTCCAGAGAGGTTCAGGGAGCGTGAGACCAGACCAGAGTCCAGACCTGAGTCCAGACCAGAGTCAAGACCAGAGTCCAGACCTGAGTCCAGACCAGAGACCAGACCTGAGTCCAGACCTGAGTCCAGACCAGAGTCAAGACCAGAGTCCAGACCTGAGTCCAGACCAGAGACCAGACCAGAGTCCAGACCTGAGTCCAGACCTGAACCCCACAGAGAAAGTTTGGGATGAGCTGGAGACTCAGACATAATATAGACTCAATACAAGATCTGTGGAGTCAATGGAGTCAAAGCTGGAGGAGCTCCGCCCACAGACTAGAGGGGGGGGGAGCTCCGCCCACAGACTAGAGGGGAGGAGCTCCACCCACAGACTAGAGGGGGAGGAGCTCCGCCCACAGACTAGACGGGGGAAGCTCCGCCCACAGACTAGAGGGGAGGAGCTCCGCCCACAGACTAGAGGGGAGGAGCTCCGCCCACAGACTAGAGGGGAGGAGCTTTATTGGCCAGGCGGCGTATTACATCTTTAACCTTGAACTCACCACTAGCGCTGTTAGCATTGTTAGCAGTGCTCGGCAGCAGACACCTGGAGTCGGCAGCAGCGCTCTACGAGACAGAGAACAGTCGTGAGTGTTTGGGTTCGTTCGGTGTCATCGTTCGTCTTCTCGGACTCGGCTTGGATTCACCTCGTACATCAGGATGTAGGTCGGCTCTGCGGGGGGGGCGCCGTCCCCCCCGTCCCCCCCGTCCTCACCTGAAACACAGAACAACACGATGAGTGCGTCACAGCAATTCAACCTTCAAGGGATCAACAGCTTCATCAAAACAGACGATTTTCAAATGGAGTCTGGTGCAGTGGGTTAAGTTTAATTGATAGATTTAATGTCCCCAAGTCACCCTGAAGAGTTTGAGAATTAAATCCTTTACAGCACAGGTGTCAAACATGTGGCCTGTGGACCAAAAGTGGCCACCAGACGGTCTAATCTGGGTCAGGGTTCATGAATTTACATAGAAGTAATTCATTTAATGGAAATAACTTCTGTCTCTACTTTATCCACAGGTTTATTTATAACACTGAGACCAGGACTAGACAGAACCAGGATCCAGGTGTAGATCCAGGTCCCCCCTCGGTTTAGAGTATCAATCATTCATTAAACCTCCTCCGCTGCCATCACACTGATCCTCGTCCGGCTTCGTCGGCTCAACTATCTTCAGGATTTTCTCCACGGCGTCGACACACAGACTTTCCACCAGAGCCCCGAGTTTCTCCTGAGAGGACGTTAGAGTCTGGAGTCAGTTACAGGTTTTCACCTGGGTTTAACTGGGAGGACACACAAACACTAACAAATACCACAAAATAACATATATCACAATATCACAATAACACTTATTATTTAGTTTCATGGTCTGGAATCAGGAGGTAAAATCTGACAGAGCTGTTACTCCAGAAAGTCAGAATTTGAACTCAAAATTGGGCCAAGAACATTTTTAATTAGGCTTTAACTGAACTTTAACTGTTTAAGAACGGAAAAAAAGATGTAAACTCAAAGGTCTGACCAAGAAAATCACAAACTTCTATTAAAAATATAACAGAAAGACCCATAACTGAATAATAATTATCTGCTACTCCGCAAGGCGCTAAAATTCAAATCTGAAACTCAAAATTTAAATTTAATCTCAATATTTGGATATATCATTTATTGTTGAAAGTTTTATTTTGTTTTATTTTATTTATTGTCACAGCTTAAAAAAAAAAAAGTCAAATAAAGTTTAAATTTATCAAAAACTGAGATATAAATAAGAGAAGTCGAGTTTTAATGATTATGTTTTTAAGTCGTTATTGTGACGTTTAGCCAGATAATTTTCATTTATTAAGGTTTTTATTTATTTAGCATTTAGAGCGATCACAGCCAGAGGGAGACGCTGCAGAACCTGCCTAAAAATCTTTATGTTTTCAACTTTTCTTTTGTGTCACTTCAGTTTACTCATGAATATGTGAACATACAATGATCTACACCATAAAGACACAACTAATAGTGAATTCGGCGCAAGTCACTTTACGACCATGACATTTATTGTCATTTTAAAGAGTTGTTAACCAGTTAGCCGCCGCTAGCCGCGTTAGCTTACCTCAGTCTCGGGGTTTTGTTCCTTTAAAGATAATTTCTCGGCCGCTGTAAAAATCTCCGCCACCACCGCCCTGGCCAGATTATTCACCACGAGCGCCACTTGGTTTTTAAAAGTCAACAAATCCACCATGTTGAATAATCCTGGCTCGAAACGCTCGGTTAGCTTAGCTTAGCATACAAACGGCTAAATGCGGAAGAGGGAAGTGACGTCACTGTCTCCTCCAGCGACAGTCACTCCATAAATGAGATGAAATAAAGAAATATAATATTTATTTGACTAAATCTATTGAGTTCAGTCATATTATTGAGGCCGGGAAGTCTTCACTGTTTTATGTGTTGTTTTATTCAGGTCAACTCTGGACGTACGTAGCCAATAAACTGAATGAACATGTCTAACCTTCAATTAGACGATTTTTACATGAAGTTTGTTTTTTCTTTTGTAAATAAAATGACTTAAATAATTCAACTACAATAAGGCACTGAGATCATTTGCTGTAACATTATTTTCCCATATGCTTCAACTAAATATTTTATACATTTGTGTTTAATATTTTACAATCATTTCAACTACAAAGTCAAAGGATTTTCTTTTACATAATTATGTTGACGAGTATAAATTGTATATATATATTTTTCAAATCAGATTATTAAAATTAAAATACTTCATGTATAAATCAGTGGCTGACAGACTAATTGGTTATTCTCCATGTTTAAAAAATAAATATAATATAATATAATATAATATAATATAATATAATATAATATAATATAATATAATATAATATAATATAATATCTCTTAGACCCGTTTTCATGTTAATGATGAAAATAAAAATTCCAGTGATTCCAAAAATATTTTTATTGACCAGCTGCTGAACTTCCAGCTGTACATAAATATGATGATAATAAACACTTTTTAAATATTACATTTAAGTTACATTCGTTCACGGTGCTTCACTCAGGTCCAACTAGAAAACCCACAGAAACCAACAGGAAGGAAACATTCAATAAAAAACAAACAAACAAACATGGAAATAAAGAACGAACACAGACAGAAACATCGTCGTTCACATCCGTCAGAAAACATTTGCTCTGATTCCAGACGTCGATCAGACGCGGCGCCGTTAGCCTTCCTCCACGTGTTAGCATAGGCTCTGCTTCCTGGGAGCGCAGCTAGCAAACAGCTAACGTTCTCATTAGCATGTTGTTCATCAACAGTTAGCATGATAAAATGCTGCCCACTGGTAATAGCATGCTAACATGCTAGCAGACTTTAACCTTTTAAATTATTAATAGTAGCGTCGTAACGAATGATGTCACATCTGCTTGTTCATTGGCTGAGCTCCCTCAACGTAGAGCCAATCAAATCCTAGGACAGAGTTACATCATCAGACTCCTCCCACATTCAGCTGTGTTCGTCCGATTCGCGGCCGCTGGGCCGTTGTGGCGAGGAGGCGGTCCTCATCGAGGCTCCGCCCCCTTCCTCCTGCTGCTGCTGTTTGGAGGAGCTGGACAGGTCGATGGCCACCTCCTCCTCCATCTCCTCCTCCTCGTCCTCCTCCTCCTCCAGTAGCTCCTCCTCCTCCACCTCCCTGGCCTCGCCGCCACGCCGCTCCGGTGCCTCGCAGAACGAATCGGAGCGAGTCGAGTCTGAGGCCGGAGGACTCGAACACTTCTTGGACATCTCCAGAGATTTCTTGTGCATCCCTGTGAGGACGGAGTCAGATCACAATTCAGTCGGGTCTGTGAGACACAGGCGGGTCTAGACCAGAACCAGAACCAGGTCTAGTCCAGGTCCTAAACCAGACTTTACTTAAGGACACTTGAACGGTGTAAACGTTGTCACAGAATTCAGTTTGAAGGTTGTTCCTGATGAAACGATCGTGTTCATTTAACCTTAGTGAAATGTTTGTGTGGAGATAATCAGGATCTGAAGACGAGACATGATGTCATCATGTGACCTCATCCTCTCAGTGTGATGTCATCATGTGACCTCATCCTCTCAGTGTGATGTCATCCTCTCAGTGTGATGTCATCACATTAGTGTGATGTCATCATGTGACCTCATCCTCTCAGTGTGACCTCATCCTCTCAGTGTGATGTCATCACATTAGTGTGATGTCATCATGTGACCTCATCCTCTCAGTGTGATGTCATCATGTGACCTCATGCTGTGTGACGTCATCATGTGACCTCATCCTCTCAGTGTGATGTCATCATGTGACCTCATCCTCTCAGTGTGATGTCATCATGTGACCTCATCCTCTCAGTGTGACCTCATCCTCTCAGTGTGATGTCATCATGTGACCTCATCCTCTCAGTGTGATGTCATGCTGTGGTGTCATGCTGTGATGTCATGCTGTGATGTCATGGTGTGGTGCGTTGGCGTGGCACTGACGTGCATGCGGCTCACCGAGCAGCCAGGGGGCGCAGGATCCCATCATGCCGTTCTTGGCGGAGTTGAGGATGGACTCGGGCAGCGGGATGGAGTGACGCACCATGGCGCCGTACAGGCCGTACTCCGCCATGACGCTGCTGCGGCCCCAGCACTTCTCACGCTTACGCCACTTGGCTCGTCGGTTCTGGAACCACACCTGGAAACCAAACCAGGACGTACGGTTCAGTCTGAACGAATCTAACCAGACTATAACCAGATTATAACCAGGTTATAACCAGACTATAACCAGACTATAATCAGATTATAACCAGACTATAACCAGATTATAACCAGATTATAACCAGACTATAACCAGACTATAACCTGGTTATAACCAGATTATAACCAGACTATAACCAGACTATAACCAGACTATAACCTGGTTATAACCAGATTATAACCAGACTATAACCAGACTATAACCAGATTATAACCAGATTATAACCAGACTATAACCAGACTATAATCAGACTATAACCAGATTATAACCAGATTATAACCAGATTATAACCAGATTATAACCAGACTATAACCAGACTATAACCAGATTATAACCAGACTATAACCAGACTATAATCAGACTATAACCAGATTATAACCAGATTATAACCAGATTATAACCAGACTATAACCAGGTTATAACCAGGTTATGACCCCACCCTCTCACCTGTATCCGGTCCTCTGGCAGCTCCGTCTTCATGGCGAGCATCTCTCGGGCGTAGACGTCGGGGTAATGAGCTTCATGGAAAGCTTTCTCCAGCTCCTCCAGCTGGTGGGAGGTGAACACCGTCCTGCAGCAGAGAACAAGCTGGATCAACACCTGGATCTACACCTGGATCTACACCTGGATCTGCACCTGGATCAACGCCTGGATCTACACCTGGATGTAGACCTGGTCCTAGATTTGGCTTCATGTGATCTTTTAATCCATTACATTTTACAACACAGGTGACAAACATATAAAGTGGCCACTAGATGGTTTATTCTGGTCCACAGCACGAATGTCTGACAGTCAGGGCAATATATTCAGAGAACCCAACACTGAGACCAGGACCAGAACCAGGACTAGAGCCAGGACCAGACCCAGGACCAGAACCAGGACCAGAATCAGGACTAGAACCAGGACCAGAACCAGGACCAGACAGCAGACACACATGAACCCAGATTACACTGATTTAAGTTAAGACAGTTCATAATAATAATAATAAAAATAATAATAATAATAATAATAATAATAATAACATAATAATAATAATAATAATAATAATAATAATAATAATAATAATAATAATAATGATAATTATAATAAATATAAACTGTGTCTTTTCTCTAACACTAAAGTGTGTATTTGTCGTTATTTACAGGTTTTTATTGTGTTGTGTTACTGGTCTGCCCCCCCCAGAATAATTTAAATCTTTGCCAACGATTTAAAAATATTTAAGATTTAAGACAAGTAAATGAAGATAAAGAAGATGTAAATGTTTAGTTTCTTTGGATTAATCCAATAAAACATGAATGAATTATTATTTTCTTTTATTTATCTGTTAAAATGTTTGAAATGAATTTAGTTTAAAGCTCTTACCGTTTATTTCTAACAACGAATTTTATTTGAAACGATCAATATTTCTAATTTAATTTTAAATAAAGAAATATAAATCTGAATAGTTCAGCTTTAAATCATTTAAACAGAAAAACAAACCCTTCGTTTCGTTTAGCTTCAATTCCTCTAAATTCGGCTGAATTATTAAATCACTGATCCATTTTTCTGCTTTAGAATAAAAACTAAATTATAATAAAGTAATAAAATTGTAAAAAAAAAACAAAGTAAATTAATTAGTTCAGCTTTAAAACATTTAAACATGAGAAAACGAACCTATTTTAACTTAAATTCTTTTCAATCGGTTGAACTATTGAATAATTTATTCAATTTAGAATAAAAACGAAATTATAATAAAAGAGTAGATAAATAATGATAATAAGTAAATCCCTTTTAATTATAACTTCGGTTCTTAATTATTAAATCATTGATTCATGTTTCGGCGTTAGAATAAAAACTAAATTATAATAACATAATTAAATAAAACGTAAATTTTAGTTGTAATTTAAATTCTTATGAGTAAATCACTGATTCCGTTTAGAATAAAATATAAATAAATAATAAAACAAAATATAAATCTAATTAGTGAATAAAGAATACAAATCTCTTTTTTAATTGTACCTTAAATTCTTTTAAATCGGTTGAATTATGAAACCAGTGATTCAGTTTAGATTAAAAACTAAATTATAAGAGAGTAGATAAGTAATAAGTGATAAAATCAAATCTAATTAGACCAATCGGAAAACAAAGCTCTTCAAATTGTAACTTAAATTCTTAAATTTTAAATAATTGGTTTATTGGTTTGTTTTTTTGTTGAAAGTTAAATTCTTTTAAATCCGTTGAATTGTTAAATTACGGTTTATAAATTAGACGGTTTATTTTATTTTTTTCTTGTTTAGAATAAAATCGAAATTATGATAAAATAATAAAATGAAATGTAAATGTTATTAGTACAGAATGAAATAATTTAAACGGAAAACAAAGCTCTTTCACATTAAATAATTAATTATTAAATAATTGGTTTATTGGTTTGGTTTTTAAAAGTTAAATTCTTTTAAATCCGTTAAATTGTTAAATTACTGGTACATTTTTTTCTTGCTTAGAATAAAAACTACATAATAATAAAGGAGTAAAATGTGGTTCGTATGAAAGGTGGATGCTCGGCTTGTGGATGGAGTGATGGGTGGTGCTGCGTCCTCACCGGTGCCTCCTCTTCTTCCTCTTCTGGGATCCGCCGCTGCTCTTCGGGTCGTTCCTGTCGGACAGACACTCTTCATCTGAAACAGGGTTAAAACATTCTGTCAGATAAACCTCATTCTCTTCTCTGTTCCCTGGGATAAATGAGCCGGTCCGGGCCGGTCCGGGCCGGGCCGGGCCGGTCCGTACCGGAGTAGGCGTCCCTCTGGGCCTCCAGGTTCTGCAGGTAGTGGCTCTCGGTCCGGGCCTGGAGCAGCGGCAGGTGTCCGGGTAGGAAGCAGGGGGTCCCGGAGGGCTGCTGGGCCGCCAGGCTGCACAGGAACCCGAGGCCGAGGGGCAGCGACCCCCCCGGGAAGGAGAAGCCGCCGAGCCCCCCTCCTCCTCCTCCGCCTCCTCCGCCGGGGCCCGGCGGCTCGGCCCCGGGCCCGGCGGAGGCCACCGAGGCGGAGAGACCCGGGGCCGAGCCGGGCTGCTCCAGGCCCAGGAGGTCGGTGATGGCGAAGCCTTTGGACCGGAACCCGGAGCCGTGGAGCCGGGACTTGTCGATGCCGAAGCCCGGAGACAACATCCGGACCCGGGGCTTCTCCTCGCTGAGGTCCTCCCTGCCCGTCATGACCGAGGATGAGGAGGAGCAGGAGGCTGATGATGAAGGTGATGAAGGCGCTGAGCGGGCTCCATTTATCTGGTCCCGGCCCCCGGAGATCACGGAGGCAGCCAATCAGGAGCCAGGGAGGAGGAGGAGGAGGAGGAGGAGGAGGAGGAGGAGGGGGGGGGGGGGGGGGGATCTCCCGCTTTTCTCTTTTCAATCCCAGAGGATTAATTGGCACCAATTTATCTCCAATCCGATCAGAGAGGAGGAGGAGGAGGAAGAGGAGGAAGAGGAGGAAGAGGAGGAGGAGGAGGAGGAGGAAGAGGAGGAGGAGGAAGAGGAGGAGGAAGAGGAAGAGGAGGAGGAAGAGGAGGAGGAGGAGGAGGAGGAGGAAGAGAAGGAGGAGGAGGAGGAGGAGGAAGAGAAGGAGGAGGAGGAGGAGGAGGAAGAGGAGGAGGAGGAGGAAGAGGAGGAGGAAGAGGAAGAGGAGGAGGAAGAGGAGGAGGAGGAGGATAATTGATTTTTAATGTATTATTATTAATAATAATATTGAGTCAGAGCTGAGGGATTAATGGGCAGATTATAGATCATAACATCATAAATAATAAACAGTAAATCAGTCAGAGAGAGTCAGAGTCAGAGAGTCAGAGTCAGAGAGTCAGAGAGTCAGAGTCAGAGAGTCAGAGAGTCAGAGAGTCAGAGAGTCAGAGAGTCAGAGAGTCAGAGTCAGAGAGTCAGAGAGTCAGAGTCAGAGAGTCAGAGTCAGAGTCAGAGAGTCAGAGTCAGAGAGTCAGAGAGTCAGAGTCAGAGAGTCAGAGTCAGAGAGTCAGAGAGTCAGAGTCAGAGTCAGAGAGTCAGAGAGTCAGAGTCAGAGAGTCAGAGTCAGAGAGTCAGAGTCAGAGAGTCAGAGAGTCAGAGTCAGAGAGTCAGAGAGTCAGAGAGTCAGAGAGTCAGAGTCAGAGAGTCAGGCTGGACACAATGTTTGATTTTTGTAGAAGAAGGAGAAGAAGGAGAAGAAGGAGAAGAGGAGACCAGGAGGAGAAGGAGAATCCGATCAGGAGAGAAGTTCAGAAAATGAGAGTTGTGCCTGTTAAAATCCCCCTCTCCTCTCCTCCTCCTCTCCCCCCCTCTCCTCCCTCCTCCTGGTTCCTCCTCCTCTCCTCTCTTCCTCCTCCTCCTCCTTCCTCCCTCCTCTCTCCTCTCCTCTCTCCTCCTTCCTCCTCTCCTCTCTCCTCTCCTCTCTCCTCCTCTCCCTCCTTCTCCTCCCCCTGTCCCTCTCCTCCTCCTCTTCCTCCTCGTCTCCTCCTCGTCTCCTCTGCCTCCTCGTCTCCTCCTCCTCCTCGTCTCCTCCTCGTCTCCTCTGCCTCCTCGTCTCCTCCTCCTCGTCTCCTCCTCTCCTCGTTCTCCGTCTTTCCTCCTCTGTATCCTCGACTCGCTCGTGTCTTCTCATGTCTCTCTCTCCTCTCTGTTCTCTCGTCTCTTGTTGCTGCCTCGTTCCTCTGTCTCCTCTGTTCCTCTCGTCTCTCTTGCTGCTCGTTCTGGTGTTTCTGTCTCATCGTCTCCTCTGTCTCCTTGTCAGTTTTGTTCTGTGTTTGTCTGTGATGTGTCCTTCCTCGTTTGACGCTGTGTGTCTGTGTGTGTTGGTGTCTCTGTGTGTTGTGTGTGTGTGTTCGTGTGTGTGTGTGTGTGTTGTTAGTTGTGTGTGTGTGTGTGTGTGTGTTACTGTGTAGTGTATGTGTGTGTAGTTGTGTGTGTGTGTTAGTTATGTGTTTGTGTTGTGTGTGTTGTGTGTGTGTGTGTGTGTGTTGTGTGTGTGTGTGTGTGTGTGTGTGTGTGTGTGTGTGTGTGTGTGTTGTGTGTGTTTTGTATGTGTGTGTTGTGTGTGTGTGTGTGTGTGTGTGTGTGTGTGTGTGTTGTGTGTGTTAGTATGTGTGTGTAGTGTATGTGTGTGTGTGTGTGTTAGTTGTGTTGTGTGGTGTGTGTGTGTGTGTGTTGTGTTGTGATGTGTGTGTGGTGTGTGTGTGAGTGTGTGTGTGTGTGTGTGTGTGTTAGTTTGTGTGTGGTGTGTGTGGTGTGTGTGTGTGTGTGTGTGTGTTAGTGTGTGTGTGTGAGTGTGTGTGTGTGTTAGTTGTGTGTTGTGTGTGATGTGTTGTGTGTGTTGTTAGTATGTGTGTGTGAGTGTGGTGTTAGTGTGTTAGTGGTGTGTGTGTGTGTGTGTGTGTGTGGTGTTAGTGTGTGTGTGTGTGTGTGTGTGTGTTGTTGTGTGTGTGTGTGTGTGTGTGTGTTAGTGTGTGAGTGTGTGTGTGTGTTAGTATGTGTGTGTGTGTGTGTGTGTGTGTGTGTGTGTTAGTGTTAGTGTGTGTGTGTGTGTGTGTGTGAGTGTGTGTGTGGATTACCTTGAATGAGGCAGGACATGGATTGATTATGTGCGTCTGAATAATCTTCAGATTAAGGTCCTTCATTCTTTTGGCTGCTCTGAGCTTTTCATCCTGCTCCACTTTATCTTTATGCTTTTATTTGGTTCCTGTTGTAATTAACCCTGAGATCAGGTCCAAAGCTGATTCATCGTCACACGCCACCTTCACTTCAGTCAGACAAACAGGCAAACAGCCCAGGATGCTAACATGCTAACATGCTAACCGAACTTTAACTTAAATGAGCTAACTGTTAGCCTCTAATGCTACAATAGCAGCTAGTTAACACGTGGAGCAGTTTTGGAATGAAATTAAATAAATAAAACATCTGTTCAAATGACACAAAACTAAACCATTTTTTCATCATTTAATCAAATTTAACAAATCAAAAAAGTTGGTTCAGAGAATTAAAAATCTTCCATTGTCTGTTATTAATTGTGTCAGTTAAAAGTTACAACGTTAAACCTGGTTTCTTACTTTTTATAGATCTTTTAATAAATTATATTGTTCATATTTAAAGACATTTAATGGATGTGAATGTAAATAAATATATGAAAGCGAACTTTTCCTCACGTTCTGTGTGAATTTGAATGTGACATAAATCGTTCACTTCAGAAACTCAAACATAAAAATGTTGGTATATTTTTCTATTCCCTCAAACAGTTGTGGGTTAATTAGTTGGTTCATTCACGTTAAAACTGATGTTTGTACGTTAGATTATCTCAGCGGCTCAGTGAGGACGTGACGACATCTTGGCTGAATTAGTGCAACAGAAACACAACAGAATAAGGATTTTATATATAAAAATAAAACAAACTAAAATCTTGAACTTGATGAAATGAACCAAAGCGTGAGATGAGACGCTGAACGGGTTCAATGGATTGTTTTCATTTAGTTTTATTCATTTTGTTCTTGTGGTCGTTATGTTTCATTTATCGAGTTTAGAGAAAAGAACCTGAACTGTGAGAGAGACACATCCAGGTCCACACCATCCGTGTGTCTGTCCACGCGTCCTCAGAGACACTTTCACTGCTCAGACACCTGTTGGACGTGAAGACGTTTGGAGACGTCAGAGTCTCAGACTGAATGAGACCAATTAAAGCAGCAGCTGGAAGGAAATGAGCGACGTGCTGCTGTAAGCGATAGCAGACGCCTCTTTGTTCTTCATTGTGTAGCTGCTCTATTGTTACCGCCGGCAACGGTAACAATAGTCTGGACACGCGTCCCCCCCCCCCTTCTGTGACCCGCCCCCCTTAGTGGCCCACTAATTATTCATAAATGCACATTTATGCAAATAGGGGATAGATTAACCTAATTCAGTGATGTAAACAACTCCTGGGTCGGGATTAAACTTTTTAAATTAGACTGGAGTCTCTGTCTGGAAGTCTGGACCATATACTCTTATATGAAGCCCCCCCCCCCCCCCACCCCCCCGGCCTCATTTACATTTTGTAATCTGAGGCTGAAAGTGCAGGAGGCCACGCCAGACAAACAACAGCATCCAGAGAAAGCTACAGTCTGTCTGGAGCCATTAGCGCTAATGGCTAATGATTAAAACGTTTAATACTGTATGTGTCTGGGCCGTTCCTTCAGCCGGCCGCCACCCACCATCAGGCGTCACGCCACCCACCATCAGGCGTCACGCCGCCACCACCACCCACCACCACCACCGCCGCCGCCGACACATGATGCCAACGCGTGCCCAATAAGCTACATGCATTATGCTAATTTAAAAGCTCCACGATTAAACATTGTCCTGATGAATTCAATTATTTACTTCCTGCTGGGAACTGGTGACGTCCGCTCAGGAGGAGGAGAAGGAGGAGAAGAAGAAGAATTAAGGAGAAGAAGAAGGAGGAGGAGACACTTTCCAGAGCCGACGTCGACCTTTAACTCTTCTTTGAAACTCTGAAGTTCAACCCCAGAGTGTTAATGTGCATGACATGAGAAGTTTCACTGACATGTTTCTATTGTTTCTAATGTTCCTGAGTTAAATACAGATGAATGAATGTCTCATGTCTGGTTCCTGCTCTCATATCTGGTTCCTGCTCTCATATCTGATTCTGGTCTCATGTCTGGTTCCTGGTCTCATATCTGGTTCCTGGTCTCATGTCTGGTTCTGGTCTCATATCTGATTCTGGTCTCATGTCTGGTTCCTGCTCTCATATCTGATTCTGGTCTCATGTCTGGTTCCTGGTCTCATATCTGGTTCCTGGTCTCATGTCTGGTTCTGGTCTCATATCTGGTTCCTGGTCTCATGTCTGGTTCCTGGTCTCATATCTGGTTCCTGGTCCTTAAACTAATGTAAACATGTATTTGTCACATTAGAACATCAGAGCTGATTCAGACACTTGTCAACATCATCACATTAGAAACATTAGGACACTTGTTCTTCTTCATGGTTCCTGATAAACCAGATCAGAGGGGGGACCTTGTAGACCACATTAGACCCTGATTAGACCTGAGGATGTTTCCTGGATCTTCTCTGACAGGGACACAGTTTAAAATGTGCTGCCAACAATACGTCTCAGTGTAGCATTTAGATGCTAACCACTGTTAGCTTCCATTGGCTCCATTGGTTCCATTGGTTCTATTTGTTCTATTTGTACTATTTGTTCCATTGGTTCTATTTGTTCTATTTGTACTATTTGTACTATTGGTTCCATTGGTTCTATTTGTTCTATTTGTTCTATTTGTACTATTGGTTCCATTGGTTCCATTGGTTCTATTTGTTCTATTTGTTCCATTGGTTCTATTTGTTCCATTTGTTCTATTGGTTCTATTTGTTCCATTGGTTCTATTTGTTCTATTGGATTCCAATTGATCTATTTGTTCTATTGGTTCTATTTCTTCCATTGGTTCTATTGGTTCCATTGGTTCTATTTGTTCTATTTGTACTATTGGTTCCATTGGTTCTATTTGTTCTATTTGTTCTGGATTCACTGATCTGAACTAAGCACCGTTTTATTCTTTTAGTCCTTTTATTGGTGCTGCCTTCAGGGCCTGTAACTAAAATCCAAATTAAACTGAAAGGCTGCAGCAGAGAGGAGGAAAACAACGAGCGCTGGAGGTTCTTCATCTCTTCATATTCGCTGCTTATCTCATCGTAGCCTCGGTCCAAGTTAGCAGGGATTATCTGCGCTAAGAGGCGGATAACCTCAGCGTGGAGGCGCTTAATCTCGCAGCATGGTAATGAGTCTTGTAGTGGATTGCTTAAATTAAAAGCAAATATCAACAGTCATTTGGCTAAAGGAGCCCGGCCTGGCCTCAATAATAATGCATTAAGTGATTTGAGTCGTAATCATGTAATGTGAGTGAAAAACAATAAAATTAACAGGTTATCAGGAAATGAAGGCACTGAGGGGACAGAGAGGAGGCGATACCGGGGTTATTTATCACAAATTCATCCTCTCATCCGTCGGTTCAAAGTCACGACGCAAAGAAAAGTGAGATTTAAAAGGATTAAAGACGCACAACACCAACTACACAGCGATCCTCACTGTTGTCACGGAGCAAAATCAAGGGTAGAAACACTTTTACAGCAACACACGAGTCTAAACCGGACAGAAACAACTTTACCGTGGTTCCAAAGCCTGTTTCAGAAACCCGGCTCCAGAATTCAGAGGGTTCAAGCCATGAAGAACGAATCAGAACTCATTAAATTCCCTCTTTTCATCTTGTAGCCTCGTACCTTTGGTGTTTTACTGGAACCTGATATTTGTCTGTTTGTTACAACGCTGTCTGTCCGTCTGGTTTTTGTTTTGTTTTTGTCTATTTTTTTGTGCCTGCATCTCACCTGGCTAGCGGTGCTAACTAGCATAACCTGGGTTTGACTCACTACCCTTTAAAAACACCATTAACTCAGGTGAAAGGAGAGGAACGATGCAGATGTTTGTGGTTTTTGTCGTGCAGAGCTCACTGTATATTTATGTAGCACATTGGAACAAATGTGTTGTCTGTGTCACCTTATTGTTATGAGCTTGCATGCGAGCCACCATTTAAAGATGCACGATGAGCATCTCTGATTCAAAACATCATCTACCACATCTCCTCAGATTATTCATCTCAACCTGTTTAAATTTATAACAGAAAGACGGGAGGATCTAGAAAGGAACCCTGAGGACCTCCCGGCCTCACGTTTCCATTCCTGCAAGCGTTTAGCGCCTGTTAGCGTCCAGCGCCTCGTAGCATCCAGCGCCTCGTAGCGTCCAGCGCCTGGTAGCGCCTGGTAGCGTCCAGCGCCTGGTAGCGTCCAGCGCCTCGTAGCATCCAGCGCCTCGTAGCGAGCCTCCGAGTCCCTTCCTGTCTCTGAAGGTAAAATAAATCCTCCGAGTGCGTCGTGACCTCCGACCTCTCAATGATCCAAAATGATGCAGAAGTTGAGCTTTGATTTGATTCAGTTTGTGTCTGATCAGCTTTGCAGCCACTCCAATCGCTGAGCAGCAGATTGTGTGATATTAGAGGTCAACATGTAATCTAACAACCCGTCAAGCCATGTCCAAACACCGTCTCACAAATATGTTCCCTGTCCTCAACATGATTAAACTCAGAGGATTCATTTGTCCCCAGACAGAGACTTTTAAACCAGCCACATGTCATTTAAAGTCCCGTTTACACCACGATTCATGGAAACCAAAGCTCATTTCTCCTCTAGGGGGCGTCTCCTTACAAACTATTTAATTAGGACAATCTGGACGGACGTGGGCTCAGAGACAACAGGAGCTGAAAGGACGAGTCCAACATTTAAAGACGAGTCCGGTTCACGTCATCTCCAAGAGTCAAACAAGAAGAGTTAGAGTTAGGACAACATCCAACCAACAAAAGTCAGACTGTCCAACGCAAGGGACAAACTGTCTGTCTCCGTCTGTCTCTTCATTAGACGCTGGGATGTCCATATCTTCCACTACAGTTAAAACCATTGCAGAGTTGGACGTCTTTTAAAAAAGACAGTGTCCTCTACATCCCCAGCGTCCTCAGTGGTGGCTGCGTCCTCCTGGTCCAGGATTATCTTTGGGGACAGAGCGTCCAGATTAGCCGAGTGCATCAAATAAAGAAAAACTGCATCAAATTATCCCATTACAGTGATTAGATCCATCATTACGTAAGAGGACGTCTCCGTCCACCACGTCTTCTGACTGTCCTCTCAGAACCAACAATGTCCCGCCATGTATCAGCTAATGGACCAGAAGCTAATTAAAGCTAATGAAAAAGAAGACCTGGACCTGGACATGGACATGGACATGGACATGGACCTGGACCTGGACATGGACCTGGACCTGGACCTGGACCTGGTCTGGTGTATCTCTGTAATCCGGGTCCAGGTTTGGTGAGTTAATCTGGGAACAATAATGAAAGAATGACCGTTAATCTTCCTCTTAGCGTCTAATCCTCGTCTTAATCGACTCCTTATTACCGTCGTGGTTTTACTGGACTTTCCTGGAAAATCCCGTTCAACACACATTTTAATTTCATTTCTGGGGCTCAGTCGTGTTAAATAATCCAATAACATTCATCATCATTTCTTTTTCTTTTTTCCTGCGGATTGGACGCTCACTCTTCTTTATTGGTTTTTAGGAGCTTTGATGCTTTTATGAAATGTCGTCGTGACCTGAGTTCACTCCAAGCTCGACATGTCGTCTCCACCGCGCAACTTTAGAGCCCTGAACGCAACTAATCACCATTCACCCTCTACAGAGAAACCACAGAGAGCAACAGCCAATCAGTCACACAACGAACCAGTCAACCAACCAGTCAACCAGTCAGTCAACCAGTCAACCAACCAACCAGTCAACCAGTCAGTCAACCAGTCAACCAACCAACCAGTCAACCAGTCAACCAACAGAACAGAAGCTAACTTCAGCTAACTAGTGAAAATCTAAAACTAATGGAACTAAAGCTAGGTGAAGCTAAGCTAACTGAATAATGCTAATGAGAGAAGACAGTGTCTAAGACCTGGACTCAGTTGAGAAGGGCTTGACTGGTGTACCTAATGAAGTGGCCAGGGAGCGGATGATGGAATAAGGCAGCTCGGTCCAGATGTCTAATCCACACTGGAGCTGTGTCTTATAAGATGAAAGAGGAATCTTCCACTGGTTATGATGCAGAAAAGAAAAAAATCCTCCAAATGGTTCCTGGTAATCCTCCTGATGGGATCACATGACCCACATACAGAGATACAGACGCACAGCTGGATACTCACACATAAATATATATATATGAAAAAATACTTTGTGTAAAATAAACCTAATTAATTTTATTATTCATCATCACCAACATATTATTATTATTATTGTTATTATTATTATGAATGTCAATAATAGTAACACAGAGTGATTGTTTGTTTACATTCACAGTTAAAATGAATAAAGGTGTTTATGGTTTGTTTCATGATAAATAAATCAACAGAGTACTATATTATTACTGGTGTACCTAATGAAGTGGCCACTCCCGAGGTCTTGGCTGTGTTTGTGTGTCGGTGAACAACTTAGCTGGATTAGATTAGAGAGTGGGACTAAAGGACGATTAGGATTCACTCAGAGCTGCTTTTGTTCTGCTTCACCATCAGAGTGATGAAAATAAAAAGCAGCAGAAAGATTATAGAACCATTAGAGGCCGCCATTAACTGATAAACAGCTATTAGAGGCTTACAGAGGAGGAGGAGGAGGAGGAGCAGGAGCAGGAGCAGGAGGAGCAGGAGGAGGACCCAGAGCTAAAAATTAATAAACATGTTTATCGATTGTAAAGAAATTAAAAGTGTTGTTAGAGTGAAAGAGAAATATTTTATATTATTATTATCATTATTAATTCGTTTTGAAATTGAATAAAGAACAATAACAGATATTATTGTTTGTTGCTATAAATAATAAAATAAATAATACATTTTCTAGAGTAAAAAGAGAAACTTTATTTATTATTATTATTGTTTTATTGATTGTATTTTCCAGAAGTTACAAATAAAAATTAAATAAATAAAATAAAGTAAATTAACTAATTAATTCGACCTGGAAATGGACCCAGAATCGATCAGAAGAATCGAATTAACTCGTTCCTTCGATTAGTCGAGACATTGTTTGTTTACTATTTCCGTCGCGCTCTCGTGGTTTGGGCCACGTCGGGCGTTCTGACGTCATCACAGAGCGCCGTGTTGTTTACGTCGGAGCCGAATGAGGAGGAAAGTGAATCAAGTGTCGGATTAAAGGCATTAAAGGTAAGCAGCCACACGGCTAACACCAGAGTCCATTCACTTTCCTGTCAAAATAAGGCCGGACCCCATTCACATGTCACGGTTTAACGATTGTTGAGATGAATCATTCTGCTTTTGACTCCATTCACATTCTGTGATATTTGTGAGTGAATCAGTAAATGTGTGTGAAGGTTCTCAGTCTTCCGGGTCCTGGTTTATGTCCAAAAGAGTTTAAAAAACATCTGCACCTGTGGAGTTTTATCTGAGTACATTCTGCAGTTTTAAGAGACAGTTTAAAGTTTAGAAACTGACTGGACTGGTTATTCTTCCAAATATTTACAACCCGGTCTGAACCTAGGCCTGGTGATCGGTCTAACAATCATACCTGCTGTCTGGATGTGATCCAGTAAATGTTTCCCACCGTGTGCAGTAAAAGTCTGTTAAATGTTCCGTTTTGTGCATTGACTCTGGTGTAGCGGCTCCACACAGGATGAGTCAGGATGAAGAGACCGAAGCTGGCCGCTGTCGTCCTCTTCCTGTGCTGCCTCCTCACCTACCTGATGTTCATCAAGCATCACTTCTCCACCTCCAAGCCCGGCACCCCCAGACCGCCCCCCCACCTCAGACCCAGTCCAGACCGCCGCCGGTACCAGTACGGCATCATGTTCGACGCCGGCAGCACGGGGACCAGAGTCCACATCTTCAAGTTCCTGGTGGGGGACACAGGTAAACGGACGTCTCTCTGGACCAGGTCTCACTTCGAATCCAGACGCCTCTTTTCATCAGGTCCCTGGACAGAAACGAAAAGTTATTAAGTTTAAACCAACACCACGTCCCTGTGGCACATATACACCTGACACCAGAGAGGGACGTCCCCAGTGGGACAGACTCTGGGACACCTGACACCAGAGAGGGACGTCCCCAGGGGGACAGACTCTGGGACATTGAGGACCATCATCTGGTTAAAGCTGAATTTAACTATCGGGTTTAATTATGTTGTTGGTCAAACAGTGGCCACCAGGGTCCATTCAGATATCAGCGAATTTAAATTTTAATCTTTAAATGATTCATGAGGTTTAAACGTTAATTACCAGATGTGGAGCTTTCAGTCTCTAAGTCCTTCATTAGCGCTTTTAGCCGCTAAGCTAAGCTAAGCTAAGGCTGAGTGCTGTTTTGGCTGCTGTGTTAGCATCAGAGCTAACCTGTCCCTGTGTCGTCCCCCAGGAGATCCTCAGGAGCTGGACACGGAGACATTCAGAGCCATCAAACCTGGACTGTCCTCCTATAGGGACGCTCCACACAAGGTAAGAGGGACGGGTGAGGGACTGGGTGTCTTTGAAGGATAAATGTCCATTAGTGTCACTTAATTGAAGCATCTGTGTCCAGTGTGCTGCTGGAATCCTGGAGCTCCTGGACGTGGCCAAGTCCAGCATCCCCCCGTCTTTCTGGACCAGAACCCCGGTGGTCCTGAAGGCCACGGCCGGTCTCCGTCTCCTGCCGGGACAGAAGGCCGAGCAGCTGCTGGACACCGTGAGACACCTCCTGTCCTGTCAGCCGATTCATTCTTCACGTCCTGAATCATTGTAAAGACGCTCTGTTGTTTCCTCTGTGTCCAGGTGAGGACGCTGTTCCAGGAGTCTCCATTTCTGTCCAGAGAGGACAGCGTGTCCATCATGGACGGCACTGATGAAGGTAAGGTCCAACACAGAGGACAGGAGGAGGGACTCGTCTTTGTTGATAGAGACAGCAGCGGGTCTCGTCCCGTCCTCGTGTGTCTATCAGATCAGAGACTTTGTTTCATTAGTGTAATCTGCAGCAGATCAGAGGACACGTCCTCTGAGACACGTCCTCGGAGACACGTCTCTGATTTCCCCAACGCAAGCCGTCAACATGGAGGATTAACAACCGCACGAGATGAGACGAGGGACGGCCGTGGGATTGAGAGACGAGCACTAGCGACAGGGCAGCTAATGTTAGCTAGCGTCAGGGCAGCTAATGTTAGCTAGCAGCAGGTCGGCTAATGTTAGCTAGCGTCAGGGCAGCTAACGTTAGCTAGCGTCAGGGCAGCTAATGTTAGCTAGCAGCAGGTCGGCTAATGTTAGCTAGCGTCAGGGCGGCTAATGTTAGCTAGCGTCAGGGCAGCTAATGTTAGCTAGTGTCAGGGCGGCTAATGTTAGCTAGCGTCAGGGCGGCTAATGTTAGCTAGCAGCAGGTGGGCTAATTTCTGGCTAGTCTGATCACACCTGAGATTTGACTCTGTCTGAAGCCTCCAGGGTTCAGTTCAGGTGTGATGTCACTGTGTCGGAGGCTCTGATTGGTTTAAACTCGACAGGCTGTAGGTTCCTGGTGAGGTAGTGGGCGTGTCCTGATGGTGGCGTGAACGTGGCGTCCACTCTGAGGACGCTGAGGACCAGCTTATCCAGGTCCCTCAAAGACGACATCACTCGGCCGCATTAGAGCCTTTTACCAGCGACCTCTGACCTGGAGGCCCTGCAGCGCTGCATCATGAGAGGATAGAAACCGGACAAACAACACCGGCACTTAGCGCCGCCCCAGGAACCAATCAGAGGGCTCCATTAACCAGCGCTCGCCTCCGTTCAGCAGGGTAATCTGAGCCGGGATGAGCGTCGTCCCGGCCAAGAACGGCCAAATATCTGAGCCGTAATAAGGCTGCTGGAATCCGGTCAGACTCCTGAGAGGAATCCGTCCATTAGTGGCCGGGACCAGACGGTAATTCAGGCCTCGTTAGAGGACGTTCATGACCCCGCCCACTCACAAGGAGAAAACATTTCAGCCTCAGGAATAAACGGGACGGATAATCTTCAAGATTAAGAGGGACATTATCCCACATGGACATAATTGCTTGTATGAACTACTTTAAAAGGATTGGATTATATGTCGGTCCAGAGCCAAAGCCCTCATATAGAAACATACAGAAATATATAGAAATATACAGAAATATACAGAAATATATAGAAACCTACAGAAATATACAGAAATATATAGAAACATACAGAAACATACAGAAATATACAGAAATATATAGAAATATACAGAAATATACAGAAATATATAGAAATATATAGAATTATACAGAAACATATAGAAACATACAGAAACATACAGAAATATATAGAAACATACAGAAATATACAGAAACATACAGAAATATACAGAAATATATAGAAACATACAGAAATATACAGAAATATATAGAAATATACAGAAATATATAGAAATATACAGAAATATACAGAAATATATAGAAACATACAGAAATATACAGAAATATATAGAAATATACAGAAATATATAGAAACATACAGAAATGTATGGAAACATACAGAAGAAATATACAAGCTATCTGGCCAATGAAGCTCCTCCCCTCTAGTCTGTGGGCGGAGCTCCTCCCCTCTAGTCTGTGGGCGGAGCTCCTCCACCTTTGACTCCATTGGTCCAATCAGAAGCTTCTCCAATGTCTCCAGGTTTATTTCATCCAGTGTTTTTAGTTCAGATCTTGTGTTGATGATGTCAGAGCCACTGATCAAAGCTTCATCTTGGAACATGGAAGAAAAACTCCATGGATGAAAGAACCTGCTCCTTCAGTGTATTCAAAGGAAATGGTCAGAATGTTTAGTTCCTCTAGTCTCAGCGTACAGAGGTTTTAAAAGTCCTGAAATTTCCTCCTCAAATGAGCCAATCTTACAAAGCAGAGAGTTCATTTCCAGGTCCAGTCAGAGTCCACGTGTCCATGAGTTTCCATCAATATGATGAGATGAAGTTAACAGAAAACCGATGTAATATTATTCTTTGTCGACTTTCAGGATATTTTGTGTAATTTTTACGAAGAATCATTTAAACCTTACAGCAGCTGATAGCATCAGAGCTAATGTTGCAGCTCACACGTTTTGTTTTTCTCCTTTTGTGTTTCAGGTATTTCTGCTTGGATCACCGTCAACTTCCTCACTGGTGAGACCTGGACCTCTGACCTGCTGCTGTCCAGACAATTTACAGCTACATCATTAGCTTCAATTCAAGCTTAAGCAACACGTGTTTGAACTTTGACCAGATGAAGTTAGTTCACTGTCGTTAGGAAAGATGTTTCCTCTGATTACTGATCTGTTAGAGGTTGACATCTACCTGGTCTTTTATCCACATGTAGGGAGACACAGCTGGGAAACAGCACAGCTACGCTACCCATTAGCATCACCATTAGCATCGGCTCTGGATAGTCCCTATTGACTGACAGGCTCTTTGTAAGACCAAGCCACTTATTAGCACTTGTGTTAGCATCTTTGCTGTATCTCCACTATTATTCTCTGACCTCCAGTCACGTCCGTTCTTAGTCTCCAGGGTTTAACGTGACGTCTCCAGCCTCTGCAGCTCTAACAGCTCCAACTCTTCTGAGAGGGAGTTGGTTCCCATTCTCTCTCTACTGTTTGTAGAAGCAGTCTGCAGCCTCGGGGCTGGGTTTATACACCTGGTCATGGAAGGGACTGGAACACCTGGACTCACCGGTCAGGATGGAGGGAGGAGACATTAGGCTGCGTGGAGTAGATTAGCATCGTCTTTGGCGTCTGTAGCCTCCCAGACTCTATTAGCGTCTCTCGAGCTAATCGACGTCTTCACATAGTGATGATTGACCTGAACCCTGATGCTAACTCTGATTCATAGCCTGATTATTCTCTCTCACTCTCTCTCAGGAGGTCTTCGTGGTGCTAACTCGCCCACTGTGGGGATGCTGGACTTGGGTGGGGGGTCGACTCAGATCACTTTCAGCCCACAGGATGAGGTGAGGAGGAGGACAATTGGGGGGGGGGTCTTACTCTCTCTCCTCAAACTACCAGGATGACTCCATCTTAGGAGCTTTAATCTGCAAATGTGGCTCTAATCCCAAATAAACACCCTGACATCAGGAGGGGAGGGGCTTATGTAGGTCAGCTCATTCTTCTTCATGAGTTAAAGGCTAGGAGGAGATATCGTTAGCTGGGAGGCTATGGGAAGCTACTGTTAGCTGGGAGGCTAGGAGAAGCTACTGTCAGCTGGGAGGCTATGGGAAGCTACTGTTAGCTCAGAGGTTAGGAGAAGCTACTGTTAGCTGGGAGGCTAGGAGAAGCTGCTGTTAGCTGGGAGGCTAGGAGAAGCTACTGTTAGCTGAGAGGCTAGGAGAAGCTACTGTTAGCTGGGAGGCTATGGGAAGCTACTGTTAGCTGAGAGGTTAGGAGAAGCTACTGTTAGCTGGGAGGCTAGGAGAAGCTGCTGTTAGCTGGGAGGCTAGGAGAAGCTACTGTTAGCTGGGAGGCTAGGAGAAGCTGCTGTTAGCTGGGAGGCTAGGAGAAGCTACTGTTAGCTGGGAGGCTTTATAAATAGCGTGCAGTCAGCTGTAGCCCTGTGGTTTTTCTCAGATAACCATCCAGACGTCGCCCATCGATGACATCAGGTCATTCCAGATGTTCAACAACACACACACCGTCTACACTCACAGGTACACAGATATAAATGTGTATTTATATGTATACATGTGTATTTATATCTATATACACACTGATCTGGCCACAAGTCTCCTCCTCCTGGATGTAACTGAGCTCATAGTCCAGCGCCTCCTGGTGGATCATTAGTTCAACAGGTTATTTAAGACCAACTGATGCAATGAGGAGCTTCTCGTAGAAGATGTTAGTCTGGAGGAGAATATGTTAGTCTGGTGGAGATGTTAGTCTGGAGGAAATGTTAGTCTGGTGGAGGAGAAGATGTTAGTCTGGTGGAGGAGATGTTAGTCTGGAGGTGGAGGAGATGTTAGTCTGATGGAGAAGATGTTAGTCTGGTGGAGATGATGTTAGTCTGGTGGAGGAGGAGATGTTAGTCTGGTGGTGGAGATGTTAGTCTGGTGGAGGAGGAGATGTTAGTCTGGTGGTGGAGATGTTAGTCTGGTGGAGGAGGAGATGTTAGTCTGGTGGAGGAGGAGATGTTAGTCTGGTGGAGGTAGTTGGTGGGAGATGTTAGTCTGGTGGGGGAGATGTTAGTCGTGGAGGAGATGTTAGTCTGGTGGTGGAGATGTTAGTCTGGTGGAGGAGGAGATGTTAGTCTGGTGGTGGAGATGTTAGTCTGGTGGAGGAGGAGATGTTAGTCTGGTGGAGGAGATGTTAGTCTGGAGGAGGAGATGTTAGTCTGGTGGAGGAGATGTTAGTCTGGTGGAAGAGATGTTAGTCTGGTGGAGGAGGAGATGTTAGTCTGGTGGAGGAGATGTTAGTCTGGTGGAGGAGGAGATGTTAGTCTGGAGGAGAAGGGTCAAATCATTGGCTGCATCAAGCAGAGGAAACATGTAGAAACTACTGAAACTGGCTTAAGACCTTTATTACAGACTGGAAGGATAGTGGAGAACCATGTTCTACCAGGAAGAAATATGGTCAGTGCTGTGATGGGGGGCTGCGGCCGGTAAAACCAACAAACCCAAATTAACACTGTAAGAGTTGATCTTAACACGTTTAATGGGTCCACACCTCAGAGAGTTGATTTAAGAAGCTTCTTATTGAATCAGTGACTCAGAATGAAGCTGGACTTTAGTTGTTGTGGTCAGGCAGTGTCTGAGTATCTGTGTGTATCTACATGTACCGATGTGTACTTGTGTGTGTATCTACATGTACTGATGTGTACTTGTGTGTGTATCTACATGTACTGACGTGTACTTGTGTGTGTATCTACATGTACTGATGTGTACTTGTGTGTGTATCTACATGTACTGACGTGTACTTGTGTGTGTATCTACATGTACTGACGTGTACTTGTGTGTGTATCTACATGTACTGATGTGTACTTGTGTGTGTATCTACATGTACTGATGTGTACTTGTGTGCAGTTATCTCGGTCTGGGTCTCATGTCGGCTCGACTCGCCATCCTTGGAGGCGTCGAAGCTCCTCCCCGTACGTACCTCCTCCTCTTCACTTCCTGTTTATTTCCTCCTGCTCTTATTTTTCAGGCTTTCACCCCCCCACCCCCATCAGATAAATAAGCCATTATCTAATCTTTTAATAACACACAGTAAGATTAATTCCTTGCTGCCAGCTGTTGCTGTGATTTAGCTGCTGAAGAAGAAGCTGCAGCTCAGTGACTCCGCTCACTGGCCACTTCATTAGGTACACTAGGCAACATTACACAACATCTAGTACATACAACTTCATAACTCGGTTACTCCTGGTCGTCTGTGCAGTTCAATAGTCTGTATTGTATTTTCTTATTTATCTTTTATTATTTAAGCCCTGCTCTTTTTACTCTGGAAGGCTTTGCTGCTTGTTTCCTCATCCAAGGACAAATAAAATGTTAATGTTAATCAACCAAACCTCAAGAATGATTCATGTGCACAAGATCTTCAACCGAAAAGGTTTAATCTCCTCATTCATTCATTGGTTAGTTAATTCATTCATTCCTTCTTTAGTCTGTGTCGTTTCAAGACATTAGATGTTGTGTATTTATCTCGTGTGTTGTCCTTGTCTCAGCAGCTGGAATTAGACAACAAACAATAAAAAAAAACTATGTACAAAATAAACAAAACCTAGTGAACTGTGTGAAGCAGTTTGTGGAAAAAGTCCAGTTTTGTCTGAATAAAGACTTCTGTCCTGTGTGTCTCTGTCTCTGCAGTAGGGGGCAGCACCGAGCTGCCAGTCAGCCCCTGCCTTGCTCCAGAGTACTCAGGCAGCTGGGAGCACGCAGACGTCATCTACACCGTGAAGGGGCAGAAGGCCGGTAAGACCTGATACCGAGTAAAAACCAGGCTGGTATCGGCCTGATACTGATCTGATACTGAGTAAAAACCAGGCTGGTATCGGCCTGATACTGATACCGAGTAAAAACCAGGCTGGTATCAGCCTGATACTGATCTGATACCGAGTAAACCAGGCTGGTATCGGCCTGATACTGATCTGATACCGAGTAAAAACCAGGCTGGTATCGGCCTGATACCAATCTGATATGGAGTAAAAACCAGGCTGGTATCGGCCTGATACCGATCTGATATGGAGTAAAAGTCAGGTTTCGGAGGTATCGGTATTTCAGTGTATCACTGGTAGGAACCTTGGTGCTCTCCATGTGTGTTTCAGGGGAGCCGCTTTACGAGGCGTGCCTCACCAAGGTGGAGAAGGTGGTGTCCAGGAAGGTCCTGAAGGCGTGGGAGGTGGCAGACATGGACTTCTACGCCTTCTCCTACTACTACGACCGCGCAGTCGACCTGGGAGCCATCGGTAGCATGATGCTAATGCTAATGACAACGCTCATTCTAATTTAGCTCATGTAGTTCCTGGTCTGTCCGTCTAGTTGTGTCTCATAAGAGGAACCATCTCATTCCTTGATGTTTGCGTTTGTTTGTCTCAGAGGATCCGGCCGGAGGAACCATCTCAGTGTCTGACTACATGCAGGCAGCTAACAGAGGTGAGGCAGCGCCCCCTGCTGGACACTCTCTGAACTACACCACCCACAATTCATAGTGATTGATAGACGGCTTCTTCCTGCAGTGTGCAGCAATCCCCCCCAGAACCAGGACGAGGACCAAAACCAGAACCCCTTCCTCTGTCTGGACCTGGTCTACATCTCAGTTCTGCTGCAGGAGCTCGGGTTCCCTCCCCACAAACAGTTCAAGGTGAGGACCAGGGTCTGTTTCTGGTCTACCAGGGTCTGGACCAGCGGGGTCTGGTTCAGGATGTGGTTTTCATGCTGTGATTGTTTCTGTCTCAGTTGGCGAGGAAGATCCACCGGGTGGAGACCAGCTGGGCTCTGGGAGCCACGTTCCACTACATGGAGTCCCTGAAGGGACCCTGATGGGGGTCTACGGTGATACTGGAGGACCTGAAGAGACCCAGACTCCAGGGACCCTGATGGGGGTCTACGGTGATACTGGAGGACCCTGAAGAGACCCAGACTCCAGGGACCCTGATGGGGGTCTACGTTGGTCCTGGAGGAGACTGGACTTTGAGTCTCCAGAACCAGGATTAAAGTTCAGGGCTTTGTTTTAACCTATTGTACTGAAGTGAAATAAAAACTCTGGTAAAAGTAAAAGTTCTGATTGAGCTCCTCCATAAGCTACAGGCTCTGAGAAACTTATCATTATTGTTCTTTACACTATTGAAACAACACGTGTTTTTTTAGCAGCTTTGTTTTTTTCCCAAAATATTTTTGTTGGAAAACTAAAATACTTCAAATCACAGAAATACAATTTATCTTTTCCCTTTTATTTGTTTATATATATGTACGGTCACTTATACATTAAACATGAAGGCTCTATAGTTTTTATACTGAAAACATAACAACTAATAATGATATTATTATTATTAAAATTATATTATTAGTAGTGCACGGTGGTCATAATGTTTTGGCAGGTTGAGACCCAGCATTCTTCCCCTGGAGAGACCAGGCCCACAGCTGGCCTTGAGTCGGGATGGGGTCTAGAAGAACCAGTTGATGGTTTAGATGCTGTAATAACTGAAGTGAGCTCAGGAAGATCAATTACAGAGAAAGAATCCAAATACTGACTCGGTCCTACAGAGGTTTCTAATGCCACTGTACTCACATCTTTGACAGATGGAAGGGTGCTATGAATTTATCTCTAATGCAACAATTTTATCAGAGAAGAAGCTCATGAAATCATTACTGCTGAGGTCTGAAGGAATAGATGCTCAACAGAGCTGTGACT
This sequence comes from Mugil cephalus, assembly GCF_022458985.1. Taxonomy (NCBI): domain Eukaryota; kingdom Metazoa; phylum Chordata; class Actinopteri; order Mugiliformes; family Mugilidae; genus Mugil; species Mugil cephalus. The sequence goes on from NC_061782.1 coordinate 285,162, forward strand.
CTTTGTCAGCCTGGCTACAGCTGAAAAGAAATCTGGGGTTGTTCTTGTTTTCTTCTATTAATGAAGAATTGAAGTGAATTATACCATGGAGCTGCCCTCCTTCCATTTACCACCTTCTTTTTAAGAGGAGCAACTAGATTTAGAGTTGTAGTAAGCGATGTTGTCGTGCTGTCAACAAAATAATCTATTTGTGATGGAGTTAGATTGTGGTTTCTGACATCCACATCACTAACATAAGGCACTGAGGTAAATACTGAAGGTATTAATTCCTTATATCTAGTCACAGCATCATCAGATAAGTGTCGACCATAATGAAATGTCTTTACAATTTCTGTGTAATTACTTATAGTAAATGCAAATGTTAAAGAGAATGATGGGACAATAGAGGGTTGTGAGAATATACGGTTAGACCTTCAGTTTCTATGCCATAAGTTAGTACAAGATCTAAGGTGTGATTGAAACAGTGAGTTGAACCATTTACATTCTGAGAAAAGACAATTGAGTCTAATAATGACATAAATGAAGAGCTAAGACTGTCACTGCCAACATCAACATGGATGTTAAAGTCACCTACTATAATGACTTTATCTGTTCTAAGCACTAAATCACAGAGAAACTCAGAGAATTCAGCTAAAAATTCAGAGTAAGGAGCAGGTGGGCGACACACCACAACAAAGAGAACTGGTTTCTGTGTTTTCCAGTCTGGATGTGACAGACTAAGAATAAGTAAAGCTTTGCTTAGGTTTTTATTGCTCTGTTGTACTAGTGAATTTGTGTTGATTTGGATAAGGTTCCTATGAATGACTCCTCTATTGTTATTTTTCCATTTAAAAAATCTGGGAGCAGACAGCACATCTATGGAGTTTGTGGAGTTATGGTGTGAGACAGCACTAGAGAAGCAGCAGAGAGGCGTGTAAGACTGCAGCTCTGCCTCCTGGGCTGAACTTTGTGTTGTCATGGTTTTGGGGTGTTAATAAAATCGTCCAAATTCCTAGAGATAAGAGAAGCAGCCGCCAAGGTGGGATGAACTCCATCTGGTCTAATCAGCCCAGTCTTTCCCCACACATAAAAATACCGTGAAATAACAGAAATCTACTTTCTCGTAAAGACACAGTTATTTTCCGTAATTAAAATACAGTTTGTACTTGAAACTTTAACAAGATTTTGTCTTATATTCAGGTTTTCATTACCTAGAAATATGGTATGGTAGAAGTAAATGTTGTATTACGAATAATAATGCTTAAATTTACAGAAACATGCTGTTATAAGTTGGTTTTAATGACATTATTTTATGGGAAGAGATTGTATATTACTTTATATTTGATATAATACAACAGTATATGACACAAAATAATGTGATTAATCTTTCAAAACACATCAAAAAACTGTTGTAAAACTAGATATTTGGTTAGATGTTTAATTACAAACATTTTACATTTTAAAATAATGAAATTACCCATGAAGATGGAAAATTAACATTGTAATATGAATAATAATGCTTAGGGTTAGGGTTTTGCACATGCAAAGGGTAATAATCTAGTTTCTGCTCAGGCTTCCAACATTTCATGCTGGTTTCACTTCATACAATGCAAATGCTGGCACATAGGACACATCATGAGGTGTAACAACAAAGTATACGTGCTGGTCCTGCATCACAAGCACGAGCTGAATCTGTCTGAATTCAAGTGCCTCACCTTGGTTTAAACACAGAAAGACCCTTTTTGTACTGAGTGCCACTGCTTCACTGTACAGTTCAGCATGGAAAGGAGTGGAGTTCTTAACCACCAGATTATGCCATGAAATCAACTCTCACCACTTATCTGCAGAGAGAAAGAAAAAAAAAAGATGAATCATGAAATTTGGCAAAATCAAAATAAATGCTATTGGTTGTGAAATAGTCGACCTAAACTGTGTTAGCAGATCTCCCCTCAATAAACTAGAAGATGATCGTTAGCTTATCCTTTCCATATTTTTCAGTATTGTTTTGAATTTCATGTTGACCACTGACTAGTGTTGCACCAAAATTAAAATTTGAAAAACTTTGAAAAAGGCAGAGTAGGTCGCTCCTAATATATTTGTGAGAGGCAAGAGGAAGATGAAAATATTAGTTTTAAGAAAGAGTAACTGGTTGAAATAAACCATTACCAAATCTAAGTATCATTTATAAAACATTTCTTCTCTCTTCTTTGGAAGAAAATCCACTTAAAATGTCTCACTAGCGACACCTGCAAGTGGAGAAGTAGGAGCAGTCTGTGTGGAAAGAAGACTTTGACATTTTGACACGTTCCATAAAATCCAGCTTCCTATCCTAGCCAGAAATCATGTCATTTCAAGACATGCTGTAAAAGTTATGGCCAAAAAATTAGTGAAAATGTAGAAGAGGGTTAATAATAGATTATTGTTCATTGTTGCAGCTCTAAACAAATGTTGTTCCTCTTGCTCTCCGCCTGTGTCAGTCAGTTCACAAAAGTAAACGTAGTGACTGACTGTTAAGTGCTAAGCTAACGTTAGCGTAAATAAAATAAAAAGTGGTTGGTCTGGCTGACTACTAACACTCATAGATATATATCTATGACTAACACTGGCAGACGCCACTGCCGGCCATACTTTTGTCATCATAGTTAGCTAACATTTCAATTGACGACATGCTAGCGCAGGGGTCGGCAACCTTCAACACTCAAAGAGCCATTTGGATCCGTTTCCCACAGAAAAGAAAACACTGGGGGCCACAAAACCCTTTTGACATCTAAAATGAAGATAACACTGCATATATCGTTTTCCCCTCTATGCTCGGCCCATAGTGTGTTGCAATTATGAAATGAAATAACTGCTACAATGAAAACGAAATTGCATTTATGTAACATAACAGGGATTTATCCATGGTTGGCTGACCTGGGGCCGAATAGTCCAATAAATAGCGGGCTGGACCTGGCGGCGGGTGTCGTACGTCGGCAGTTGTGGCGTATATTTTGTGCAACAAAAAATTAAATACATTTTATTTTAATGTTAAAAGATCACCATCAATTCAAATTTAGAATTATATTAAAAAAAAAATAACGCACTAAAATAAAAATACATTTGAATTAAATACGCGACAGCAACTAGTAAATGAGCTGCAATGCACTGTGGGAGTTCAGTGTTTTTTGGTTGATGTTACAACCGTGAGTGTGGTGTGGCATTCAGTGTCATTCAGTTGTTGTGTAACTGACTAGTGACTAGTTGCTGCTATTCTGAGGCAGTTAGTTAGTGTGAAAAAGTGATCGGCTTTGATCAGTGTCGTTGCTCCGCACCGCTCGCTGCAGAGCCGCAACAGAGGAACGAAAGAGCTGCATGCGGCTCCGGAGCCGCGGGTTCCCGACCCCTGTGTTAGCGGATTGGTTTTGTCGACTGAGTAAAGTCAGAGGCATGGTGGTAAATAAAGCTAATACTACTCAGCTTCAGTTTGATACTTGCCTTCTGCCTTCGTCCTTCCTCCAGCCTCGACATTAGCTGCTGTTTGCTCCAAGTTTCTGTGACCAAACGGGAACAGCCGCGTGGTGGTTGTTGACCTTGTTAAGCGTAACGTCAAAGACGGATGTTCAGTGTCCCAACAGCCAATGGCATGTCTTCTTCTTCTTCTACTTCTTCTTCTTCTTCTTCTTCTCCTTCTTCTCCAACCGTTTCTGTCGACCAATCCAAACGGGATCCGCGCTTTTCAAAGCACGCGCTCCAATGACGTGTCGCGTTCACGTTTTTGTCCTTTGTGTTTGTGCAGGGAGACGTTGCAGCAGTAAAATGTCTCCTGATTACACGTGTTTTGTTCAGACATGCTGTGAAATAATTCAAGACTTTGTGATTTACATTGGATTATATATATATACAATAACCTATAGTGTTAAATCGTTATTTTACTATTAATTTCTCAGTAATTTTAAATGATTTTTTTAAGTTTTAAAGTAGAATTTTACAGTTTATTCCATGAAATAACAGGCAAATATTCGTAAAATTACTATACACCTGTGAACACATTTTAACATAATTGAACATTTTCTGTAAAAGAACAGAAATATCATGTTTTCACACGTATTTTCACAGTTACTATGGTATTTTAAAAATACAGAAACAATCTGTAAAATAAACAGTACATTTTTTTACAGTGTAGAGTTAATCCATTATAATTTACTCTGTCAATAAATAGTTGGTGTCAAAACCGAGTGTAAAAAGGAAGTGTCACTAAATCAAACCTCTAGGTGGGAATGTTTAAATATTAACTCCCAACTTCTTACTCTAAACTCTGATCCTGTAGTTAACACTTCAAGTGTTAAGCCCCTAACTTAGTGTAAAGTTACCAACACTCTAAAAAGTGTTAAATTAAAAGTCTGAAGTGTGGACCCATATAGACACTTTAAAAGTGTTAAAATCAACTCTTACAGTGTTAATTTGGGTATGTTGATTTTACTGTGTACCAAAATTTGCCATAAATGATTGACTTCAGGTATTTTTCATGTCTGGGTTTTGCTGTAAACTGAGTAAATTGAGGTATTAATGAGAGAGAGCTATGATTTTTAAACAAAGTATTGGTCAATATTTATTATAAGTACCTGAGTGCAACGCTTCACAGAGTAGCCAGCATGACGAGAATATCAAATTTTACACTTTTGTAACCCTCTCGTAACCCTCTGTTACCAGGTAAACATAAAAGGTAGTCAATCAAATTAAAGCTGGGCTGATATCAGAAATTCTAGATGCGACTATGGAGCCTGAAACAATAAAAGTCAGCAGAAAACTTCACACAACACAAAACAGGTAGGTTTAGAAAATTATATTATACAAAAAATCAATTACAAACCCTGCCTACCTAAGCCGGCTTCCTAAATGCACATACGCATATTATAAGGGCCCAAGAAAATAAATAATCGCAACAAAAAGTGTCCCTTTATGAGATTTCATTCAAAGTTAAAGGAAATAAAGCTGCTCTTTCCGGAGTTCATGAGAGTTCTTGGTGTGTGTGTTCAGTAAAATGTGTTCCTTCACTACCCGGGTAGACTTGTTCTTATCTGTGTTTCAAATGAAGTAGTAGGATGGTGACGCTTCCAAAACGCCACGGCCACACCAGGCTCTTGGTCCTTTCGTCGATTCTGCAGTTGGCTCGCCGCTGACTGCTAGAGTCAGATTCAGATGATCTCTGTCTCTCTCTCTAAAACCAAACTATACATACAGTACAGAATGCATTAGTTACTATTATTTCATTTCTGTTTAAATCTGATCAAGTCATCTCCATTCAAATATCAAATCAAATATACCCCATTGTTAGGGATATGAATACTCTAATCATTATGTAAATGAATATGTACACATCACACCGTGGATTGGTCTCTAATGAACAATCAATCAATCATGTATTTCCACCTCACAGCATAGAAATAAAATCATGAAGTTTATGAAACCATATATTTATGTTTTTTAACCTTTTAAATCTATTTATGCATTTTAACATTTTAACCATCACCTTTTAAACATTTTAATATATTTATCATTTTAGCAGTTAGATAACTTTTGTTACCTCTAACATACATATATAACATGTTGGTAATTAAATGCATTAAATCACCCATATTTTACATATAGACAAGAGGATAAATATTCCCTCAATCAAGTGATTTCTACGTTACAAACAGAGTCTAAAGGCACATTTAACGGTGAAAAAGATGTGCTACAATGGTAACTAGCTTAACCGTGCTAGCAGCAGAACTAAAACAACCAAATCCGCATTCAAATGCTAGCGATTAGCACGCGGCTAGCGCGATTAGCGATCTTTTATAGGCATTTTTAACAATATAAAACTACTTGAAACGATGAGACATCAACAGTAAGAAGAAAAGTCATATCTCCGATTGGTTTTGTACGGCGGCATTTCACGTTACAATGAGCTTGCACATTTAGCATAACACTGTGTTAGCATTATCATCCTTATCTTGAGGAGCTTTCACGGAATGCGGCTCAACTCTTCTCCTCGCAGCGTTCGACCTAACGGACACGATATTTCAGTATTTTGATGTGAAACTTTATGAATTTCTGTTATTTTGGTGATATTTTCATACCAGTCCTTCATGCGTTGGGCAACGTCTTGACCGGAAGAAAGGAAAATCAAGCGTCTTTTTGACAATCCCCCGGGGCGTATACGCCACCCTCTGGCAGGATAGGGCATTGCACCCTAGTAACCTTGTGCTGGTTACACTTTGGTGTCGAATGGACACAAAGTACACAAGGTTGCAGCATAAACTGAGCTAAGCTGTTTGATCTGCAAACAACATATGGTTTTGAAGGAGATGATCAGTATGTGGTGCCTGTGCATGTTTTTGTATAAGAAATGTGTTAGGATATATTAAAGAAGAAACTCTTGTGTGGACTATAAATTCCTCAAGTGTTAACAATTCACCTCAAAAGTGTCATAGAGCACATCCTCACTCTCAGAGTGTTAAATAACCAGCTCTGCAAAGTGCTATAAATTACTTACTCAGAGTATATATTTTACTCTCTGGGAGTTCTAGGTTTACACTGCAAGTGTCAGAAAGCACTGAAGTAGTGTCTAAAAGTACCAGTGACAGTAAAATTGCACTCTCAGAGGGTTCAAATGTAACTTTTTACTTGGAGTAAATGTTTTACACTTTATCGGTGTTCAGCGAACACTGAACTCTTGGACCTATATGTACAACGAAGCCGGAGTTAAATGTACACCTATAGAGTACAATGTACACTGGGAGTTTTGCTGTGTACTGTTAACATCATTCACACTAAAAAATAAAATGAGCAACGTATCTGTTGTGCTGTCTAAAGGAGGACATTCATCTTTCCAAAACCTATTATTCCTGTTAAAGATTTGTGAGATCGATGAAAACACCTCACTAAATATTTGTGATAGAATACATTTTCCATTTTACAAGTAATAAGATAAAAGAAACAAGTTTTAAATTTATCCACAGACTGCACCTCATTCCAAGGAAGCTATATAAAATCTCCAAAAATAATTCACCATTTTGCCCGAGATGTAAAACCAAACAAGGAACATTTATGCTTTTATTTTGGTTTATTGTGAATTATTAAAACCTTTCCGGGCTTCAGTTCATCTTTTTACCAAATCAGTTTTTCAATTAGAGTTTGATTTAAATCCATGTTTTTATTTACTCCATTACATGTGTGGTTTCTATTTAGACAATAATAAAAAAAAATGCAGATTTCTAATAAATATTTCATATTATAAAAGTAAACTCACACTATGGAAAGATCAATTACTTCCTATGTTATTTGTAGACCACCTTCTAAAACCTTTTCTCTTAGAGAGACTCACATATAACAAATACAGTCGGTAAAAGTTTTTGTTGAGTTGTGGGAGACTTTACTTTCTCAACTTAAGGAAACAGGACAGTGACTGTGTTTTTTGGTTAAGAATTATTCTGTTTGGTTAAACTGTTCTTTGCTGAGTGACCGACTGGTTGTTACTGGTTTGTTTTGTTTCTTCTCATCTGTTATTGTATTCCGTTTATCTGTTCTTTAGTTGTTTTTTTCCTTTCTTTCTCTTGGCACTGTGTGTTTATGTGTCTATATCCATATAAATGATTAAAAACAAATAAATAAAAAATTTGCATATGTACCAATGGAGTTTGGTGTGACGCTCTCACTCACAGTCTCAATGGCAAAATAAAACAAGAATAGAGAATGAAACAGACTCAGTTTATTCGTCTTTAATAAGCCTTTAAAGTCTTCCAGTTTAATTTCTTATCATAAAGTGACTGTGCTGGTCCGTTCTCTTTCAGTTAATGTGAAGATAAACTAAAGATAAACTAAGTCAAACCAGACTTCAATTATGGACTAGTTTAGTTATTTCTTTGATCAGTCTCCTTCAGTGCTTCCTGGATGATGATGATGAGACTAAATGAACTCTGGGAAACGTAGTTCCATGTCCTCACGTTGCTGAGACGGTGTCTCTACGTCCACTCTGGGGACAGGAACACCCTCACAGTGGAAAGAATTAAAGATAGGACAAACCAGATGAGTCCTGGAGATGAAGAAGAACTTGAATTTACAGAAGGAGGAGGAGGAAGGAGAAGAAATAGACGAGGAGGAAACCAAACTAAAATAGCTGTAACTTGTTTTTTGTTGAAAAGTTGAAAAAGCTTAGTGGTACTTTGGGGTGGTGGGGTTGGGGACTGATGCACTGTGGGTAATGGAGTCCTGCTCTTCACATTGACTCCGTGAACTTTAATAAGTTTTAATAAAACCAGGACAAAAACAAACTGTTCAAATTCAAACTGAAAAATGATTTTAACATTTGCTTCTGATATTTTCTTACATTCAAAATTAATTCATAATTGTTATACTTTATTAATATTTTCCTCATTTTCCCCCGTAACATTTTTAAATAGAAGTTTGTCTGTGTTTCTGATATGTTCCTCTAATGTGTCGTCTTCTTCTTCCTCTGCTTTGACCACTAGAACCAGACTGATGACGACTTCCATGTTTCACTTTTAGTTTTATGAAGACGCGTCGATGTCCGTAAAACAGAATAATTTTAATTCATAGTTCAAGTAATGAGAGGATTTAAAAAGATAAAAACACACATGCCGATGTCCTCTTGGCTCTACAGTGTCAAAACTACCCCCCGGCAACCGTTGCCATGGTCACAGTGGTCACCGTCGCCGTGGTGAGGAATCAGCGAGTGATGGGATGAGCTGTACCGAAGAAATCACTGCAAGAGGAAGAGAGGACCGTTACCATGGAGACCAGGGTCCACAGAGAGACCAGGGTCCATAGAGACCAGGGTCCATGTAGAGACCAGTACCTGAGGATGTTTGGCAGCTCTGGGCTCCTGTAGATGAACTTGTGTTTGTAGGCGAGGGACGAAGGAAACGCAACAAACTGAAGCTTGTGGCCATTGAGACTCTTGGACTGAGACGCCATGTTGTAGAGCTGGAGGAGGAGGAGGATGAGGAGGAGGAGGAGAATAATGAGCACATGAAACATTCCTTGGACTGAACAGAGTTTTTTCCTCGTACCTTTTTCCCGAGATGAAAGGGAACGACAGCGTCATCCTCAGCGTGGAGGATCAGCACAGGACAGGAGATGTGGTTCACACTGAGGAAACCAACAGAGACCAGATCAGATCAGACCAGACCAGATCAGAGCAGACCAGATCAGACCAGACCAGATCAGATCAGACCAGATCAGATCAGATCAGACCAACAGAGACCAGATCAGATCAGATCACATCAGACCAGTTTGGAACCAGTTATGCTAGTGGCTCAATATACATGTACATGTATTTATTTATTTTTTAGATACATTCTACACCGTACTCCTCTGCAGAGTGCTTGAGCACAATAAAAGGCAAAGGCACAATATCCACTTAAACAAGAAGCCATCGATGGCATAACACCCATTTTTGAGTCTCTTAAAGCAGCAGGACTAATTGTTCCCTGTGAGAGCTCTCCATTGTGCACACCTTTGTTCCCTGTCAAGTAAATCAGAGACAAAGACTAGTAGTAGAATGGCGTTTTGTTCAGGATCTACAAGCAGTAAATGCAGCAGCTCTTGAAACATCTGGCTAACAGTGGTCACAAAGCCAGCTTGACAAAACTCCAATTTGTCCAAGAAAAAGTTGTTTTCATAGGTCATATCATTACTTCTGAAGGAAAAACTTTTTCCCCAAAAAGAGTAGAAATTCAGAATCTTCCAAAAAAAAAATCACAAAAAACAGATGATGTTATTTCTTGGCATGTGCTCTTACTGCAGACAATTCATTACAAACTATGCCATTCTTGAACTTCCGCTTGCCTCCCTTATTCATGGCAGAGGCCTTCAATCACAGGATAAGATCACATGGACTCCTGAAGCAGGACAATCTTTCACTGAACTCAAACTTACCTTACAGACCGCTCCAACTTTAAGAATACCTGACCCTACCAGACCCTTCACTCAAACAATTGATGAGAAAAATGGATGCATGACTTGTTTAGTTGCATCACAGAACACCCTGTAGCTTATTTTTCTTAAAAACTGGATCCTGGGGCTGCAGGCCTCCCAAGATGTCTCACAGCTGTGGCTGCTGCTGAAAAGGCAGTTAACGCTTCCAGAGACATTGTGGGCAACTGTGATGCAACTCCCCTTGTCCCACATGCTGTATCCACGATCTTACTAGAACAAAAAATCTCTCACCTCTCCACAGCACAATGGCTTCGATATAACACCATACCTTTAGAAACGCCTAACATCACTTTAAAAAGATGCAATGTTTTAAACCCTGCTACTCTCTTTCCCAAACCAGACGATGGACAGCCTTCAACAGACATGCTCGCCAAGACCAAATCTACAAGAAACACCATTAACTAATCTTGATTTGGTCATTTTTGTACATGGATCCGCTTCACGCAAACCACTGACCGGTCTCAACAGAGTTGGATTTGCTGTTGTCACTAATCATGAAACTCTTGTCTCAGGTTCACTCCCCTCTCACTATTCTACACAAGCAGTAGAGCTGATAGCATTGACAGAGGCATGCAAACTGGCATACAACAAAACTGTAGACATTTACACTGATTCTAGATATGCATTTGGTGTTGTACATGATTTTGGTGCTCTGTGGAAACACAGACAATTCTTAAAATCTGACGGGAAACCCATTCTTCATCATGACAAGGTGCTCATACTAACAACTCAGATCCTGTCTCTCTAGGAAACACGAGCTGATACTACCGCAAAAAGAGCTGCACTCCAACCCACTACCCTTAATCCTTGTTTCAACTCCGGTTTCTATTCCCAGCTCCCTTACAGCAATACAGTCCTTTGCAAGAAAAGACAGTGTGGAAACGCTGTGGTCCCACACAACAGGACCTGACAACAAACCCTGCCTACCCAAACATTCATTTTCCCTATTTGCAAAATTGACACATGGATTGGACCATGTGTCAAAAGGGGGGATGTTGGATGCCATAACTCAACACCGGTGCACTAAATGTTTTTCTGTTTATGCGCAGAAGTTTTGTCAAGCATGTATGATTTGAGCAACACGCAACGCAGGTAAAACCAAATCAATCACACACACTGCTCATCCACCACCAGACAGACCATTTGAACACTTGATGGACTTCATAGAACTGTCACCAGCAGAAGGAAAAGAATACTGTTTGGTAATAGTTGATATGTGGTCAAAATGGGTTGAAGCATTTCCAGCAAAACACCAAAGCAGCCAAGAAGTAGCTAAAGCTCTGTTAACGGAAATCATTCCTAAATGGGGAATACCAACGAAATTGAGCAGCGATAATGGCTCACATTTTGTCAATTCAGCAATAACCCAAATCAGTGAATTTCTTGCAGTTGACCTTAGAAAACATTGTGCATAACACCCTGCCAGTGGAGGTGCTGTTGAATGAGAGAATGGCACTCTGAAATCAAGACTGGCCAAATGTTGTGAAGAAATGGGATTGATATGCACAACAGCTCTGCCTATTGTTTTAACACACATGAGAATGAGGTAAAGGTCCAGTGCTAACAGTGCTTTTGAAATTCTTTTTGGCAGACCTCCATTCCTGGGAGTGGAGCCCTTAACCAGGCCACTCCCCTCCACTGGCTTATGAGGATGACATGTTACAATATTGCAAAACCTTATCTTCCACTCTTTCTCTCATCTCTCAACAGGTAAAATCAGCCTTTCCAACACCTGCCTCTAAGACACTACATAACTTCCAACCTGGCCACTGGGTGGTGATAAAGTATCTAAGGAGAAAGCACTGGCACTCTAAACGCTGGCGAGGTCCATTCCAGATACTCCTGACAACACACACTGCTGTAAAGGTCGCCGGGAGAGCAACGTGGATTCATACCAACCACTGCAGAAAGATTCCTGAGCCAACAGAAGAACTCAACTGTCAACCTGAACAACGCAGAAATGGACAAGCACAAGAGAGAACAAAACAAGGAATAACTCAGGGACCAACCTTCTTCCACCCACCAGACACCATGCACTACCCACTCCTGATCCTACCATGTTTAACCCTCTATGGTACGTTGTTGCCCTCAGGCAACATACCCATTTTCAATCTGCTAAATCTCCACAATGCATCCCTTTGAATGATGGAATACTTTAAAAAAGAGGGAAAACCATAGGGAACCAATCACAATGCTTTAATTTGACACATGACTTTCAGGAGACCATCTTGGAACCCTTTTTTGCAGACTAATTCAAAGGAAACAGCTTTGCCATTTTGCACCACAGAAATCATCTGAAAACATAATTTCCTGGCCCTTTTCCATCTGGAAAAAAATATATTCACACTAATAGATGAGTAAACTTTAATTTTTGATAGTTCCATGCAATTTATTTGCTAATTAAATAATGGAAACATGTTAAAATGCAACTGTTGCCCTGAGGCAACAATGTACCATAATGGTAAATTGCATATGTTGCCTTGAGGCAACAGTGAACCATTATGGAATCACGATGGCAGCATGAGACTGTGTGAGTATTGTGTGTTTAGGTATCATGTTCAAAAGCATGCCATTCATCATCATTTTATTTTGATTTGTACAATTTAACAAAGATAAATTTGATGTTGGCTGCAGTAGGTTCAGGCTATTACTGTACTCTGTAGACCACAGTCTACTATTGTACTGAACTTTGGCTGCCTTAATTGCTTATACATATTTGCCTCCATTTACAGAATGAATTCAGCCTCATTCTAGCCTCTTTGAAGAAGAAGAGGGTAGAAATCGCACTTCTAATGGTTATGATCTTTGTTTGAATACTTTCTTTAAAGTATTATGCTTTGACTCTTCAAAACATTCATTTCAATTTGTTGTTCCACAAGAGTACAATGTTGCCTACAGCCATCGTTCAGACAACAAACTCTTCAAAAGAGTTCCTTTTCTAATGTTTTCAAATTTACAATGGTATATATTGTACCCTGTTGATGCTTTTAAATATTTTATACATGTTTAGGACATAAATGATGTTCAAATTGAACAAAAAGTCTCTTTCATTTTTTACCGTTATGGTACAATGTTGCCTACAGGCAACAAAGCCCAAAAACTTCCAAAAAATAAAAAAATTTAAAAAATTCTTTAGATTATGTTTATTTAGTCTATTTTAAGACAAAGAAACACTCCAAACATTTTTTTCCTAACTGGCATCATAATGCGTACCATAGAGGGTTAATAATGATGATAAAGGCATATACCTACATACCTACAAAATTGTCACTCTAACAGAAGGGTTAAGTGCTACATTCACCTGTACTGTCTACCCTGAAGTTTGACAACATGCATACTATGCCAAATATAACAAATATCTATGCAGAGATCCCTGCTGCCCACATGACTGGCACTCGATCATGGCCGCTACTGACAAAACCCTTGCTCCAGACTGCGATAGGCTGGCAAAACCCTATCGCAATTGCGATAGGCTGGCGACTTGTCCAGGGCTAACAATGGAGCCTATCCCAGTGAAGGCGGGGCACACCCTGGACAAGTTGCCAGCCTATCGCAGTGCACTCACACGTACACCTAGGGTCAATTTAGAGTCACCAATTAGCGCCCCCTCCCACCTCCAACGATTTGGAGGTGGGAGGAAGCCGGAGTACCTGGAGAGAACTCACGCGAACACAGGGAAAACATGCAAACTCCACCCAGAAAGGCCCGAGCTGGACTTGGACCCAGACCTTCTCGATGGGAGGCATCAGTGCTAACCACCGAGCCACTGTGCCACCCCAATTATTATTGATTAATTAATAATCAAAAGGGAGGAATTGTAATTGCAAATTCAATTCCTTTGAGATGTCCCACCTCCTATTCTCTCTCTAAAACCTTCTTGTTTTTTCCATTTGCAAATTGTGTCGTCTAGACTCCTTTATCCTCCACCTAAAGAAAAAGACCGCAGGACACCCCAGGTGTGAAATACACTCCAGGGAGGCGGCACCGAGACTCCCCAACAGACAATGATATGTAAAACACATCGTAAGGGGTGTGACTTCCTCAGGTTTAAAATGTCTACATCTCCCCATTCTCAGTGTCTGTCTTCATTCTGACCGCTCATGTATTGATTGACCTTTTCTTTGCAAAGCAGAAGTCGGCCGGCAGAAGTCTCTACTTGATTCTTCACCAGTAGCAGAGAATTTCCTCAACAGTCTCCAGGTGGAATCCTTGCAGGAGAGAAGCTAACTGTGCTAAAAGAGAAGCTTCCATTCATACTTTAATCTTTACGTACTGAGTCTGCCTAGAGCCCAGAGGAGGAGGAAGGAGGAAGAGGAGGAAGAAGGGGAGGAGGTAGAGGAGGAGGAAGAAAGAGGAGTGTCTCTTGGTTGCAGAGGTCAAAGGTCGCTGCTGCTGCTGTAAACAGGAAGTGAAGCTACGTACTTGTCGTCGCTGGCGAAGCGGATGTTGTTGGCTGTGATGGCGTCCAGGAAGAACCAGTCGAATCCGGGCAGGTATCTGTACACCTGAAACAGAGTTAGCTTAGCTTAGCTTGCTAACGTTAGCCTAGCATCTGTAGCAGTGGTCCTTGTTGGGGGCGTCGTGGGGGCAGGGTCAAAGTTTGGGCATTACCATGGAGAAGGGGTGACTCTTGGCCTCCTCTCTGATGTTGGTGAACGGAGACTCTAAGACCAGAGCATCAGGAGGACTTCCTGAAACACAACGACACACACAACTCATCCACATACTACAATACCCATAATCCTCTGCAGAGGGAGGATAGAGGGAAGGAGGGAGGAAAGAGTGATATGGGCTAAAAGGTTATCCCCATAAATTTCAGCATCCTGGAGGTAAACGATAAGCGTGTTCATCCAGTCTGAGATCATTGTGACCTTTAGAGCCTTTAATGAGCTGCTGGACGGTAGAAACCAACCACACAAATAAGAGAAGACAGATACAGGATAAAATGATTCTCACACTGAACAGACTGAATGAATACGACACCAGCTACCACTTCACTGTCTGAGCTACGACATTTACACACATTTATCACGAGGCAAAGTCATCATGGGGGAAGGAAGGAGATAAAGGAAGGAAGGAAGGAAGGAAGGAATTATTCTTTAAAATCTGCATTCAGGTGAGATCAGCAGGGGCCAAACAGATTAAAACCAGCGGGGGCCAATCAGATTAAGACCAGCGGGGGCCAATCAGAGCTCTCCGTGCGTCCTCACCTCTGTCACACAGTCTTCTGACCAGATTAGTGGCAACTCTGGAAAAAACAAAGAATCAGGTTAAAGATCAGAGTTCACTGGTGTGATAGAGACAATAGAAACAGGCTGTAGTAGAAGTATAGACAGTAGAGCGCTGGAGGAGGGAGGTTAGAGTTACCCCGTCCCCAGAGAGTGTCCCCAGATGTAGAGCGGCAGTGTTTTGTCTGTCCTCTGTTTCAACCAATCGTAGATGAAGAGAGCATCTGAGGTCATCCCCCCCTCGGAGGGGGCGCCGTCTGAATCCCCCCACCCTGAAAAAGACACAGAGAAGACACAAAGACACATAGACACATGACTCATGTTGGACTAACCCCCCCCCTCCCAGTTCTTCTGAGTCTGATCCTCACCTCTGTAATCAAATGTCACCACATGGTAACCGAGAGAACTGAGGACCTGGACACACAGAGACACAGAGACACACACATGAGACAAGGGGACAGAGACAGTCAGTGAACGTCTCGTCCTCTGGTCCCGTCCAATCAGAAACAGTTATTAACCTTGTAGAGTTGAACTCGATGGTCTCCTCCTCTGTAGAGACACAACAGGACAGAGGTCAACAAACACTACAACAACAACAACGACAGGTGTAGCTCAGCTGGGGGGGGGGTCACCTGGTCCCTGCGTTTCCATGGAGATAGAGGACGACGGGGTGGGCGGAGCTGAACGTGGACTCGTACCAGTCTCCATCTTTACCCTGAGCAGCTCTCCACATGGAGGCAGGAACAGTGTGCCTGGAAGTACACACACACATAGACATCAACACACACAAATACACACACACACAGACATGGATGGGGGGTTGTGTGTGTGTGTGTGTGTGTGTGTGGGGGGGGGGGTCCCTTACCAGACTCCGATCTTGAGTCCAGTCTCTGGCTCCAGGTAGAAGTTGTGGGTGTGGTTCAAGCCCTGGTCCAGGGGCCTCTTCAGGTCAATGAAGTAGGGCATTCTCACTGGGGGGGTCACACACTGGTCACATGACTCATTCACTTCCTGTTTAAGATGGCCGACGTCTACAAGAGGAGGAGACTCACCAAAGTTGAGGAAGACCAGTTTGGCCTGGATGGAGGGGCAGAGTTTGATGATGAAGGGGATGGAGACGTAGACCAGGAGCAGCCACACCAGGACCCTCTTCAGCCTCCGGACCAGGCCAGACCTGAGACCAGACCAGGTTAGATCAGACCAGACCAACATTTTACTGAGATTAATGATCAAATGTCTCCAACACTGTGATAATAAAATCAGAGACAAGAAGACTGAAGATCAGCTCGTCCATCACCCCTGGATCTGGTCTGGGACCTGGGATGTAGGACCTGGGATCTAGGACCTGGGATGTAGGACCTGGGATGTAGGACCTGGGATCTAGGACCTGGGATGTAGGACCTGGGATGTAGGACCTGGTCTGGGACCTGGGATGTAGGACCTGGGATGTAGGACCTGGGATGTAGGACCTGGTCTGGGACCTGGGATGTAGGACCTGGGATGTAGGACCTGGTCTGGGACCTGGGATGTAGGACCTGGGATGTAGGACCTGGTCTGGGACCTGGGATGTAGAACCTGGTCTGGGACCTGGGATGTAGGACCTGGTCTGGGACCTGGGATGTAGGACCTGGTCTGGGACCTGGGATGTAGGACCTGGGATCTAGGACCTGGGGTGTAGGACCTGGGATGTAGGATCTGGTCTGGGACCTGGGATCTAGGACCTGGGATGTAGGACCTGGTCTGGGACCTGGGATGTAGGACCTGGGATGTAGGACCTGGTCTGGGACCTGGGATGTAGAACCTGGTCTGGGACCTGGGATCTAGGATCTGGGATGTAGGACCTGGGATCTGGGACCTGGGATCTAGGATCTGGGATGTAGGACCTGGGATGTAGAACCTGGTCTGGGACCTGGGATGTAGGACCTGGGATGTAGGACCTGGTCTGGGACCTGGGATGTAGAACCTGGTCTGGGACCTGGGATGTAGGACCTGGGATGTAGGACCTGGGGAGGTCCAGTGTGAGCTGGTGTGTGGATCTCAGGGCTGAGGGATGTATGTCCGGGCTACTGACCCTATAATTAAAGCTGTAATGAGGCTATTGTCAGTAGGAGCCTGGAGGCTCAAAGTGTGAATGTTGTTGAAACTTCTTGGCGACAGAAGTCAAAACTGAATTATAAATAGTTGGTAAATTAAATCTCAGTCCACCTCCTCTGTTTAGAGAAGGTTTCTCCACTTTGACATAGACGACTTCCTTAACTCCTCTCTCAAACCATCTGTCCTCTCTGGCCAGGACTTTGCTGTTGGTGTCCTCAAAGGAGTGTCCTTTGTCCTCCAGGTGGAGGTGGACCGCTGAGTCGTCCCCTGATGAGCTGGGTCTCATGTGTTGGACCATGCGTTGATAGAGGTGCAGGCTGATGGGAAAAATCTGGTGTTGTCTGCATCTTAGGTTGAACCGAAGCTGGTTCCTGTAGTTTCCTGGAGGTTCCCTCATACTGTGTGTGTGTGTTAGTGTGTGTGTTAGTGTGTGTGTGTGTGTCTGTATGTGTCTGTATGTGTGTGTGTGTGGGTGTGTGTGTGTGTTAGTGTGTGGGTGTGTGTCTGTGTTGTGTGTGGTGTTGTGTGTGTGTTTGTGTGTGTGTGTGTGGGTGTGTGTGTTAGTGTGTGTGTGTGTGTGTGTTAGTGTGTGTGTGTGGGTGTGTGTGTGTGTTAGTGTGTGTGTGTGTTAGTGTGTGGGTGTGTGTCTTTGTGTTAGTGTGTGGGTGTGTGTTTGTGTGTGTGTGTTAGTGTGTGTGTGTGTGTTAGTGTGTGTGTGTGTGTGTTACTGTGTGTGTGTGTTAGTGTGTGTGTGTGTTAGTGTGTGTGTGTGTTACTGTGTGTGTGTGTTAGTGTGTGTGTGTGTTAGTGTGTGTGTGTGTTACTGTGTGTGTAAGCCGATCGGCCTCATTTAGAACGTGTCACATGATCCATCAGCTCAGTAGATCTGAATTATTCATCTAATCTCCTGAAGAGCAGCAGAGTGAGACGTCCTCACTGACTGTCCGAAGATAGTGATAATATAATAATATAATATTAAATATGAACAAATACTGGATAAACTGTCAGTAAAGAAAGAACAATAATAAATGATCAGATGTATTGATTGTTACAGATTATTGATCATTATTTATCTGAGCAGGAGGAGGAGCAGGAGGAGGAGGAGGAGCAGGAGGAGGAGCAGGAGGAGGAGCAGAAGCAGGAGGAGGAGCATGCTAGCAGTGTCAATAAAGGTTATTCAAGCAAGATGGCCGACACACAACCAGAAAGAGATGGATAGAGATGATAGAGGTAGAGATGTGTCTGGTTGTTTCAGACTTTAGATTCTGATAAAGTGATGAATCATGAGGTCAAAGATCAAACTCCTTCTTCTTCTACTTCTCCTTCTACTTCTCCTTCTTCTTATACTTCTTCTTTTTCTCCTTCTCCTTCTACTTCTTCTTCTTCTTATACTTCTTCTTCTTCTTTTTCTTCTTCTTCTTCTTCTTCTTCTTTCGGATCAAACTCGTGACTCTTTCACAGGCATCAGCATCAGGCTGAATGAAGGAGGCGTCTGGCCACTTTATTAGGTACAGCACTGCTGACTTTCTGACTGGGTTCAGGTTTCAATGGGTCAATGAAAACACAACAGAGGAGGAGGAGGAGGAGGAGGAGAAAGAGGAGGAGAAAGGGGAGGAGAGAAGGAGGAGGGGGTAGGGGGAAGAAGAGAAAGATGAAAAGAAACAGGAGAAAAGGGAGAGAAAGAGGAGGAGGGGAAAGATGAGAAGGAGGAAGGGAAAGAGGAGGAGAAGGAGGAGGGGAAAGAGGAGGAGAAGGAGGGGAAAGAGGAGGAGGAGGAGGGGAAAGAGGAGGAGAAGGAGGACGAGCCCCGGAGGAACCAGTCGGACCGGCCGGTTCACGTGGATCAGAATTAAATGTAATGACTCATTTATTCCTTTATTTTATTAATTCTGCTGATTAAATATTTGAACTTGTTCTTCTCATTTATTTATTTATTTAGTATCTTGCCATGTTGGGCCTATTCTATCATACCGGTACGGTCCGGTTCTTTCTTACCTCCTGAACGGTTTCCCCGTTTGCTGGCCCTTCCTCGGGCCTGCGCTTCCTCCCGGGCCTCGGTGCTCTCCTGCGGCCCGCTCAGGTCCGTGTCGCTGTCCAGCAGAGTGCCGTCATGGGAGTTACTCCGCCTTAGCATCACTGGAAACGTTCAGAAATAAGTTAAAATGTATTTTAACGGGACCGGAGCGACTGGATGACGAGCCGAGGCTCCGGGAGACCGGGACACCGAGAGGGACGGGTCCTGAGGAACCGGGAGCGAGGCGGCGGGTCGTGGACCGGGACCGGAGCTCTGGAAGGAGGCCGTGGCGGGACGGAGCTCGGGAGCTGGTGGAGATCCGCAGAGAGCAGCTGATCCGGAGCTGATCCCGCCGCCAATCACAGGCCAGGAAAACAACCACGTGTGCACATGGTGGTGCGTTCATGTCCTCACAGGAGCGTCGGAGCATCGAGGACCAAAACAAAACCTGGGGCTATGACACGGTGCTTTCAAGGGCGCCTCGAAAAAGGAAGTATTAAAACTATGGATAAATAATAACCGATAAATAATATTTTAATCTAAACAATATTACATATAAATAAAAATAACAAATAGCTAATTTTACATATGAATAAATAATGAAATCATAAATAATATAAAATATGGATAAATAGTAAACAATGAACTACAAGTGAATCATAAATTTATTGATTGATTATTATTTATCTGTAGCTCATTGATTATTTCTGTTTAGTTGTTGCTCTATGTGTGTGATCATGTATCTGTAACCTGAATGTTACACCAGGACACCTTGAAAAAGAGTTTAAAATATCAATGTGATTTATCTGGTTAAATAAAGGTTAAATGAAAAATAAATAATAAAAATTAAAATATTAATCCAGAGTTTAGTTCAGGGGCCACATTCAGTTCAGTTTGATTTCAAGGGGTCGGACCAGCAACACAACAGAATAAAAACTTATAAGTAACGACAACTCCAGACTGTCAACATTTGTTTTAGTGCAGATAAGAACATTATGGAAACGTTTCCTCTTAATGAACTTAACTATTAAAACATGGAATGAACAACTCGACGTTTCTAGAAAGAAGTGGAATTTCTGTTTAATCAGAAAAATCACAGTTAATGTTTTCAATGTAATTGTTGCACTTTGTAAATTCATCCCACCATGATGCTCCACCCTCGGGGGGTCCACTTTTGGCCCGTGGGCCGTATGTTGGACACCTGTGGTTAATACCTGGAGCTGGGACGGTGCTTTCAGGTGTGCCTTGTAAAGGGAAGTATTTAAGACTGTGTCAACGCAATAAAACAGTAATTTAGTTAGAGCTGAGGCGTCAGTTTAATTTACTACCGTCTGGAGCCTTGAAGAAGAAGAAGAAGAAGAAGAAGAAGAAGAAGAAGAAGAAGAAGGATCTGACTCCACCACAAACCCGACATCACACTCTCCCGACGATGTTTCTCTCCTGCTTCTCTGAGAGTTACAGGCCTCGTGTTTCCACTCGGACTCTTTTCCACAGAAAACAACATCTACATGTTTGTCTTTGGTGTTAAAGGAATGAAATGAGCCTGTGACTCTATCGAACACTCAAAATGATAAATTTGATAATTTCTCTCATGAATTAAACCCTCACACTCCAGAATGGATGGTTTTATTGAGTGATGGCTGGAGATTAATAAACGTGCTTAGAATGGAAGTCAATGGGACATTTTAAGCGGTAAATTTGAAATCTGATGTTACACCAAAACTATCATACAATCAAATCACTATTTTAGATAATCTGTTCAAATGAAAGACTTTTTTCCCCGCAACATTAACTTTAAGTAATCAAACTGGCCTTTAAAAGATTAAAATGATGGATTTTTTA
This sequence comes from Mugil cephalus, assembly GCF_022458985.1. Taxonomy (NCBI): domain Eukaryota; kingdom Metazoa; phylum Chordata; class Actinopteri; order Mugiliformes; family Mugilidae; genus Mugil; species Mugil cephalus. The sequence continues at coordinate 306,300 of NC_061782.1, forward strand.
AAATGTGTAAAGTGGGAACTAATAAAATATAAATGTGTTTCAGTTTCAATTTTGGGAGTAAAAATGTGGAATAAGAAAACCTTAAAATGTGAAATAATGAATAATTATAAATGACAGCAATGATTCTTTTTCTCTGATTATTGTGTATTGATGATATTTTAGGTAATTTAATTTTACGAAGTTTAAGCCCTGATCTCCAGCCCGTTTCCTTTTTGGGTCATTTTTCAGCGTGTGACTGTTAATATTAGATTAAATTAATTACTTGTTAATATTTGATTCCTGATGTTCTGCTGATCTTTATAAAACCACAACCCAACAGTTCTTTTTTTCTTGTTTTCATGTTGGAACTCGTCTTTCCGGTTGAACCCGAACGCAGCATTAGCCACAAAGTTAGCATCGAAGCTAATCTTCGAAGAGATAACAACGACGTACGGTCTACGTCCAGTTTACCAACACTAATAAATAAATCCTCCTCCTTACCGTAAAGACCTGCTCGGATACAGAGACTTCACCTCATTTCCGGTCAACGTTTGACGCTTTTAACGCTTTAAATGCTTTAAATTGTTTCACAGCTCGAAACTCTGACTCTGTTTGTCCCTGTGCGGCTTCCGGAGCAGATACGTCACAGCGCTACGTCACTCATGATGTGTCATGGGCAGAAGAGCCGATTCTTGGTAATGAATCAGAAGAGTCGACTCCCGTGGAGCCAAAGCCAATTCCCACTACTTTTAGTTGTTGTTGTTGATTTTTTTTTTTTTTTAAATTCGTCAGGATGAGGAAAAAGTAAGTAATGCAATTATGATAAATAATGATGATAAACTGGGTCATAAAAGTCTCGTGATTCAAAACGTGGTTTGAAATGAGCCTCTGGTTTCCTCAAAACAAAAGTTCTCACTTTCTTTCACATTACAGTTCACATTAGTTGGGTTAGTGTCAGTTTAAGCTGAAGTTAAAGCTTTTTCATCCTCAACACCATAAGTTAAAAACCGAGTCCATGTGCTGCAGAAAATATATTCAAATATAAAATAAATATAAATATAAAAAACATAAAGCCCACAGGAGATTTTGCACTGCGGCACCAACGTGTTGTGCTGATTATGCCTAAAGCTTCCCTCTGTTTAGCCTCCAGCTAATATCACTGTAACTTAGGCCGTCAAGGGGTCTATAAACCAGACCAAATAAAGAGCTGTGGACCGTACGTTATTTTCTGTAATTCTTACTATGTTCTTTGTTATCTTGAGACTCCTGGACAAAACAATTTCCCTGTGAGGATCAACAAACTGATCTTGGATCTTGAATCTTGAGTTGTCTCTTCTTAAAGAGCCGAAAGAGTCGGTTCTTCTTTGGGAGCCGTGTCAAAAGAGTCGACTCTTAGAAAAGAGTTGTACTTCCCATCACCAGTGGCTGAATTTGCCGCGAACCTCCCGTCGCCATCCACAACGTTTTGTGGCGGATGATAAATATTGAATTTGGTATTGTCTGCGCGGTTTGTTCGTGTTTACCGACGTCGGGATGTTTTGTGAGAAAGCCGTGGAGTTGATCCGGGAGCTGCACCGGATGAGCGACGGACAGCTGCCCGCTTTTAACGTGAGTGCGACCGTGTTCCGTGGCGACCTCCATTCAAAAATTCTTCGATTTTAAAGTTGATACGTACATTTTAAACATAAATAGGCCACTTAAAAAATATGAGCAACCAAATTTAGATAGGTTAGAACTTGTCTTATTCTTCGGCGTATGTTACATACACCCCTAGCGTTAGTGGTTGAAATAGGATGCGATTAATTGCTGTGATCTGTGTTATAAAGAAAGTATGAAAGTAGAGACTCCTTCATATTCAGGTTTTCTTGGTGCGGGGTTGTGCCGGATTTATCCGTCTGCTGTCCAGAGTTGATATCCATTGTTGTTTCATGCTGTCAGTCGGTACAGGAAACAGATAAGAGGTGAACTTTAAAGTGGCGATAATGTGAACGGAGTGTTGAACGTGGCTGCTGTTTGCAGGAGGACGGGCTGCGGCAGGTTCTGCAGGAGATGGAAGCTCTTTACGAACAGAACCAGAGCGACGTGTGAGTCCAGATAAACTCAGTGTCATCAACAGATGAAGATCAGTCACATGTCCCTGATTCACTGATCACAACCAGTAATGATTAATTCATTTAAACATCATGGCCTGATGGAGACTAGTCTCCTTTTTAGTGGTAGTTCTGCCTTTTGCTTTCACATTTAGCCTTGTAGCTGCTTTTTACAAAATTTTGATATTTTAAACTGAAATCCCATAATTCTCCAGTTTACCACCGTGGAACCTTTTTATTTTAAGCCAAAGTGCAGCATTTTCAGTTTTAATGAGTTTTAATGGGAGAGGATTTTTAACAAGGCCGAGGCTGAGGCATCGCCCAGTAGCCCTAACTAGGAATAAAAACTAAAATCTAAATCTAAATCACTGTTGCTACTGATCACTGACATGTACATGGCTCTAATAAATCCCCCAAGAAAAATCCACTTTGCATTTGGATCATTGTAAATATTTCAGTTTTTGAGTTTTTTTGACACTGGAATATAAAAAGTTAAAAGTCAGAATGAATCAAACTCAAAGTATTTATGATCAGGACTGAAGTGGATTAAAAGATTTATGTAAAAACATTAACATGTTTTACTTTTGAAGAGGACTCTTTTGTCGCTTAGTGACGTAACTATTTAGGTTCCACAGTGGTAAAAATTAAAGTATTATGGGATTTCAGGTTAAAATGTTAAAATTTCTATTAAAAAAAAAAACCTTTGTGTAACACTTATGAGGGATTTCGCAATACCAGGACTTGTGGATTAGTATATCAGATAGGTTGTAAGAATGACACTCAGGAGGCAAAATTTCAGTTTTAAATAAACCAAAGGAAAAAAAAGAAACAAGATATCAGTTAAAATACATTACAAACACCATTCACTTGCAAATTAAACAAATAATTCTACACAACAGCTATGTGTTTCCAATTCCAAAAGAAGTTCAATGTCCAAGAAAATGTCAAAAGGCGAGTGCAGGTCCAGTGTTGCAGGGCTGAAGAAAATGTAAGTTTGGGAAATTGAGGGTAGGGAATTATGTGACAGGGCTGAGTGTGAGGGTGTCCCAGATGTTGGGCCGACCAACACCAGAGAGTGTAGCAGGACCTGTCCAGGGACCACGGGATATCTAGGGTTCACTTCACTCTAGATCAGGTGGGTGTGTGGCTCGCCATCGCTTCACTTCACTTCACTTCACTTCACTTCACTGGAACAGGCAAAAACAAACAACACAAAACAAGAAAAAAAACTGACCTGTCAACAGACAGGGTCAGAGAAATATCATCAGTTATTTAGTAATACAGTTGTCATTCTCAGTTACCATGGCAACAGTTACCATGACACAAAACAATATGCAATACTGCACATCTTAGTTAAACTACTTCTTGTAACCGTTTTAACGTCTACATTCTATAATATAATCATGAACCAATTCAATTGCAAAATAAAACAAACTAATTCATTAAAATCAATAATCATGTTCACCGATCTCTGTGTTCAGCGGGGCACAGACACAAAACGGCTCCGGCACCTGGTACCGCAACAGGTTCTACACAAAAAGTAAAGTAATTAACAAATGTACTTTTGGTGACATTTCAAGGCAACACATCGTTCATGGATTGTGCCTTTACCTTTAACAGTCGAGGGGGAAGTTGTTCACACACAGAGAGTTAGGAGCAACAGCTAAGTGCTAGCATACAACCTAACGGTAGTTAAGAGCTAACAGCAGCAACGGCCACAAAGGTTAGCCGGCGAGTTAACGTTAGTCAACAGCCAATAGCTTAAACAGCTAATGGCAGTAACGGCTAAAAGCAACAGCCGTTACCACATCTACCGTATCATTAACTCCCTTTTTATTTTAGCAAACACTCACTGATTGTTTGTCTACCTTCATCCTCTGTTTCACTGAATTTATCTTGTTTTTCTTTCTTTCATTCACTTCGCTCACTTTCCAAAACTCTGCTCCGTCTAGACGCTCTCTGTCTCTGCATAGACTGACACTCACACTCAAACTTATCGGTGGGCGGGGCTAAGCTGTGTTTACAGTTCTCTAATTGGCCGATCTGATCTGATGCATTCAGGGGACATAACAACATGGGAAACACTGATACTGGATGAAACCATACATTTTCTTATTAAACTAAACAGTTAATAAAACATTCATTTCCTTTCCGTTCTTTTCTAATTTATTTGTGTAGCCCAATATATTAAAGGGGTTACACCGTCCCCTCTTGACGGTATGCCCATCCTGGGGCATTTGCACAGTGATGATTACATCATGTCTGAAGTCTCTGATATGGTTGCTGTTCTATGTCATCAATTCCATGCAATGAACTTGCAAATGCTTCACTAAGACCTTGAAAGAGGGAGTTCACTACATGAAGCAAAGTACTGCCTAACCTTGGATACTGGAGTCTCTCAGGCTTGACAGAGTGACGGAGAGGGGTTTCTGTTGTAAAGCTCTCATTTAATGAACTCACAGGTTTAGGCTGATTGGTTATAGTTTCTCCTACATCAGTCATATCTGGCAACACCGGACACTGTTCATTTGCATTGACGAATGTATCCTCAGGAGGTTGCTGATGTATGTCCAGAGGTACACTGACAGGTGAGTCACAACTGGATATTTGTTCTGGTTGGGTTAGGTGGTTGTTTCCTAGGGAGATGTCTTTGTCAGGTAAGTTGTCATGTTCAGGTAAGTTGTCATGTTCAGGTAAGATGTGTGTATCGGGTTAGTTTTCCTTTACAGGCTCCGTTCATTCTGACACAAGGGACACGGGTAAGTTGTTTACAGGTAGATATCTATCTCCTTTCTCTACTGAAGGTTCAACGGCTGAGGAAGCAGGAAGGACAGCAGAAAGTCACACATCAGGTAAGGTAGGTTGTGTGAGCACACAAGGAGGATCTCTCCACTTTTGGGTTTCATTGACAGTGAAGAACACATCAGGCTTTTGATTGTGTACAGGAACAGATGCCCACACATGTATCTCCTCAGTGTCAGAACACTCCTCCTCCCCACTCTCACTATCTGGACTCTGTCTTGCTCTCAGCCTCCGACTAAAGGATGTTTAACAGGCTCAATAACAGTAGCTGAAGGTAGGAAACCACAAGGAAGGAGCAGATCACGATGCAATGGATGCACAGGCCCATCCCTTCTCTCAGACCTAACCGTGTAAACAGGGATGTCACCCGCTTGCTTGAGGACCACATAAACGTCCTCTTCCCATTTGTCTGCTAGCACTCTATCACGAACTTCCAAAGTTTACTCTGTGACCCGTTTATCAAATCGAATCCTGTTGTGATCTGAGCTCTTTTGTGCATTAGAGGCTGCAAGCTTATAACTCTCTTCCAAGTGACGCTTCAAGTCACTGACATACCGGGAGAGAGACTTTTTATGGGTGTTGATGGGCAACTCAAAAGCAAGCCTGGGTTGTCTGCCTAACATGAGGTCATATGGAGAGAACCCTGGTGCTTCATGTTTTGTGAAACTCTAAGCATGAACAAGAGGTGTCACGAAGTCCTTCCAATGCCGTTTCTCTTTATGATTCAATGTTCACAGCATTTGGAGAAGAGTGTGGTTGAACCTCTCGACTGGGTTCCCCCTTGGATGATATGGGGTAGTCCACACCTTCTTCATGCCAGTGAGATCACAGAGTTCCTTTATGGTCTTTGATTCAAAGTCAGGACCTTGATCACTGTGTAACCTCTCAGGAAACCCATAATGACCAATAAAATTTTCCCAAAGGCTCTTAGCTACAGTGCATGCTCGTTGGTTGGGAGTTGGCACAGCCACTGCATACTTAGTAAAGTGGTCAGCGATGGCCAATATATCTTTAGTGCTGGACCTATCTGGTTGTTAAGACAAGAAGTCCATACACACAAGTTCAACAGGCCTACTGGTCTTTATATTCACCAATTGTGTGACTTTCTCAGGCGGGGTCTTTCTGCGTACACAACGCTCACAGGTTCTAATCATTCTCTCAATTGTCATCTGCAATTTTGGCCAGTAAAATCTGGTTCTTGCTAGATCCACTGTTCGTTCAACTCCCATGTGCCCCATGTTGTTGTGGAGGCTCTCAAACACCACTGCTCTCAGCTCCTGAGGTAGCACCAACTGAAGAGTGGTGTGAGGCCCATCTTGCCTCCTTCTATAGAGCACACCATTACGCAGCTCCAACCGGTTGAACTGACGCAGAAGCAAGGAAGTTCAGGGAGCTCTGCCCTGAGACCTGAAGGTGGACTTTGACCAGTCTTAATCTGCGTAATCACCTCCCTAATTGCAGGATCTGATCTCTGCTTTGGATGGATTGTGAGCTCTGAAAGATGCTCTTCATAAAAAGACTTGGGTACTGTCATCACTTGTGACCCTATATCCAAAAGACAAGTTGTGTTTTTCCCTGCAATGGTAACTAGAGCAGTTGCCTTGGTTCCTACAAGGCCTTTAGGGAGTTTGATAGACTTTGTCTTGGAATGAGCTCTCTTCAAGACAGTTCTTTTTCATTTGGGACTGGATTTATGACATGTCCCCCCCCCCATGGGAGCAGGTATCAGTTTAAATGTTGCTCATCTTCAAGCACTTTGGAAGCATCCCAGCTAGCTTGTTTTTCTCTCAGCTGCTTTTTCTTGGTGGCCACAAGAGAAGGATTTGGCTCATATTCACAAGCTGAAATGATGTGACCATCCTCGCCACACTGAAAACAATACCAGGGGCGTGGCATACTGTTTGTTTTGGTAGTGGAGCTCTGTTGTTGTGCTGCTTTCTTTTTTATGGGTCGAGCTTCCACCTTGGCGCTAGAAAAAGGGGACTAACTGTTCTGTTTGCAGTTCTCCATTTTCATACTACTAAGCTGAGCACTAATGTCAGGTATTTGCTTCTTCAACAACTCATATTCAGATTCAGGAGCATGTGCAGTTTGCAAATGAGACGAGATGCGTGGGTTAGTGCCACAAGGAGTAGGTTTGGCTGTACCTAGGTGCTGTCTCATGCAGCTGACTTTAGTGGCTTGCTTGTCCTCCATGGTCTGCAAAAGTGGGAGGACTTACCTTTCTCTGCTCTAGCTGGAGGTTGGTTATTAGGGTGTCGTCCCAACAACCACGGCAGAACTTCTTTAGAAGCTGTATGTCAAATTCATGGGCAGACACACCACCGCATCTCATGGCCTTGCTCAGGCAAACATGCAGTCAGTGCAAGAAAAGTGATGGCTTTTCTCCATCATTCTGCAGCGTATTCATGAACCTAGCAAAGAGTTCGTCGCCATCTTCAGCAGTTCCATGCGCAGAGTCAAGTACTCTAAGATAAGCAGAAGGTTGAGCCTGAGGACCTAAATGCTTGACCATCTCAGCTGCAGGTGGAAGTAAGCGGTCAAGGATGCGGTGTGTGCAATGAACATTAGAAACTGATGGGTCTTTCATGAGGATTTCTACACTCGTGCGCCATGTATCACAATCTGCCTCGTTGTTTGGGTGTGGACTTTTTCCTGAAATAGCCCTAAGTCTGTTTGGTGTGGTGTAGTGTGATGAATTTTCATTACTGCGCACATGTTCAACCACCACCCTCTGAATGCCCGGGTGGCGATAGGTCAAAAGAAGTCTGGGGTTTGCCATTATCCATCAGTGGTGAGGCTGGCAATGAAGTGGGAATTTCCACTCAGTTTCGCTATTTCATGTAGTTCCTTCATGTATGCTCTAGTAGCATTAGTACATGCATTAGCTGCATACTCACTTGCTAAGCTCCTTATTCTATACAGTGTCAGTTTCCGTGGAGCTTTTAGGCTGGAGTGGCAGAAAATGTTCTAATGTCTGCATGGCAGTACCATGTGTGAACTCTATCATGTGTTTGTGAAAGTCTGAGGTTAGGTCATCTATGCAGAAGAAGTGGTTAATTGAACCATACTTCTCCTGGTGAGTGGATAGTTAATTGTTGGTGTCAGTCCCTGTCAGTCCGCTAACAATTACAGAGTATGGTATTTTAATTGACTATTGCATCACAATTTCCATTTTGTTCGACTTGGTTTTGATACCTGACCTAAAGAACGTTTTTTTCTAGACTACAGCTAATTGAAAGTTAGACCAAATAGGTCAATTCAAACATTCAACAGTGCTCCTGGCTGGCTCGCCAAAATTTACTTGTAACACTTATGAGGGATTTCGCAATACCAGGACTTGTGGATTAGTATATTGGATAGGTTCGACTACTGGAGCACCGTGAAATGTAAGAATGACACTCAGGAGGCAAAATTTTAAACATAAAAGTAATGCTGGCTTTAGTTAGAAAACAAATAAAAATGAATGGATTAGAACAGAATAAACAGATAAATAGATGAACACATAGATAAATAAACAGTTAAAGTGAAAACAAGACAAATAAAATTTTCTGACAAAACAATTAAATAGGTATTATTTCCAATAATATCAGTTGATTATCTAATTAAGAAAAATATTCTAATTTGGGTGCACCCTATTAACCTGGATTCTTTGTTTCAATTTCAAATCTGAGTTTCTCTGATCCAATGAAACAGTTTTAAATAAACCAAAGAAAGAAAAACAAAATATCAGTTAAAATACATTAAAAACACCATTCACTTACAAATTAAACACAAAATTTGTGTGTTTAAACAAATTATTCCACACAACAGCTATGTGTTTCCAATTCCAAAAGAAGTTCAGTGTCCAAGAAAATGTCAAAAGATGAGTGCAGGTCCATTTTCTCCATCCAGGGATGGAGAACACACCCACTCTAGATCGAGTGGGTGTGTGGCTCGCCATCGCTTCACTTCACTTCACTGGAACAGGCAAAACAAAATCCAAAAGAACAAAAACAAACAAACAAAAAGAAAAAAACTGACCTGTCAAAACACTGGGTCAGAGAAATATCATCAGTTATTTAGTAATACAGTTGTCATTCTCAATTACCATGGCAACAGTTACCACATCTACCATATCATTAACTAGTAAACACTCACTGACTGTTTGTTTGCCTTCAGTAGACTCCATTTCACTGAATTTATCCTGTTTTTCTTTCTTTCGTTCACTTTGCTCACTTTCCAAAACTCTGCTCCGACTCGATGCTCTCTGTCTCTGCGTAGACTGACACTCACACCCAAAGTTACTGGTGGGCGGGGCTAAGATGTGTTTACAGTTCTCTGATTGGCCGATCTGATCTGATGCATTCAGGGGAGATAACAACATGGGAAACACTACCATACATACAGTTTAAACTGTGAACTAAACAGTTAATAAAACATTCATTTCCTTGACGTTTCTTTTCTGATTAATATATTGGGCTACATAAATAAAAGGAGTTACATTTGGTAAATATGAAAACAAAAAGTTATTAAAAAACAAACCGGAAGATGACACGTGTGCCCCTAACATGTGATGAGGGTTAATTAATTAGTTAATTGATTCATGAATGAATGAATGAATTGATGAATGAATGAAGGAATTGATTGATGAATGAATGAATGGATTGATGAATGAATGAATGGATTGATGAATGAATGAATGGATTAATGAATGAATGGATTGATGAATGAATGAATGGATTGATGGATGGATGAATGAATGGATGAATGAATGGATTGATGGATGGATGAATGAATGGATGATGGATGGATGGATGGATGGATTGATTGATGGATGAATGAATGGATTGATGAATGAATGGATTGATGGATGGATGGATGGATGGATGGATGGATGGATGGATGGATGGATGGATGGATGGATGGATTGATTGATTGATGAATGAATGAGTGGATTGATGGATGAATGAATTAATTGATTGATGGATGGATGAATTAATTGATTGATGGATGGATGAATGAATGAATTGATTGATGAATGGATGAATGGATTGATTGATGGATGAATGGATTGATTGATGAATGAATGAGTTGATTGATGAATGAATGAATGGATTGATTGATGAATGAATGAATGAATGGATTGATGAATGAATGAATGGATTAATGGATGGATGAATGAATGGATGATGAATGAATGAATGGATTGATGGATGGATGAATGAATGGATGATGGATGAATGAATGGATTGATGGATGGATGAATGAATGGATGATGAATGAATGAGTTGATGGATGAGTGAATGGATTGATTGATGGATGAATGAATGAATGGATTGATTGATTGATTGATGAATGAATGAATGGATTGATGGATGAATGAATGAATGGATTGATTGATGAATGACTGTCCTCTGTGTTCCAGGAACGAGGCGAAAGGTGCCGGTCGCTCTGAGCTGATTCCCTCCATCAAACTCCGTCACTGCTGCTTGTTGAGGAACCAACGCTGCGTCACCGCCTACCTGTGAGGCCCTGTGAGTTTTTACTTTGAATTTAATCTTTATCAAACAAATTTATATAAAACTCTGGTTGTGTCCAGGTACGACCGTCTGCTGAGGATCAGAGCTCTACGGTGGGAGTATGGCAGTGTTCTTCCAGCCAACGTTCGCTTCCACATGTGTGCGGAGGAGGTCAGTGAAGATGAGACGAGACCAGATCAGAGTTTATTTATCAGGGAGGAACCAGTTTCTGATGGTTTTATTCTCAGAGTTTCTATTTAAACCTCAAACCTCCTCCAGTCTCTTAGAACTGAAGAATCTACTCAGATGAAAAACTTCTCTAAACTACATCAGTCCTGTGTTGTGTTGGACATTTCAGAATCAAATAATAATCAGTGAAGTTGACTTGACTAATTTATCTTCAAACATAACAGCTCTAAACCTGGGAGTCTGGAAAATCTTAATCATCACCATTAATTCACTAACAACAACACAACACAACAAGGAGAAGCCAAGAGCACAGCAGGAGAGGACCGTCCTCTCTAGATAAGAGGACGATGAGACAGTGCAGTGAGGTAGGACACGGTCCATCTAGCTAAGATTAATTAGTGATTGGTGTAGTTTGTACGATTGGGGACTGTAGTGAGACTGAGTCCTAGACAGACTACAGTCCTACATGACAAGTTTCGTTGTGTTGTGTTTGTATTTGTGTGCAGCTTCAGTGGTTCGGCCACTATAAGAAGTCTCTGGCGTCCTTCATGCGCTCTCTGGGAGGAGGGGAGGGTCTGGACATCACACAGGACACCAAGCCCCCAAAAAGTCTCTACATCCAGGTGAGCCCCCCCCCACACACACACACACACACACACCTGCCCCCTGCCGGTGATGTCACCATCTGGTCCTTGTTGTTCCAGGTGAGGTGTTTAAAGGATCACGGAGAGTTTGAGATTGACGACGGGACGGTGATCCTGCTGAAGAAGAACAGCCAGGTGGGACCAGGACGCTCCTCCTCCTCCTCCTCTGCTTTATTTGTATTTTTTGATCAAGTTGTTAATTTCTATTTAACATGAGTCCACCAACAACAAATAGATAAATGAACCGGACCAAAGACCAGACTCAGGTTTTGACAGTATAAGACATAAAGAATAATAACTGGACAACAACAACATGTCGGACAGAATATTTTATTTAATGTGTTAACGTTTGGTCTCTTCGTCCTCAGCACTTCCTGCCGCGGTGGAAATGTGAGCAGCTGATTCGTCAGGGCGTCCTGGAGCATGTGATGTCCTGAAAGGCACCGGCAGCCATTTTAATCTTAAATAACAAATAAATAAATAAATAAATAAATAAATAAATGTCTGGTTTCCACAAGTGGTGACGTTCAGGCTGTTTACATGTGAAATGATGTTTGATCTGACAGAAAATGATAAACTGACAGTGGATATAAAGACACATCTCATAGTAACAAGATGAAACATCCTCACTCTCTGGTTTGTGGTGGAAATGATAAATAATCACACAAAACTGAACCAGAATCAGAAAAAACTTTATTTATCCCCTAAGGGCAATTAGAGGGCGAAGAGTGGTACAAAAAATAAGAGCAAGAGAATAAGATAACAAAAGAATGAAAATTGCAAAAGTGGGCAAAGAAAAAAACAAAAAACAAACAAAACATATAAACATATATGTGTGCAGGGGGCTGACAGCTACTAATATTATCGTGGTTGTGGATGAAGCTCTCCTCTCCACCTCCCAGTAACATGGTCCAGTCAGAGTCTGCTTCAACCTCTGGATCATCAGGACACAGCTCATCCTCTCACAACACACACCCTCCTGGTTACCATGGTTATCACCACCTGTAGAGAGGAGGAGAAAGAAGAGAGGAGGTGAAGGAGTGTTTCCCTTCATCATCACATCCAGTAGAAAGAGCAGCAGGGACTTGAGTCCTGTTCAGAGCAGCAGTGGAGCAGCTGTGGAGCTCAGCCAGCTTCCTTTCAGCTTCATGTTAACGTGTTGGAGTGAACACACACAGACCTGCAGAGACTTTTAGCATCAAGTCTGTTTCCTCTGCAGATTTCACTAAGAAACTGCTGAGAGTCCTGAACGCTTCATTACTGCACCAACACTTTAGTGATGGATTTACTGCTGCTCCATGGGAACAAAGATCAGCTGACTGAGAAACTCATGGTTACTAAATGTAATGCTGCTTCTGTGATGTGCAGGCTTCAGTCAGACTGATCTCAGAGCTGTGATCAGTTGTTGATCAGATGTGATGAATGACCACCACTGTCTCTATACATCTTGGAAGGCTGTCAGCTGGAATCCAGCTTTATTTCCTGGACACATCAACACAACAACAACAGTCGTCTTCACATCAACTCAAACACATGATCACAACAAGCTTCTGGCCCATCTGATTGGCTGACTGTTGTCTCTCTCTCTGTCTTTCTGTCCAATCCTGAAGCCTGTCTCCATTCTCCTCTCACAGCTTCACTGAGAAGCTGCAGGTTTACAGGAAACACTGGATCTTTGATACTAACTGTGTTTAGGACGATACTGATGAAAACAGCATGGACTGACTGGAACCCTCTACTCACCTCAGAGTCTCCAGTTTATAGTCTGGACTCTTCACAAGATCAAGAAGCTGCTTCACATCTGAATCCTTCAGGTTGTTGTTACTCAGGTCCAGATGTTTCAGATGGGAGGGGTTGGACTTCAGAGCTGAGACCAGAGAATCACAGCTGATCTCTGACAAACCACAGCTCCTCAATCTGAATAAAGAATAAAAGATGTGAGTTTGTAAAGTTCCTCCTTTAAATCATGTGTTCAGAGCTGAAGAAGGTTCAGAATGAACAAGTTTAAAGTCGACATGTTGAAGATGTTTTGTTCCTTCACAGTGAACTATTTTAGATTCTGGTTCAGACAAACTAAGACATTTGAAGACATCACCCTGAACTCTGAGACTGGAATCAAGATGTTTTAATATTTTATAAAATAAATCATTAAATTACTGATTCAGATATAACATAAAATGACTGTCAGTGGGTGGCCTGCTTTTAATTTGAAAAACTCTAAGGTGGAAGTGAAGAGTGTCAGAGTTTCAGAGTTAATCATCCAGTGGAGGATTTTTCTTCTATGAAGCTTTGAAATGTGGAGCTCAACATGGCTCTGCCACAGTCAATGGACGAAAGCACAGAAGAAGAAAACGGATGGTTGTAAACCAGGTTCTCTGAGTGGAGAGACTATCTCTCCACCCTACATATCCCATATGAATGGCGACTGACCCCCACAGGGGCAGCTGACGTGGGTTACTCTTTCTATAGATACACATCTCCACCTGTGGTGGCCGTGCATTAATTACACCCGTGGCTATATACAGTGGTGCTTGAAAGTTTGTGAACCCTTTAGAATTTTCTATGTTCCTGCATAAACACGACCTAAAACATCCTCAGATTGTTACCTAAAAGTAGATAAAGAGAACCTAGTTAAACAAATGGGACAAAAATATTATACTTGGTCGTTTATTTATTGAGGAAAACAATCCAATATTACATATTAGTGAGTGGCAAAAGTATGTGAACCTTAGCTTTCAGTATCTGGTGTGATCCCGCTGTGCAGCAATAACTGCAACTAAACGTTTCCAGTAACTGCTGATCAGCCCTGTGCACCGGCTTGGAGGAATTTTAGCCTATTCCTCCGTTCAGAACAGCTTCAACTCTGTCAAGGTTCAATGTTTTGAAGTTTCCTGTTTTATTTTGTCATGTTTCCTAGTTTCCTGTCTTGTGCCTCCTTGTCTCTTGATTGTTCATAGGTTTCACCTGTGTTGATTGTCATGTATTTCACCTGTGTCTTGTCATCCCTCAGTCCTCATGTGTATATGTAGCCCTGCCTTTCCCTTTGTTGTGTTGTTAATGTTAGCTCCATGTTTTCACGTCTTTGTTCCACGTTACCCTGCCGTGTTTGATGATGTCTTTTGATTTTTGTATTTCCCTGCCATGCTTGCAGCGCCTTTTGTTTGTTATGAAATACTTTTTGTTTGAACTTTGTGCCTCATCTATTGTCCTGCATCTGGGTCCTCACCTACAACCTCCCTCCCTACTTGACAAACTCTGGGATGTTGGTGGGTTTCCTGGGAATCAGCTGGGAAGTATTCCCGCCGCGTCCTCTGACGAAGTCAGATTTCACAGGACACATTGTTTATGCTGCCAGTCGGTAGCTGTAGAGCAAATAAACCATGCGACAACCAGCAAGTGTGAATGAACACGTCAGTATCCAGGGAGGAGCCCGTAGACCAGCTCTCTTTCTCACCAGGTGAGTAGGCAACACTGACGTTGATTCACACACACAAGTTAACAAACTTTTAACAAGTACACACGTCTGACTGCTTGACCGAGGAAATCGACCACTGGGAGTTGCCACGGCGACCCCTGACCCTCAGGCCTGAGCCACAGCTGAGACCAGTTCATTAATCAGGGACTCCTCTGATGTCTCTGCTGTTAATGCAGCTGATCCCTGTGTCCCACACATTTATGTTACAACAACACACACACCAACACACACACAGGTAACTTCGTGTGGTTACAGCACCTCAATATCTTTACATGAACTCAAAGTCAAGATAAACAGGTCTAAGATAAATTTAAAGAACTGACCACTGTTGTGATTAAACATATCAGATCTACAACAGTAACAGGCAGTGAACTCACTCCAGAGTCTCCAGTTTACAGTCTGGACTCTCCAGAAAACCACACAGCTGCTTCACTCCTGAATCCTTCAGGTCGTCGTTTTCACTCAGGTCCAGATGTTTCAGATGGGAGGGGTTGGACTTCAGAGCTGGTCCCAGAGAATCACAGCTGATCTTTGACAAACTGCAGTAACTCAACCTGAATAAAGAATAAATGTAGATTAAATCCTGAATAATTCAATCAGATGTGTTCAGGGTTTAAATGTTCAGCTCAACATCACTGTGTCCTAACAGCCTTTAAGCTTCATTGACTTTAACATTTTCTACAGTTTCTGCTACAAACACTCGTCTTGAACTAAAGGACATTTACAGATTCATGGAGGAAAGTTCTGGATGAACACGAATTAGATTCAGTTGATTAAACATAGATTCTTAAAGGAGTCTGGTCTGAGGAGTGACTCCAGGACAGGAGGTGTCAGTGAGGAGGTGTGATGTTAGTGAGGAGGTGTCAGTGAGGAGGTGTTAGTGAGGAGGTATCAGTGAGGAGGCGTCAGTGAGGAGGTGTCAGTGAGGAGGTGTGACGTTAGTGAGGAGGTGTGACGTCAGTGAGGAGGCGTCAGTGAGGAGGCGTCAGGGAGGAGGTGTCAGTGAGGAGGTGTCAGTGAGGAGGTGTGACGTTAGTGAGGAGGTGTCAGTGAGGAGGTGTGACGTTAGTGAGGAGGTGTCAGTGAGGAGGCGTCAGGGAGGAGGTGTCAGTGAGGAGGTGTCAGTGAGGAGGCGTTATGTCAGTGAGGAGGTGTCAGTGAGGAGGTGTGATGTCAGTGAGGAGGTGTGATGTCAGTGAGTAGGCGTCAGTGAGGAGGTGCAGTGAGGAGGTGTGATGTCAGTGAGGAGGTGTGATGTCAGTGAGGAGGTGTCAGTGAGGAGGTGTTAGTGAGGAGGTGTCAGTAGGGGGTTTTTAGTGGGGAAACGTGTGACGTTTGGAGGGGGTGTCCGGGGGGAGTTTAGTGTTTAGTGGGGGAGGGGGCCCAAGAGGAGGTTTTTATGCCAGTGAGGATTTCCCCTTGAGGAGGTGGGTCAGTGAGGGGGTGTTGGGCAGGGGGAGGATTTCAGTGGGAGGTGGGGGATGCATAAAGGAGGTGTTAGTATGGGGGTGTCATTTGAGGGTTTATTTTAAGTGAGGAGGTTGAGTCACGAGGGGGTTGTCATTGAGGAGTGTTGATGTCAGTGAGGGGGTTTGGGTTGAGGAGGTTTTAAATGAGGGGTTTTTAATTTAGTGAGGGGGTGTAAAATGTAAAGGAGGAGGTGTCAGTAGGAGTGTGATGTCAGGGGAAGCAGTGGGAGGCCAGTGAGGAGGTGTGAGGGTCAGTGAGGGGGTTTGTCATGGGGGGAGGCGTCAGTGAGGGGGGTGTGATGTCAGTAAAGGAACGCCCTGAAGAGGGGTTTATTGGGGAAAAGGGTGTGATGTTTAGTGGGGAGGTGTCAGTAAAGGAGGTGTATTTTTAGTGAGGGGTTTTCAGTGAGGGGGTGTGATGTCATTTGAGGAGGCTCAGGGGAGGAGGTTTGAAGCCCCAGTGAGGAGGTCAGGAGGATGGTAAAGGAAGGGCCCGTAAAGGAGGTTTATTTTTATTTGGGATGTGAGGGTCATTGAGGGGGGTTGTCAGTGAGGGGTGTTTTTTTAGTGGGGAGGTGTGAGGGTCAGTGAGGGGGTTTGTCAGGGAAAAAGTGTTATTTAGTGGGGGAGGTTGATGCCCCAGTGGGGAAGGCGTCAGTGAGGAGGTGTGATGTCAGTAAAGGAGGGTCATGGGGAGGTGTGGTGCAGTGAGGGGGTTTTAATTGAGAGGTGTGATGTCAGGAGGGGGTTTTTCAGTGAGGAGGTTTTTTTGTCATTGAAAAGGTGTGATGCCGTGAGGGGGCCTTCATTGAGGAGTGTTATGCAGTGAGGGGGTTTTAAATTTTTGAGGGGGCGTGATTCATGAGGGGTGCCCATTGAGGGGCGTTATGTCATGAGGGGGGTTTTAATTCATTGAGGAGGTGCCAGTGAGGGGGTGTGATGTCGTGAGGATTGTTAGTGAGGGTTTTAAGTGAGGGGGGTTAAGAGGGGGTTTATTTTAGTGAGGTTGTTGCCCAGTGAGGAGGTGGGAGGAAGGTGTGATGTCAGTGGGGAGGCGTCAGGGAGGGGTGTGATTTTCAGTGAGGAGGTTTTTCTTTGAGGGGGCTAAAGGAGAGGGGGTTTAAAGTAAAGTGGGGAAAGGCTCATTAAAGGAGGTGCCCATGAGGAGGGTCGGGAAAAAGGTGAGATTTTCATTGAGGGGGTTTTAAAGTGGGGAGGTGCCCAAGGGGGGTTTAAAAGTCAGTGAGGGGGTTAAAGTGGGGGGTTTTTGGTGCCCCATGGGGGGTGCCCAGTGAAGTCGTCCATTGGGGAAAGGGTGTGTCATTTAAGGGGGTGAAAAGGTCGTGAGGGGGTTTCAGGAGGAGGGTGATTTTCAGTGGGGGAGGTTCATTTGGGGAGGGTCAGGGGGGAAAAGTTTGATTTCAGTGAGGGGGTGCATTAGGAGGGGGGAAGTCAGTGAGGGGGCCGGTCATGAGGGGGTGTCAGGAGGGGGTTTGGCAGGGAGGAGTGCAGTGGGGGAGGTTTTGATGCGGGAAAAGGAGGGGGTAGTGAGGGGGTTCATGAGGGAGGTGCAGGGAGGAGGTTTGTTTGTAAATGGGAGGTTTCAGTGAGGAGGTGTTTATGTCGGGTAGGGGGTTTGCAGTGAGGGGGGTTTTATGTCATGAGGAGGTGTCATAGGAGGCGTATTCTTGAGGGGGTGTGATTCGGGTGAGTAGGCGTCTTTGAGGGGGTGCATTTGAGGGGGGTTGATTCATTTGGGGAGGGGGATGTCAGTGAGGGGGTTTTCTGGGGAAAGGTTTTTAGTGAGGATTTTCAGTAAAGGAGGTTTTAAAGTGGGGACTGGACGTTAGTAGGAGGTCAGGGAGGAGTTGGGGTTTAGTAAAGGAGGTCCCGAGAGGGGGTTTTTATTTTCCAGTGGGGGAGGGGTTGTATTGAAGGTGTATGTCAGTGAGGAGTTTTCATAAAGGAGGTTTTGATTTCAGTGAGGGGGGTTTTTAAGTGAGAGGTGTCATAAAGGAGGTGTTATTTTAAGGAGGAGGTGGATGCCCAGTGAGGGGGTGTCATAGGGGGTTGTAAATTTCAGTGGGGAAAAGGTGTTATGAGGGGGGGGTCATTGAGGAGGTTTTTATGTTAGTGAGGGGGAAAGTAAATGTCAGTGGGGAGGTGCCCAAGAGGGTGATGTAAAAGTGAAGTGTCAGTGGGGAAAGGCGTCATGAGGAGGGGGAATGTCTAAGAGGGGTGTCAGTGGGAGGCTTTCAGTGGGGATTGTGATGTCAGGAGGAGGCTTGGGTGAAGGGGGTTTTAGTGAGGGGGGTGGATGTTATTTAGGAGGTGTAGTGGGGAGGTGATTTATGGGGAGGAGGTTCTTTAAAGCGGGTTTTTTCCAGGAGGGGGCGTCAGTGGGGAGTTGTGTGTCAGGGGGAGGTGTCAGGGAGGAGGGTGTCAGTAGGAGGGGCAAAGGGGGGGTTTTTAAAATTTTTAGAGGTGTGATGTCCAGTGAGGGTTCATGAGGAGGTGTTATTTTAGTAGGAGGTGTGATGTCATTGAGGAGGTGTCGGGAAAGAAGGTTTTAAAGTATTGAGGAGGTGTATGTCAGTGAGGGGCGTAGTGAGGGGTGGTTTGCAGTGAGGAGGTGCCCCAGTGGGGAAAGGGGGTTGAAATGAGGGTGTAAAGTCAGAGGGGGTGTCAGTGAGGGGGTTTTAAATTAAATGAGGAGGGGTGATCCCCCAATGGGGAGGCCCCCATGAGGGGGGTTTGTTATGCCCAGTGAGGGGGTTCAGTGGGGAGGTTGAGGGAGGGAGGGTGTCAGTGAGGCTTATTCATGAGGGGGGTGTAAATGTCATGAGGAGGTGTCGTGAGGAGGTGTGATGCCCATGAGGGGGTTTTTTAGTGAGATTTTTTAGTGAGGGGGTGTAAGGGGAGGTGTTTTTTAAAGTGGGTGGGAGGGTTCATGAGGGGGTTGTCAGGGAGGAGGGGGGGTTCATAGGAGGCGTCAGGGAGGAGGTGTAAGTAAATTGAGGAGGTGTAAAGAGGGAGGCGTCAAGAGGAGGTGTGATGTCATGAGGAGGCGTCATGAGGAGGGTCAGGAAGAGGTGTGATGTCAGTGAGGGGGTTGTCAGGGGGGAAGGTGCCCGGGAAATTTGATGTCCAGTGAGAGGTGTTAGTGGGGAGGTGCCCATGAGGGGGTTTGGGGATTCATGAGGAGGGTCAGTGAGGGGGTTGGTTCATTGAGGAGGTTCATGAGGGGGCGCAGTGGGGAGGTGGGGTTTCAGTAGGAGGTGTTATTCAGTGAGGAGGTGTCAGTGAGGAGGTGTGATGTCAGTGGGGAGGGGGCATGAGGGGGCCCGGGGAGGAAGTTTGATGTCAGTGGGGAAGGTTAAAGTAGGGGGTTTGTAGGGTCATAAAGGAGGCTCAGAGGGGGTGTCATTGAGGGTGCGGGGAAAAGGGGGTGTCGTGAGGAGTGTGATTTCAGTGAGGGGGTTTTGTGAGGGGGGTGGGTTTCAGTGAGGGGGTCCCGGGAGGAGGTGTAAATCCCATGAGGGGGTGTCAGGAGGAAAGTTTTTTCAGTGAGGGTGTCATGAGGGGGGTTTTTCCATGAGGAGGTGTCAGTGAGGAGGTGCAGGGGAGGGGCAGGGGGGAAGGGTTCGGGGTATGGGGGAGGTGGTGTTTGGGATTTTTCAGTGAGGAGGTGTCCAGTGAGGGGGGGTTGATTTTCTTTAAATGAGGGGGGTTTTTCCAGTGAGGATGTCGGGGAGGGGGTTTGCAGGGAGGAGGGGGGTTTTTGACCCTTTTTTGCTACAATAAGGCATCATGTCCTAATCCTGAAAGCTGGGGGAAGGTGGACCCATAGAATGAAGCGCTATCAATAGACTCACCCGGAAAACCTTTATTTTTGCACAGGACCAGTTAATCGGGAACGTCGGGGATTTTGAAAACGTCATGGAGGTCTTTCTGGATTTTTAATCCCAAGCAAATCGAAAAATTCCATGATTTCTAAAAAAAACTAACTTTTCCAAATTACCCCCAAAAAAACTCAATAACTGATGAAACTAATCCAGTGTGAGTGATTTTTTTTACTTTTTCCAGATTTTTTGTTAAATTTTGGATCTTAAAAAAGATGAAGGATGTCTATAACTAAAAATTTCAAGTTTTCGCTAAACCCTATTCCCCCTTTTTGGGGAATCCTTTTTAGTTCATGTGTAAATAATAACAAAAAGTAGAAAATCTTAAAAAAGAAAATAAATGAACCTAAATCAAGTGTAAAAAAACCCAAAAATTTTTAAAAATTTAAACCTATTAAATGTGTGTAAACTCACCCCCCTTGCACAGAACCCCAATGCTGAAGTTGGTTTTTATCTTTTTTCAAATTCCACCCAAACAACATAAAGAAATGATGTAAAAAAAGGGAAAAATAGAATGGGAATGTACTTAAATTTCCCCTGTATATTGCATTTTTACGGGCAACCAAAACATGAACCAAAATGCTTTACAAGGGCGTCAACAATAAAAAAACACACTAAAAAACAAATACATGGGGAAATTTAAAAAGGGCCCCAGGTTAGTTATGAGGCGCATGTCAGGGGGCCCTTTTTCCCCAAGAGCCTGGGGAGGCTTTTTAAACCCAAACCATTTTAAAACTTTACTTTGGGATCAATAAATTTTTAATTAATGAACATGAATTAGATTCGGGTTGGGTGATTAAACATATCAAAAAAACAACATAACAACATGAACTGCCCCTTCAGAGCTCCAGTCTACGGGCCCTGGCCCCCTCCAAAAACCACAAAAGCGTTCACATCCTAAATTTCCTCCAGGTTTTTTTTAACCCCCGGTCCAAAATTTTTTAAAGGGGGGAGGGGTTGGACTTCAGAGCGGGTCCCAGAGAATAACATTTGATCTCTGACAAACTCATCTAATCAACCTGAATAAAGAAAAAAAATTTAAATTTTTTGATGATCAGCCCCAGATGTTTTTGAGGTGTAAATGTGCCCCTGATCAATGAGCTTTTTCTCAAAAATGAGTAAGTTTTTTGTGTTATTGTGGATCTTCATCATGTCAGCCCTTCAACAGACATCACCCAAAACTCAAAACAACTTTCCCGACAACTATTGTTTCCCAACACAGATCAATAAAATGCGCTGACCCTTTCCCGGATCAATATCTCCTCAAAAACCATTTTGGGACTACAAATTTGTTATTATTTCCCTTTTGATTCCGGGACCTTCTTCTTCCCGGATTTGTGTCTCGGGGGTTTTTGTTAAATTCAAATTTTAAAGGGCAAGTTGACATGTTCAATGTGCCCCTTCCCAAACAACAGTCCCCCAAGGGGGGGGTTTCATAGGGGACTGATTCCAGAGTTTTGAGTTTCCGCTGTCCCCCAACTGACGGGGAAGTGGTCCCCTTCCTAACACAACCCCAAACTGTTGAGCTGACCCCCTAATTTATGAAGCTTCACAGTCTGACTGACACTAATAAAATTTTTCCCTTTTAGTTCCTGCCCTTTCCCCCGCGCTCAGCAAAAACACTGTAAAACAAAAACCTGAACGCGGGATGTGCTAAGAAACAAATAAAATTGAAGACCCAAAAACAACACAACAACACTTTTGGATATTTTTCCTCCATCGGGCCCTGATTGGGGGTCAGTTTAAAAGGGGGAATTTGCCCCCACAACAAAAATGGACAGAAAAATAAATTAGGGACACCAAGAACTTGTTCTTTGTCAACACATGTAACTGGACTTGTTGGTTTGTGATCAAAAACCCACCACCGATGCTGAGGTACCTGCGGATGTTTCGGAAAAATGATCCCCCTTCATTTCAACTTTTTAAACCCCTTTTTCTATTTTACAGTCCTGACAAGAAAACCCAAACCTAAACGGGATCTCCTTTCTTCAGAAGCCTGAGAAGAAAAAAAAATGAAAACTGACCCCCAGATCCCTTTTTAAACATTTGGGAAACCCCTCCATCCAGCAACAGATGTTTCACTCCTGAATCCCCGGGTTTTTTCCCCACAGGTCCAGATTTTTCAGATGGGGGGGGTTTTGGACTTCAGAGCTGGGGCCACGACTTCACAGTGACTCCCCTGAGATTTCCAAAAGCCACCAATCTTTTCATGAGACAAATAAAAAAAATTTTTTAAAAATGGAAGAAACTTTCTATGAAGGTATTTTTGGTTGAGAGGACATTGGGACACGCCCTTTGTTGGACTTTTTTGTCTCCCCCCCCCTCAGTTTGGTTTAAAACCCCCATCTTTCTCTGACTTTTTTTGACAGAAACAATCATTGCATCATTTTCCCCTCAACCTTTTTTTAGATGAAGGGAGACAAGACTGATTACATTGACTTCCAACTGTCCCCCCAGTCGTCAGGGGAAACTGATCCTCATGAGACATCTGGATGAGCCAAAACATCGGGACTTCTTCACGGGTTAAAAGGGACCTGGTTTCTTTTTATTGAGTCAGTGAACATGTGAATAAACAAAAGTGAATATAATAAAATTAAAAAAATAAAAAGTTCAAATGAAATTTAGGTTAGAAATGAAGAAGAAAAACAGTTTTAAAAACACGGGGAGAACATCGGGGACTAAAATACAACGACTGTAAGGTTTGGGCAGTGAACATTGAAAAAACTAAAAGAAAAAGGAAATGTTGAAAAAACTAAACAAAAATCTCCACTAAATTCTGTTAAATAAATCAAAATCAGGACTCACCGACCTTTTTCTCCCGTTCCCACAGCGGGATCAGTCCCTCCGTTCCCCCCATGGGTGTTTGTACTGATCCGGGTTTTTCAACTCATCCAAACCTCCTCTGACATCTGCAAAAGGGTAGGGCCAGAGCGGAGAAATTTGAAATCTCAGGAAAATACCCTTTACTGTTTTTTGGGGACTTCAGGAAACTTTTGGATCTCCTGATAAACTGAGAGGTCGTTCATTTCCCCAACAGGGGAAAAATTTAATTTTCCCTGTCGGGAGACATTTTATCTTTGTTCACTCTTCAGGTTGTTGATGGTTTCTTTGGATGTTTTTCTGGACTTTTCCCTCTGTCTGACCCAGCAGACCTCCAAAGGGAGTCCGGTTGGACCCAGAAAAGAGGCCATGAAGGAAGCGAACAAACGGGCCCGGGGTTGCCCAAATTTTTACTCCCCAAAAATTAAATTCATGACTCTTTTTCAAAACTCTTCCAAGAGGGATTTATTGCCTTTCCCTCGGGGGAAGTCCTGCACCCCCTCTGCCCTTCCGGGTTGGTGTAAACAGTGGATCATGTAGACTGCACCAAAAAACTCCTAAAACGCTCAGAGGGACGAAGCAGAACACCTTGCCCCCGGGTAACACCCCCTCTCTCCCTTTAAAGATCTGTGTGAACACCCTGAGTACACTGAGGCTCCCTCTGATATCGATCCCAAACTCTGTCAGGTCTGTTTCATAGAAGATCGGGTTTCCTTTTTTGCAGCTGAATCCAAACCCAAATTTTCCCCCAGAACTCAATCATTTTCCCTTTTTTTCCTCTTTTTTAATTCCCCCTTTTGTATCTGCCCTCAGCTCCCCCCCATCATACTTAAACCTTCTTGATTTTGGGCCTGAACCACCAAAGTGGATGTACACTCAGTCCAGGGTTTTGGGCAGCTCTCCTCCCTCTCGGGTTTTCCCAACACACCTCCAAACTGTAGCAGTGGATCCAGCAAAAGACTGGGATTGACACATGAGTGGAGGTTTTTCGTGTTTGTCTTGATGTGGGAGATATCCTGCTGGCCTGCTCCTCATCTCTGAACCTCTTCCTGAAGTACTCCCCCCTTCTGGGGGTAAATGAACCCTCTGATCTCTGTCAACCCATTCAACAAAACTCCGGGGAGGGATCTGTTTGGGCTGCTGCAGTCTTGGGGTTACCCAGGGGCCCGAGCAGAGGGAAGCAGTTTTCCCCAAAAGGTTTTTGTCAGCAGCACCCCCACTGGGGTGGATTTCCTTAACATAAACGGATCTAAAGCTTGGGAAAATCCAGAGGAATCACACTAAATCCAGCCCAACAAAATGAAAAAAACCCCCTGAAAGCCCTTCAAACCTGCAGTTTCCCTTTCTTTTTTGGGTTTCATGAAGAATAAAGAACAACCCCACCAACGAACTTTCTCTTTTTCACCAAAATTCACTCTCAAAAAAGTAAAGGGAAATTTTGAAGGGGTTTGTCCGGTTGGCTTTTTTTTTCCCACCCCCATTCCGAGGAATTTTCTGTGTTAAAAACTTTTTTCCCAATGCCAGCCACTCCCTTTGTCATCACTCTTTGTTTGGGGCCCCCATGTCTTTTAAAGTGAGGTTTTTAAAAAGAGGTTTCTTGCTGATGCTTTTTTCTGCTCTTTTGGGGTTTTCCCCTGGATGCTGTTTCAATCTGCCCTGCCTCATTTTCAAAAATTGACCTCTGAAAGCCCCCTCCTCTGTATGTAACCTTTTTGGAAAGATCTCATTCAAAGGGGTTTGATTTCCAGCTTTAGCAATCCCCTCAAAACACCCCGGAACTTCTCCTTCAGCCCAAATTTTAACTTTACGTCCACAAACAAATGGGGTTCAAGCCAGAATGAAGAAATAACAAATAAATGAATGAAAAACCCTCTCCATAAATATTTCCAAACAGGTCATTGCTCTAAAGAATGAGTGTGCGAATATATCTGGGTTAAATCTCTTGAGATTTTTAGTAAATTTCTCATTTCTCCAGCTTTTTTTCCCCAAATTTTAGAAAAATCCTCTTACTGTTTCTGCAAAAAAAAACCCAAATTTTCCCACCAGCTCTTCCTGCTTAAATTCTCCTCAAACCCAACTGTCACTTCGGAAAAAAATTCTCTGCTTGCCCTCCCTCTGCTCTTCATCCTCACCCCCCAACCCCACCTCCTCACCCCTCCCCCCTAAATCCTCTGAGAAATTTCCGGGGGTAATCTGGACCACAACCTTCTGGATCCCTTCACCCCTTTCTTCAAAAAAGTAAATAAATTTTGTCCCCCAAACACCCAAAACAGAAGACGATATGAATGACACAAAAAATTTGAAACCAGGGGAGAAAAACCCATAAAGATCCATTTTTGGACACACTGACAATCCCCCGGGTCAAACAAAGAGAGCATGGACATGAGGGAAAAGTATTTTTTGTACTTGTACAACCAAAAGAGGGAGCCCCACTGTTCTAAAGCTCTGGTAGACTGACCACTGAGAACCCTGAGCTCTGCTGGGGGGAAACTCGGGAAACCAATCATCAACAATTACCCCCATCCATTAGAAAATGAAGACACTACTCTGCTTCAAATATCCACTTATTAAACACCTCCTCAAAGGGCTGTTTTTTCCCCCCAACTACTGAATGAACACAAGAAAAGAAATATTCATTTTTTTCTAAGGTTTAAAACATTTTTCCCAGAGACCCCCCAAACCTGATTACTCTTCAACAGAAAAAGTTCATTTAGTTTAAAGTTTCCCAAAACATTAAAAAACAATGTCCCTTCCTCTGAAACTCTGTTTGCTCGCCCATTTAAGGCAGTCACTTTATAAAATATTACTTTCCCCCTTGACAGGGAAAAAACGGGGTTTGTTACCCCCAAAGCATTTCAGCCCTGATTGAGAAACAAAAGTGAAATCTAAAGCCACAGCACCAGTCTTAAAATTTTTTCAGATCTACTGTTACTGTAAACATGTTCCGGGTTTTATAAAACTTTTGGAAAATAATTCCCCTACGGGTTACGGCGACATCTCAGTTATTTGGTCTTTAAAACCCTCCTCCCCCCCTTTACTAAGCCACTAATGGTGCTAAACTGTCTTCTTACATGAGAAGCTAGTCCCCATAAATGGGTCACCACTGTTTGGTTAACTAGTGTCCAAGCTCCATTTAAAAAGGTTTTAAAACACAACACCAAAAACCAACCACTGTTTTTAAAAAAGAATCTCCAACAATGGGAACCCCCGGGGTTGAAAAAATGTATTTCTTCAA
This sequence comes from Mugil cephalus, assembly GCF_022458985.1. Classification (NCBI taxonomy): domain Eukaryota; kingdom Metazoa; phylum Chordata; class Actinopteri; order Mugiliformes; family Mugilidae; genus Mugil; species Mugil cephalus. Next base: position 332,406 of record NC_061782.1, read on the forward strand.
AGGCCCAGACCCTAACGCCTGGCTACTCTGATTTCCCATCAGCGCCGAAACATTCATGGGTTTCCCCCCGGGAACATAAAAATATCCGACATTTTCCCACATCGTGAAAAACCCTTTCATCCCCCCTTTCGGGAAACCTGACACGGGTGACACCTTGCTACCCAAGAGCCCTTTTAAAGAACACAAACAATTCTGACATTCGGCTTAAAATTTCCCAAAATAAAATACATTGGGGACAGTAATCAAATCTATATCTATAGTTTAAAGTCTGACCTTTTAGAACTTTAAAAAAAACCACCCTGTTTTTACGACTGACTGACTGGTTTTTTATTACAGAACTTTCTGCAGAACCTGGTCCCCGGGTTTCATCAGGGGAAGGGAGCCCAACCCAATTTACCTCTAAATTTTTTTCCTTTAAAGTCAAGAATAAAGCCCTTTTGGCCCGGGCGTTTCTTAAAGGACACACACGGGGTTCGGGTCCAGGTCCGGGTTTTCTTTTCCGGGAAACAATGATGAAAGTCAGGGACATTTTAAAGACCCCAGACTTTTACCCTCTGTGTTTTTTGTGATGCCACTTTAACACTTTTCTGCCCCGTATAAAATGAACTTTCCAAAGGTCCAAATGAACAAAGGCCGTCTCCAAACATATACAAGTGAAGTAAATTTCCCCCCCCCCCCCGTCAGATGAGTGTAGAGGCCCCGTTTTAAATATGCCCCAAAGATCACTTTTCATTCATTTTTTCCCAAGGGGAAACTCAGACAGAACTACAAAAAGTGGCCCACTTGTCTCCTGAAAGCAGCACAACTGCAGCATCAAAACAAAGGGAACTACTGGCTTTGACTGCCCTCTGAGGGGTGATTCCTCTCTGAGCACATGGCCCTAAAACAAGAAAAGAACAAAAACACTAGGTTTTAAAACTGGTCTCTCCACAACAGACAGGACATCTACTGACAACACTCTCACCCTGCAAAAGAAAAAGGGGAAAACCAAGACCCCTCAACTTTTTATTTACCCTTTACCTTTTTGGACCAAACCCACTCCCCTTTTAAAAGGGGAAACCCAAAAAAGCCCCTTGGCCCGGCCCCCCTTAAAGGGGACACAAAAAGCGGGGGCCGGGGCCAGATCCAGGTCCATGTCCAAAACCAGGCCCCAGATCTAAGAAGTTTTTTGCCCCGTTGCTGGATTCCCAAACCAAACCCCCAAAAACAGAAAAAATGTTCATGGGGATAAAAAACTGATGAGAATAAATTCAAATCAGAGATTCAAAGTAAAAGGAAAAAACAAACATTTTTGAAAAAACCCCATGTGTAAATAACCTGCTTTAACCCAAAAAGGGGGAGCCCTGAAAGTAAAAAACCATCACTCCCCCCAGGGGGGGAAAGTTTCACCCACCCCTTTAACCTTTTTGGGAAACCAAACCCCACGTCCTCCTTTAAAAATTTAATCCCCAATCTCTTTTGCCCGGGTTTGCTTTTAAAGGGAAACACACGGGGTTCGGCCCCGGGTCCGGGACCCGGGACGGGGAAGGGACCGGGAACCGGGTCCAGTTAATCCATTCCCCGGGCCCGGGTCCGGGCCCCTGGTCCCTCCATCTGTCCTTTTTCCTTTTGGGCCATGCTGCTGAATTCATTTCTTTCTTTTTCCCCACCTGCAAAGGAAACACTGATCTTTCCCAGGGGGCCCACAACTAAATCATTCCTCTGTAGAAAGATCATCAGATTTTGGGTTTGTTTTTTTAAATTCTGGTTCATTTAAATTTGCCCAGGATATATTTCTTTAATTTCACGCTCCTTTTCCCTGTTAACCCCCCCACACCATGCTCGTTTGGGTTAATTTTTTGGATCTTTGTTTGTTGACCAGACATGTCCCAGGTTTAATATTTACAGCCCTTTGTTTTGGACAGTGTAACTGTGTGCTTTCCGCTGAAAAATTGTTTTTGTGTATAAAAACCAAATATTTAGTGTTTATACATTGCCATTTTTTGTTGAATGCCTTTTTTCCTTTGTGTTATTTTTTTTATTTTTTTTGTGTTTTTTTGGGGGATTTTTTTTAAATATCCCTGAAAGAACGGAACTTTTCTTTTGGGTTTTTTTAATGGGGAAACATTTCCAGGATTGTGGAGTGTGGCTCTGGCGGTATGTAATATTTTCAATGTAACTGATGTCTTTTTATGTTTTTAAATTGAAAATGGTTACACCCACCACACACACCCCCCACACACCAAAACCCCACAAAAACACCACCACCCCAAACCCCCCAACCCAATCTGAAGATTCAATAAAAAAACCCACATGGGGCCCGTGCATCTTTACCAAATGCCCCCATGATGATTCCACTAATGAACCAGCTCCTTAATGGGGTGAACCTCCAAAAACCCGGCAGCTGATCCTCCACTGTTTCCCTCTCTTATTCAACAGCTGCTGTACTTCTACTGTCGCCCCACTAGATGGCCAGGGAGGACACAGTTATTCCCCCGGCATCCAAAAAAACACATCTTTAAAAAAGGGATTCTTTAAACTTTTGTTTAAAGATAAATTTTTCAATATCACAAGGGTGTTAAACATGTGGTCAAAAAAGTGAACTTCATGTTCTGCCATTAGCTTTCTCCTCCACAGATGGATGGAAACACACTCTGGATATTTAAAAATTCTTTTTTAAATTTTCAGCTCCATGTGAGGGATAAACATACCCCCACAGTACTGGAGTAAAAGTACTTATTTACTTTCGGGGTTTTTTACGTTAAAAAAAATCAACCCAAACTTCTACAGATTTTTTCAAAAAAAAAAGGGCCCCCTTGGTCCTCGATAAAAAGGTAAAAGGAAAAAGAAAATCATCTTCAATAAATTTTCATGCACCGATGACACAAACGGACCAGAGACCCCAAAAATCCAGCCCCTTTTTCCCCTTTCATTTGTGACTAAATTTAAAAACTTTAATTTTGGGGAGCCAGTTTTTCTCGGGAAAACTGAGCGAATGAAGAAAAACACCAAAAAACTGCTTCATTACCTTCAGTTTGGAGAAAAAAATCTGAGAAAAACGCCCGGGAAAAAGTTGAATGTCTACAAAAACAGTTAATAACGGGACTGGAGAAAGTAAAAGGGAAAAACTAAAACCCAAAACAGAGAGAGAGAAAAAGAGGAAGGGGGGGTTCCCACGGGCCCCCATGAAGGGGAAGGGGCCCCTTTCCCAAACCCTATGGGAAAACCCATCACATTCTTTCTGAATTTGGATGTGACGCTTGGGAATGTTAAAACTTTTAGGGCCCTGTGTAGCTCCCTGAATTTTTTTTCTATATCTAAAAAAAACGTTTTAAAACATAGAAAAGCAGACACAGTTTTTCCTTTTTGGGGAAGAGTTAGTGAATTTTAAAAAGGGGAGGCTACAAAGATTATTTTTTAAACGTTGAGGTAAGCGAGCTATGAAGAACTACTTTTGGGCGGGGGCTAGGGGAGCTCCCAAAAAACCCGACATACGGGAAACACTTTTCAGCTCCCAACACAATTTCCCAAAATAAAAGAAAGCAAAATCTGATAAAAGGGCAGAGATCACGGGGGGGTTTAAAAACCCAAACCGGTGAAACGGGGGAAGAGAACCATGTTTTTCAAGATCTAAAAATAAAAACTTTCCCCCCCAGTTTGAAACTGAACAATTTTTTAAAGAAAAAAGGGAAAAAATCCAATGATCTGTTAAAAAAAAAAAAGGGGGAAAAATAAAAGCTGAAACTCCCTTTTAAAAGGGGGCTCAACCTGCCTCATAAAAAGTTCTGTAACAGTAGAAAAGCACACACTTTGGGTAGAGAAAAATATTCTTATCTACAAAAAAGGCGCCGTTTCTTTTGGAAACCAATAAACATTTTTTTACTCCCCTGAGCCCGGGTTTAGAAAAAAATCCCAAAGGGGGTTAAAGGGCCCCCTTTAAAAAACCCCTGCTCAGTAGTACTGTTAAATGTTGTAAAAAACTTTAAATTTTATTATTTTTTGTTTACATAATTTAGTGGGGTCCCTTAACAACAAAGTGGGTTTTTGGGAAAAAAAGAGCACTCTTCCCCCCCCACTAAAAGTGGGGGTTGTTGCAAAAAACCCCTCAAAGTGACTGTGTCCTTAACCCGAAACATGTTTTTGGGCACCGACTCACCTTTAAGCAAACTTTCAATCAGCTTTTGAATTCCTCCAAGGTGATCAGGAAAAGAGGAAATTTCCCGCCCTGAAACCCAAAAACTACCCTCTACGTTTCCCGTAGTCCCTCAACACTCTTCTAAAAATATCAAAAAACACTGGACGACCTTCAAAAAACTGCTTTTTGCTATTTTTTTTTACATCAACTTCATGTAAAAAGTTTTCCCCTCACCCTTTTTTCCAACAAGAGACCTTTTGGGACCAACACTAGAAGAACAAAAGCTAAATCAGGAAAAACCCTTTTTGCCCCTTGTTGAAAATGGAAAGGGGTAAAACAAAAAATTTCCCTTTTGACTGGCAAAAAAAAACACCCACCTTGATTTTTGGGGGGGGGGAAAAAGGTACAATTTTTAAAAGGCTCACACCTTTTTAAGCTAGGGGAAATGGTTTTTGGTGTAAAATAGTCCTGCAGTAGGTTTTTAAAATACCTGGGTCAGATTTATGCTAATGCAAATGGGTTACGTTTAAAATTTGTGGACGTAAACTAATCTCAGCTGGCCCCTTTTTTTTTTGGATTTTTTTGGTTTTCCTACAACGTCAGCTACAAAGAAAAAGGAAAGCCCCAAAAATCACTGCACCTGTCGGGCCCCTCAGACTGAACTTATTTAAACCCCGGAACGGGCCCCCCCCTGATGTTTAAAACCCCTGGTCCTGAAAAGTTTTCAAACAGCACGACCAGTTTACACAAAAACCCCCCCTTTTAAGAGAATTTAAGTAACATCACGTATGAGTGTTCAGGGGGTCTGTATCCCCCAAAGGGGGGACACTTATCCCTCCCCCACGGAAAACCCCCAACAACCAAAAAGCAGCACTGAACTGCTGCCAAAACCAAGCTTTGGGAAAAAAAGAAAAAGTGTCTTAAAAAAAGCCCCGGGGCCCCGCCCCGCTGTCGCCAATCAAAAGGAAAAGGGGTGAGTTTTTTCTGAGTCACAACCCCGTTCCCGGGCATGAGGCCCCCTCCCGGTTTCCTCTGTCCTTCATGAACCCGGGCCCACCGGTTTTAAAAAACATGAGAAAACCTTTTTTGGGCCAGAAGAAAAAGAAACCAAACATCTCCAGAAACCCAAAAGGGACCCAAAAAGTCCCCCTGGTTTTAAGGGTTTAAAAATTTTTTTTTTTGACTCCCGAGAAAGAAAAACATTTTCCCCAAAAATGGCGGGGCTGTTTTTCCAATACAGCAGTGTCCCCGGACAATTTTAAACCCTGCTCCAAACTTCATTAGAACAAGTGGTTGGGTAACCCCTTTTAGCCCGGAAGCTGCAAACCCTTTAAAACACCATTAAAACACACTTTTTTAACAGTCTACAAAAATTTTTAAAATGCAATCAGAACAGTTCTGAGTAAGTAAGTTATCAATATAAGAAATACTGAGAAACGCAAGGGTAACGACAGCTTGTAAAGTCCCAATATTTAATTTTTCTAAATTAAGACATGGGGTGAATTTTTTAACGTCAAAAAAAACAAGACCCCTACAAATTTTCAGTAAAACGGCCATTCCTTTAAAAATTTCACCACCCCGGGGGCACTGGGTTTTAGTCAAACTGACCCCATTTAAACAGCAGATGCAAAAATTCCTTTAAAGGGCTTGAAGATTTCCTGAAATGGGTTTTTTAAAAAGGGGCAGTTTAGTAAATGTAAAAATTTCACTTTCAAAAACCTTAAAAGATCTTGTTTTTTTTATAGTGTTTTTAAATTCCCGCTGCTCCTCAGAAACAGATTTACCCAAAATGTGTTTCCGGTTGTTCTGGAATTTAAAAAAAGAAAATATTTCAACACAGTGGGAAAGAGCGAAAATGAAAGGGTTTTATAAGAACCTACAAAACCCATTTGCAAAAATGTTTGCAAATATAAACACCTGGGAAAAAATGTGAAAGTCTGTCCTCAGGGGTTTTCTTTTTTACGATAAAATTTTTTTTTAATTTTTGGGTCAACATGTTACATATTGTTTTTTCTGATATTTTTCTGCCGTGTCTGGGTTTTTTTCTTCTGTGTGATTAGAGAAGTCTTTTTGTGTTGGGGTTCTGCCTCCAGTTTTTAGTAAAAAACACGTTTTTAAAACACACTTTCTATCAGAAGCTGCCCCAGAAACTGACCTCCCTGAAATCTTTAGGCAAGAAAATAAAACGTTCAATTTTTTTTTCTTTCTCCACTTTTCTGGGTTTTCTTTTCCCTTTACTGATCACCACAAAATTCCCGTTTCCCTTTAAACCAAGACAAACCCCCTCCTCCTTTTCCTTCCCACCCCCCCTTTCTCTCCATCCTCTCCCCCTCTCTCCTCTCACGATTCCCCTCTTTCCCCCCTTCACTCTATCCGGCGCTCTCTCTTCCATTAGTAGGAAGAACAGATCGCTGGCAGATGAAAGAGACGAAATGAGGGAGCCCAGCAGGGAGCCGAAGAAGAGCAGAACAGAAAAAAAAAGGGGGCCCCAAAAAAGAGAGGGGGAAGCATCATTTGGGGGCGGGGTCTGAAGAAGGGTTTTTCCATGGCCAAGGACGGGGTGGTGGCGGGGCCCCCGAGAAGACGAGGTCCCGGGGTCGGGGAGGGCCGCTGCCAAAAACCCAAGGGGGGGGGTCATCTATGTCGGTGAACGATGGAAAGGAAACAAAATAAAAAAAAAAGGCATTAAGTACTGTAAATACGTGGGAAAATAAAAAAAAAACGAGAGAAAAGAGAAAGTTGGACCAACGAAAAAGGGGAGATGAAAGGAGGGATAGAAAGGGGCGGAGGGGGGAAAGATGAGAATTTAATATGGAAAAAACCCGAAATAATGACAGAAAAAGGAATGTAAGAATTAAAGGAAGAAGGGGGTGGAGGGAAAGGAAAGACGAGGGGAGTGGAGGGTTTAGAAAGTTTACACTGGGATGGGGTAAATGGGGGGATGAGGGAGTGACAGATGGAAAGACAAGAAACTTTAATCCTGAAATATTAAAGTCACGGAAATTTTAAAACCCGACCACAGGAAAAGGGGGATGAGGGGGCGGTAGAGAAAGAGATGGAGAGAAGGAAAAAAATAAATAAAAAGGGGCCAAAAAAAAAAATTGGGTTTAAAAGAAAAAAGGGGGTGAAGAGAGATGAACAGAATAAAAGAGTGATAGAGATAAAAAGGGATGGAGGGAGTGTAAAAAGATAATAAGGGATGGGGGGATTTATAGAGAGATGAATAGAGGGGTGGGGGGAGTGATAGAGAAAGAAAAAGGGATGGAGGGGGTGATAGAGAGAGAAAAATAGGGATGGAGGGAGTGTTTGAGATGAACCGAGGGAAGGAGGGATTTATAAAAAGGGGTTTAAAAGAAAAAAAAGGAGTGATAAGGAAAATGAACAGAGGGGTGGAGGGAGGGATGGGGGGATGGGTAGGATGAAAAGAGGGAAAGGAGGGAGTGAAGAGGGATGAAATAAGAATAAAAAGGGGTGATAGAGAGATGAACAAGGGAAAGGAAGGGGGGTGGGAAAAAGGGAAAGAACAGAGGGATGGGGGGAGTGATAGAGAAAGAACAAGGGATGGAGGTGAAAAGGTGGGAAAAACAAAAGGATAATCCGAAACATTGAAAGTGGGGGAGAAGATGAAAGAGAGACAGGGGAAAAAAAATTTTCAACCAACATATCCCCCTCAATTATTTGTAGGAAAGAAAGGGGAAAAAAAATAAAAGAAGAAAGGATGAAAAATTACCTACAAAAAAACAAATGTTTAAAACCCCAAAAGCCCCCCAATAAAGGAAAAAAAAGCCAGCAAGCTGGGCATTTCCTAAAAAAGGGAAACGTAGCATAAACAAGCTAACACTAGCCTAAACATGGCAAAAAAAGCTAACATTGACGGGAAACCAGCTAACATTTGCTTAAACTTAACCGACTAATATTCCCCTAAACAGGGGAAAAAACTGTCCCCACAAATACTAACATTCTCCTAAGACAAAACAAGATTTAATTTAATTTGGACATTTCAAAATTTACCCAACAACCATAATTTAGAGAAAAACAGCCGTAAAAAATGTTGGATTATAGCAGGGCCAAAAAACAATTTTTTGGCAGTCCCCCGATTTTTAAAAAAAACAGATAACCACAGCGCTACACAGTCCCGGCCCAACATTCAAACCCAAAAAAAGTAACATTCCCAACACAAACTTGTTTTTATTTTTTTATTTTTTGGGTTTGTTTTTAAAGCAATGCCCCCAAAAATGGGTCCCCCGAGCCAAAAGTTTGGAAAGGGGGTTTACAAAATATTTTGTAATAAAACTGTAACAAGTTACCTCCTTTAAAAAGTTGTAATTTTCACTTTATCGCTGCAAACCAAAAAAAAAACCCCAAAAATAAAAAACCAATTATTTCCTCCCCTTTATCATTTTGGGTTTAATAAAAAACCTGATAAGAATGGGGACACGTTAAATTTAGGGACTTTACCAAAGAGGCACTTTTCCGCAAAAAGGGTTCAAAAAAAATAATTCCTGGCATCTGAAATCATAAATGGGTTTAAACAAATTTTAATTCCCTTGTAAAGGGGTCCCGAGCTCCAAACAGTTTTTAAACCCCTGGGCAATGCACCCCGGTTTTAAATAGTGCTTTTTTTCCATTAATGCCCAAAGCTCTTAACATTGTGCATTATTCAATTTGCTCGCCCCAAAAAGTCACACCCCGGTGGGTGAACAAAAAGCTCATGGCTGCCCTGGGGCAGACCCGGTGGAAAACATGGCTGCTAAACCACACTAAATTTTCTTTTACCCCCTAAATATATATTTAAAATGTCAATAGTTTTCCCCCAGGCTTACCTTTTGTATTTTGCACTGTTGTTTCCCTGCTGGGTGTAGCACCTTCCCCCACTGGGGGTGCATAAAACGATCCTTTGCTTTAAAAAGCTAACATTTGCTTTAAAAATAACATTTTAAATGAACCAAAAATTTACCTAAACAAGCTAAGCTAAAAAGAAAAATTGGCTAAAAATTTTTTCCAAAACCACTAACAATCGCCCCAATCGAGCTAACATTAGTTTAAAAAAAAAAGTAAGAAGCTACATTCTCAAAAAAACTGCACAATTTTCCCCTTTTTGAGAAAGGATCCATATTATTTGCTTCATTGAAAAATTTTCAAAGCAAAAATCAATGTATAAAAATTTTTAAAAAAAATTTTGTTGAAATGCCCGAAAACTGATCTAATTTCTAAATACAAACGGGCTTTTTTTTCCCAATGAGCAATGACAACAACTAAAAACTTTTTTTAGTTTAAGTTAAAAAAATCATAGTTTATAAGACCGTGGTTTTATTTAACCTGTAGTTTAAAATCTTAATTTTTGTTTTTTTTTAAATTTCCGGTTCTGGGGCATGGGGTCCCGAATTTTTTGGCTCTAGTTGGACTTTTTAAAAAAGATTTTTTTCGGAGGGGAAAAAATCGTAAAATACCCACTTTCCCCAAACTATAAAAGTATTAAAATGTTAAAAAAGCATAGTTTTTACCTTTAAATAAACAAAAAGCAAAGATCAAGTTTAATATGCTTTTTGAAAAGTCCAAAAAACTTCAGAAAAATGTGAAAATGAAAAGAATGAAAGGGGATAAATTTTTTACCCCCCAAACAGTTTACTTTGGGGAAATTTTCCAAAGAAAAACATATTAGTGTTATTGTTGGAAAGAAAGAAAAAAGTCCAAAAGGGGAAATTTTAAAATTCCTCCTCCCTTTCCTTTTATCTGAGCCGATGTCGTCAGTGAATCAGTCGCTGTTTTTCTTCAAAAAAAGATTTTGGTTTAGGTCGGTTTTACCCGACGCCCACAGACAGAAAAGTTCCTCTCACGTGAATAATTCTGGAAAAAACTCGGTAATCCAGTCAAAATCAGAGTGATTAAAAAAACGGGGGTAGAAGTCACCAATTTATTGGGAAAGCGGGGCAGTGCTTTACTTTTACTTTAGAGGAAATAGTTTGGAGAAACCCTTTCCCTACTTTTTTCTGCTAAAAAATTTTTTACCAAAATATTATTAAACCAAAAAAATCATGTGAAAATTTTTTAGATTTGGGAGGACAAACATTTTTTTTTTTTAAATAATAGGGAAAGGAAAAGGGGTTCAAATAATAAATAATCAAATTATCAAATTCATTGTCATAGAAATGACATTCCCCAAAGGGCCCACCACGGTGCAGCGACTACACAAAAAAGAAACAAAGGTGGCAAAAAAGTTGAGATTCAACCCTATATATTTATAAACTACGTAAAATCTAGCCTGTATATACAAAGTCAACTAGAAAAAAAAACCCTACGGCACATGTATACATGTACTGTACATAAAGTTTGGGTGGTCCGATCCTTGAGCGAATACTGCAAAAAGGGTGGAATGAAAATCAAAAATTAAAAGCCTGGGGAACTAATTCCCCACTTACAGCATGGGGGCCGATCAGGGGAAAGGTTTGGGGATTTTACCCGGATTTTAAAAAGGATTTAAACTGAGGAAAGATTCAAATTTTACAACCCGGACAGTTCAAAAGTTTTATGAAGACAACATCGTAGTTATAAGAAAGTAAAACTGAAAGCAGAACCTTTATGGGGAATTTAGAGCAGGGCTGGGCTCAGCCTGTTTTCCCCCCGAATGGCCAGGGATGTCCATGGTGTCCCAGAATTCGACCCGAAACACGCCCAGTCTTTAATTTTTAAAAAGAATTTCAGCTAAAACAAATCAATGTTCACGTTCTCTATTGAAAAACCCTTTAAAAATAAAACCCCCGCCCTCATTTGAGTATTTTTAAAATTTATTTTTGTCCCTTTTTTAGGGAAAAAAGATAGAAGGGGGTTGGGCCCCATTTTTAACACAGGTGGAAAAAATGGTCTCCTCCCCCTTATTGGCTGTTTCCCAAAACCCGGGTCCTTAAAATTTTTTTAAATGTTTTTTTTATTCCCCAATTTTAAAACCTTCCGCTTTTCCCGTTCCCAGTTTTCCTCCCCGAAGACCCCCAGCAGGGCCCAAAATTTGGCCGACCCGCCGGGGTCCCGGGGCCAAAGAAGTGGCCCAAAACAGCCGTGGAGGGCGGGGGGAAACGCAGCACTCGCCACGATTGGTCAGCCCCGGTGAGTGGGTGTCAAACCCCCCCTGTTTACTTCAAGTTTTTAAAAAAAGTTACATACAGAGAGTTTTTTCATTGTAGAAACAACGTTTTCTTTTAAAATGAACTTTTTTGTTTTCTTAAAACAAAATAAAAAGGAAAACATGTCAAACTATAAAGCTTCTAGAAACTCTGCTGACGTTCATAAAGTCCCTGCTGTTTTTCCCCTAAAAAACCTTTACAGACGAGAAATTAGGGAAAACCATCATGAACAGTGATCAGTTTTTTCATAGAGAACAAAACCATCGCACTCCCCTCACTGGGTTTAAAAAACGGCCCAAAGAATGAGATGAGATGAATAGATGAGAGAATGAAATGAGATTTAGCCCAAACATCCTCATATTTATATACATTTGGGGTCGTACTGTTAACTAGTTTTTAAATTTTAAATTTTGTGATTTGTTAATGATAAGGTATTAAGGATTAAAAGGGCAGGGGCAAGAAGGTTTTCGGAAAGTGGGGAAAAGTTTTTTGCTTTTTTATTTAAATTTTTTGTCTAAATAATTATTATTTTACCCCTTTTCAAGTTTTTGGTTTTTTCAAAAAATTATTTTACTTTTTTTTCATCCCCCATACGAAAATGGTGGGGAATAACATCAATCAGCCGGGCTAAAATGTCTCTTTAAATCTTTCAATTTTGCTTTTTTGGGCCGTAATTTTACAAATTTTCTGAAAAATTTTTCGTTGTATTCATAGTAAAACATGGGGGTTTTAAAGTTTTTGGGGAAAAATGCCTCCTTTTTGGAACTTTGCTTTTGTATTCTTCATTTTTTTTATTTTTTAGTCTGAAAAAGCTCGCTGCTGTTAATGAAGACACTTTTCCCCCCTTTTTGGGATGAGTAAAGACAAACTCAACTTTTCTCATCTCGTCTTTAAAATTTAAGAGGGGGGGCCTGTTTTTAAAGGATAAAATTAGCATAATTTTTTTGAATAGAATCCAAAGAAGAACAATAATAAAGTTTTTTGTCTTTTTTTTTTGTTTGGGTGGGGGACAGGAGGAGGAAAGGGGGAAACCCAAACGTGGAAGGGCCGTTGTTTGTTAGGGGCGTTTGGGATTGGCCGACTAAAAACCCTTCAAAACAAAGGAAAATTTCAAACCATGTTAAAAGAATGAAATGAGAATGGCCCGATGGCAAAAAAAGTTTTTTTGCTTCTAGTTCTGACACCCAAAATCCCGGGGCTTTTTCCCTCTCATCTGACAAACCCAAAAAAACATTTTTAATATATCTGATATAAAATTAAACATTTCTCCCAAAACAAATTAAAACACCTTTGTTTCCTTTTTTAAAAAGCGATTTTTTGTGTGAAAATCTTGACTTTTCTAAATTTTTTTCAAACCCATCAAAAGAAAGTTAAAAAGTGCGCATGAAACGGGTGAATGATTTTTTTTTTGGGAGAAATGAATTTGATGGAGGGGTTTGTTTGGAAAAGACGTGAAGAAAAGGGCTTCTTCTTCTTCTTTCTCTGCCACAGACTGGCTCCCAAAACAGGGGGAAAAAAAGGAAAACCATTAGGGAAGAAACCCAAAAGCAAGTAAAACTTACAAATTAAAAATACAGCAAGTTTAAAAAAAAAAAGTAAAACTACAGCAAAGTCAAACAAAAAGTAAAAACTAAAAAATAAAACTACAGCAAGTAAAAAATACGCAATTTTAAAATACAGGAATAAAAATTCAAATAAAACTTTCAACAAGTAAAAACCACAGCCCAAATAAAACACAAAAAAACTACAGCTAGTAAAACTACAGCAAGTAAAACTATAGCAAGAAAACTCAAATAAAACCAGCAAGTAAAACTACAAAAAAACTACAACAAGTAAAACACAGAAAGTAAAACACAGCAATAAAACTAAAAAATAAAACACAGCAAGTAAAACAAAAAGCAAATTTAAAAAATACAAATAAAACTACAGAAAAAAAAAGTCTGAGGTCAGGTCAAACATGGGAAGAAAATGGTTAATTGAACCATACTTCTCCTCGAGTGAATAGTTAATTTTTGGTGTCATCCCTGTCTTTTCCCCAAACAATTTCAGAGTTTTTGGTATTTTTAAAATTTACTAAAAGCATCACAATTTTTCCCTTTTGTTCGAAAATTGGTTTTTATACCTGACCTAAAGAAACCCTTTTTTTTCTAGACCAAAAAGCAATTGGGAAAATTAGACCAAATAGGTCAATTCAAACATTCAACAGTGCTCCTGGGTGGCTCGCCAAAAAATTTTCTTTTAACACTTTTGAGGGGTTTCGCAATACCAGGACTTTTTTTTTTGGATTAGTATATTGGGTAGGTTTCCCACCCACTGGAGCACCCCGGGAAAAGTAAGAATGAAAACTCAGGAAACAAAAATTTTTAAACATAAAAGAAATGCCCGGCTTTAGTTAAAAAAAAAAAAAAAAATGAATTTTATTAGAACAGAATAAAAAAGATAAATAGATGAACACAAGATAAAAAACAGTTAAAATGAAAAAAAGAAAAAAAAAAAATTTTTTGACAAAAAAAATTAAATAGGATTTAATTTTCCCAAAAATATCAGTTTTATTATCTAAATTTAACAAAAAATTTCCCAATTTGGGGGGCACCCTATTAAAAACCCGGATTCTTTGTTTCAATTTTTAAAAACTGATTTCCCCTGATCCAATAAACAGTTTTTAAAAAAAAAAAAAAAAGAAAGAAAAAAAACAAAATATCCATTTTGATCGGGTGCATTCAGGGACATAATAACATTGGAAAAAACTAAATAATTTCATACAGTTTTTTAAAATTTTAAACTAAACATTTTAAAAAAACATTCATTTTTCCCTTTACGTTTTCTTTTTTGATTTTTAAATTGGGTACATAAAAAAAAGGAGTTACATTTGGTAAATAAAAAAAAAACAAAAAGTTTTTTAAAAAACAAACCCGGGAAAGAAAAAAAACGTGTGCCCCTAACATGTGAAGGGGTTTTAATTTTAAATTAAATTAAAATTTATTCATGAATAATGAATAATTGGGTGAATTAAGAAAAGGGAAATTTATTGTGAATGAAGGAAAAGAAAAATGAATGAAAGGGTTTATAATGAATGAATGGATTGAAGGAGGGTGAATGAATGGATTGTTTTTAAAAGAATTTATGGGAAAGAATGAAAGAAGGGAAGGGAAAGAATGAAAGGATTTATGGATGAAATGAAAAATTTATTGATGGATTAATGAATGGTTTTTTGAATGAAAGGAAATTTATGAATGAATGAATTGGGGTTGAGGAGGGTGAATGAATGGATTGATGGATAAATGAATTGATGAATGAATGAATGAATAATGAAGAATGAAAATGAAAGGGGGATGAATAAAGAATGGAGGGTGGAAAGAGTAAAGAATTGATTGTTTAAGGGGAATGAATTGATTATGGATGAATAAATTTAATTTATTATTGATGGATGAAGAATAATGAATTTAATTTATGGGTGAATGAATGAATGAATTGATGGATGAATGAATGGATTAATGAATGAATGGATTGATGAATGAAATGAAAGGATTTAATTTGGGTGGGTGAATGAATGAATGAATTTTATGGATTTAATGAATGGATTAAAGAAGGGAAAGGATTGATAAGGGAAAGAATGGATTGATGGATGGATGAATGAATGGATTGATGGATGAATGAATTAATGAATGAATGGATTGTGAATTTAAAGAAGGATTGAGGGGTGGATGAATGGATTGTTTTGGGGAATGAATGATTTTATTGATGGAAGAATAATTGATTAGGGTGGGTTGGGTAAATGAAATTTATTGATGGATGAAAAGAATGAATGGGTTTATGGATGAATTTAATGAATTGATTGATGAATGAATTTACTGGGCCCTGTTTCCAGGAACAGGCGAAAGGTTTCCGGGCGCTCTGCTGATTCCCTCCCAAACTCCGTCCCTGCTGCTTTTTTGAGGAACCCAACCCCCGCCCTCACCGCCTACCTGTGGGGGCCCCCGTGAATTTTTTTCTTTGAATTTAATTTTTAACAAACAAAATTTAAAATAAAACTCTTCCTCAGGGGGTTTCCAGGGAAAAACCGTTGCTGAGGATTTAGAGCTCTAATGGAGTAAAGGCATTTTTCTTTCCCCGCCAACGTTTGCCCTTTCCCCATGTGTGCGGAGGGGGTCAGTGAAGATAGACGAAAACCAAAACAGAGTTTATTTAAACAGGGGGAACCAGTTTCTGATGGGTTTTTTTGTCCAGGTTTTTTTTAAAAACCCAAACCTCCCCCATCTCTTAGAACTGAAGAATTTTAAATCAATGAAAAACTTCCTAAACTACATCAACCTGTGGTTTTGTTGGACATTTCAGAAATTTAAAAAATAATCATGGGAAATTGGGCTTGAGTAAATTTTTCTTCAAACAAAAACACTCCCAAACCTGGGGGTCCCGGAAAAAAAAAATCAACAAACCCTTTTTTTAAGTTCACAAAAAACAACACAACCCAACAAGGGGGAAGGACCCAAAAAGCAAAACAAATCAAAGGGGAAAAACAAATCCTCTGCTAATTAATAGGGTGGAACGATGGAGGACGTAGAAAACACGATTCCCGAAAATGGACCCAATTACAAAATTTGTGTTGTGTTTTTGTGCACTTTTAGTGGTTTGCCCCTATAAAAGTCCTGGGGTCCTTCAAAGCGCCTCTTTGGAGGAGGGGAGGGGCTGGACCCACAGGACAAACCAAACCCCCCAAAAAAATCTCTTTCATCCAGGTGAGACCCCCCCCCCCCCCCCCCCCAAACCCCAAAACACCCACAAACCCAAACAACACACACAAAACACCACAGACAGCACACCTGCCCCCCCCACGGGGATTCACCATCCCGGTCCCTTTTGGTTTCCCGGGGAGTTTTAAAAAGGAAACAGGGGGTTTTGAGATTGACACGGACGGTGAAACCTTTCTGAAGAAAACAGGGCCCGGGGGGACCAGGAAGCTCCCCCTCCCCTCCTCCTCCCCCTCCCCTCTGCTTTATTTTTATTTTTTTTTTTAAATTGTTAAAATTTAAATTTTAAAAAAGAAATCCACCAACAACAAATAGATAAATTAACCGGGCCAAAGAAACCCAAATCAGGTTTTTGAAAAGTAATAAACCATAAAGAATAAAAACGGGGCAACAACAACAAAGTTTGGGAAAAACAGAATATTTTATTTAAAGTTTTAACGTTTTGGTTTTCTTCGTCCCAGCCCCTTTTCCCGCCCGGGGGTGGAAAAGTTTAGGGACTGATTCGTCCCGGGCGTCCCGGACATGTGATGTCCTGAAAGGCAAACCGGGAGCCATTTTAATCTTAAATAACAAATAAATAAAAAAAATGCTGGGTTTTCCCCAAAATGGTTTACGTTCAGGGCTGTTTAAATGGAAATGATGTTTGAATCGACAAAAAAAATGAAAAAACGAAAAGTGGAAAATAAAGACCCATCTCATATAAAAGATGAAAAAATTTCCCCACCACCCGGGTTTTTGGTGAAATGATAAATAAATCACACAAAACTGAAACCCAAAACGAAAAAACTTTATTTTTCCCCCAAGGGCCAAATTTGAGGGCGAAGAGGGTAAAAAAAAATAAGACAAGGGGAATAAGAATTAAACCCAAAAAAAATTAAAATTCAAAAGGGGCAAAAAAAAAACAAAAAACAAACAAAACCCTTAAACATATAGTTGCAGGGGCTGACAGCTTCAAAAAATATCGTGGTTGTGGATAAGCCCCTCCTCTCCAAACCCCCCATTTAAAAGGTCCATAAAAGTCCCGCTTTACCCTCTTTGGGTCCTCAGGGCAAAAGGGCCCTCCCCCCTCACAACACACACCCCCCCCCTGGTTAAACTAACCCCCAAAACCCCCACCCCCCGTAGAAAAAGGAAAGGAGAAAAAGAAGGAGGGGAAGGATGGGTTTTTCCCCCATCATCACATCCATTTGAAAGACAGCAGGGGGCTTTAGTCCTTTAGAGCAGCAATTTGGGGCATCGTGGAGCTCAGCCAAACTTCCTTTTAGCTTCAAGTTAACGTGTTGGAGTGAACACACACAACCTGCAAGAAATTTTAGCTCAAGTCTGTTTCCTCTCAAAATTTTTTACAAAGGGAAAATGCTGAAGGGGCCTGAACGCTTCATTAAAATGCAAACCAAAACTTTAGGATTGGGTTTCCCGCTGCACCAAGGGAAAAAAAGATCAGCTGACTAAGAACTTTATGGGGTTTTCCCAAATTTTAGCGCGCTTCTTTTATGTGCAGGCTTTTAGTCAACTGATCCCCAGAGCTGTGATCAGTTTTTTGATCCGATGTGATGAATGACCCCCACTGCTCTATACAAACTTGGAAGGGGGTGCAGCTTTAATCCAGCTTTATTTTCCCGGAAAACATCAACACAAACCACCCAAAATCGCTATCACATCAACTCAAACCCCAAAAAATTCACAACAAGCTTCTGGCTCATCTGATTGCTACTTTTTGTCTCTCTCTCTGTCTTTCCCTTTTCCCAAACCTGAAACCCGTCCCCCACCTCCCCCTCACAGCTTTACTGAGAAGCTGCCCGGTTTACAGGAAACACTGGAACCCCTTTTATACTAACTGTGTTTTGGGCGATAAATGAAAGAAAGCACATGGGAAATGACTGGAACCCTCTACTCACCCCAGAGTCTCCAGTTTAAAATTTTGGACTCTCCACAAAGATCAAAACGCTTCACAACTAATCCTTCAGGGGTTTTTGTGAAACCCGTGTCCAATTTTTCAGATGGAGGGGGTTTGGGCTTCAGAGCTGAACCCCGAGAATCAAAAGCTGATCTTTTAAAACCCCAGCAAAACAATCTGAATAAAGAAAAAAGATTTTAGTTTTTTTAAAGTTCCCCTTTAAATCATTTTTTCAAGCTGAAAAGGTTTAGAAAGAACAATTTTTTAAAATTTTCCCTGTTAAAAATGTTTTGTTCCCTTCCAGTGAAAATCTTTTAGAGTCGGTTCAGCCCAAAATAAACATTTGGGAAAACCACCCCCGAACTCCCAAAACTGGGGAAACAAATGTTTAATATTTTTTTAAAAAAAATCATTAAATTACTGAATTCCGATATAACATAAAAAGCCGGGCATTGGGGGGCCTGCTTTTAATTTGAAAAACTCTAAGGTGGAAGTGAAGAGTGTCAGAGTTTCAGAGTCAATCATCCAGTGGAGGATTTTTCTTCTATGAAGCTTTGAAATGTGGAGCTCAACATGGCTCTGCCACAGTCAATGGACGAAAGCACAGAAGAAGAAAACGGATGGTTGTAAACCAGGTTCTCTGAGTGGAAAGACTATCTCTCCACCCTACATATTTCATATGAATGGCGACTGACCCCCACAGGGGCAGCTGACGTGGGTTACTCTTTCTATAGATACACATCTCCACCTGTGGTGGCCGTGCATTAATTACACCCGTGGCTATATACAGTGGTGCTTTAAAGTTTGTGAACCCTTTAGAATTTTCTATGTTCCTGCATAAACACGACCTAAAACATCCTCAGATTGTTACCTAAAAGTAGATAAAGAGAACCTAGTTAAACAAATGGGACAAAAATATTATACTTGGTCGTTTATTTATTGAGGAAAACAATCCAATATTACATATTAGTGAGTGGCAAAAGTATGTGAACCTTAGCTTTCAGTATCTGGTGTGATCCCGCTGTGCAGCAATAACTGCAACTAAACGTTTCCAGTAACTGCTGATCAGCCCTGTGCACCGGCTTGGAGGAATTTTAGCCTATTCCTCCGTTCAGAACAGCTTCAACTCTGTCAAGGTTCTATGTTTTGAAGTTTCCTGTTTTATTTTGTCATGTTTCCTAGTTTCCTGTCTTGTGCCTCCTTGTCTTTTGATTGTTCATTGGTTTCACCTGTGTTGATTGTCATGTGTTTCACCTGTGTCTTGTCATCCCTCAGTCCTCATGTGTATATGTAGCCCTGCCTTTCCCTTTGTTGTGTTGTTAATGTTAGCTCCATGTTTTCACGTCTTTGTTCCACGTTACCCTGCCGTGTTTGATGATGTCTTTTGATTTTTGTATTTCCCTGCCATGCTTGCAGCGCCTTTTGTTTGTTATGAAATACTTTTTGTTTGAACTTTGTGCCTCATCTATTGTCCTGCATCTGGGTCCTCACCTACAACCTCCCTCCCTACTTGACAAACTCTGGGATGTTGGTGGGTTTCCTGGGAATCAGCTGGGAAGTATTCCCGCCGCGTCCTCCGACGAAGTCAGATTTCACAGGAGACAATGTTTATGCTGCCAGTCGGTAGCTGTAGAGCAAATAAACCATGCGACAACCAGCAAGTGTGAATGAACACGTCAGTATCCAGGGAGGAGCCCGTAGACCAGCTCTCTTTCTCACCAGGTGAGTAGGCAACACTGACGTTGATTCACACACACAAGTTAACAAACTTTTAACAAGTACACACGTCTGACTGCTTGACCGAGGAAATCGACCACTGCGAGTTGCCACGGCGACCCCTGACCCTCAGGCCTGAGCCACAGCTGAGACCAGTTCATTAATCAGGGACTCCTCTGATGTCTCTGCTATTAATGCAGCTGATCCCTGTGTCCCACACATTTATGTTACAACAACACACACACCAACACACACACAGGTAACTTCATGTGGTTACAGCACCTCAATATCTTTACATGAACTCAAAGTCAAAATAAACAGGTCTAAGATAAATTTAAAGAACTGACCACTGTTGTCTCTGTACTTTCCTCTGAACTGATCTGTGAAACCCACTCACACTTGCCTCAAGCTCCTTGCCACTGATATTTCGTAAATAACTTGTCAGTATTTGTCTTCAGTTTAAGGATCAATAAATTTCTGAATGAACATGAGTTCTGATTAGATTCAGCTGGTGATTAAACATATCAGATCTACAACAGTAACAGACAGTGAACTGACCTCAGAGTCTCCAGTCTACAGTCTGGACTCTCCAGAAAACCACACAGCTGCTTCACTCCTGAATCCTTCAGGTTGTTGTTGTTATTCAGGTCCAGATGTTTCAGATGGGAGGGGTTGGACTTCAGAGCTGAGACCAGAGAATCACAGCTGATCTCTGACAAACTGCAGCTCATCAACCTGAATAAAGAATAAAAGATGTAGATTAAATCCTGAATAATTCAATCAGATGTGTTCAGGTTTTAAATATTCAGCTCAACATCACTGTGTCCTAACAGCCTTTAAACTTCATTGACTTTAACATTTTCTACAGTTTCTGCTACAAACACTCGTCTTGAACTAAAGGACATTTACAGATTCATGGAGTAAAGTTCTGGATGAACATGAATTAGACTCAGTTGATGATTAAACATAGATTCTTAAAGGAGTCTGGTCTGAGGAGTGACTCCAGGACAGGAGGTGTCAGTGAGGAGGTGTTAGTGAGGAGGTGTCAGTGAGGAGGTGTTAGTGTTAGTGAGGAGGTGTCAGTGAGGAGGTGTGATGTCAGTGAGGAGGTGCCGTAAGGAGGTGCAGGGAGGAGGTGTTAGTGAGGAGGTGCAGGGAGGAGGCGGGTTGAGCCCGTTGCTACGTATGAGGCATCATGTCACTGATCCTGAAAGCTGGAGGAAGGTGGAGCCATAGAATGAAGCGTCGTATCAATAGACTCATCAGCCTTATTTGCACAGGACCAGTTGAATCTGGGACGTCTGGGAGTTTGTAACAGTCATGGAGGTCGTCTGTGATCTTAATCCTAAGCAAATCGAACATGTCCATGATTTCTAACTAAAAACTACGTTGCAAATTACCCACAATAACTCAATAACTGATGAAACTAATCCAGTGTGAGTGAGTTTTTACTTTTTCCAGACTTTTGTTTGATTTGTGGATCTTAAATATGATGAAGGATGTGCTATAACTCAAAGTCAAGATGTCGCTGAACTATTCACCCTTTTAGATCCTTTTAATTTCATGTGTGAAGATAATAACACAAAGTAGATATCTTAAAAAGACATAATGAACCTCATCAAGTATATATAAGCCATACTTTAAAATAATCCTATTAAATGTGTGTAAACTCAGGCCCCCTTGCACAGAACTCCTATGCTGATAGTTGGATTTATCTGTTTCTATCCACCCATCAACATAAAGTATGATGTGAAATATGGAATATAGAATGTGAATGTACTTTACTTTCTGTATATTGCACTTTACAGCAACTCATACATGAACCAAAATGCTTTACAAGGCGTCAACAATCAAAAACACACTAGAAGACAAATACATGAGTGAAAGTATAAGGCCCAGGTTAGTTATAAGGCGCATGTCAGCGGGACCTTATTCCAGAGCCTGAGGAGGCTTGGTGAACTTACCAGTTTGACTTTACTTTGAGGATCAATAAAGTTATTAATGAACATGAATTAGATTCAGTTGGTGATTAAACATATCAGATCTACAACAGTAACAGACAGTGAACTGACCCCAGAGTCTCCAGTCTACAGTCTGGACTCTCCAGAAAACCACACAGCTGCTTCACTCCTGAATCCTTCAGGTTGTTGTTAGTCAGGTTCAGATGTTTCAGATGGGAGGGGTTGGACTTCAGAGCTGGTCCCAGAGAATCACAGCTGATCTCTGACAAACTGCAGCTCATCAACCTGAATAAAGAATAAATGTAGATTAAATCCTGAATAATTCAATCAGATGTGTTCAGGTTTTAAATGTTCAGCTCAACATCACTGTGTCCTAACAGCCTTTAAGCTTCATTGACTTTAACATTTTCTACAGTTTCTGCTACAAACACTCGTCTTGAACTAAAGGACAGTTACAGATTCATGGAGGAAAGTTGTGGATGAACATGAATTAGATTCAGTTGGTGATTAAACATATCAGATCTACAACAGTAACAGACAGTGAACTGACCCCAGAGTCTCCAGTCTACAGTCTGGACTCTCCAGAAAACCACACAGCTGCTTCACTCCTGAATCCTTCAGGTTGTTGGTACTCAGGTCCAGATGTTTCAGATGGGAGGGGTTGGACTTCAGAGCTGGTCCCAGAGAATCACAGCTGATCTCTGACAAACTGCAGCTCATCAACCTGAATAAAGAATAAATGTAGATTAAATCCTGAATAATTCAATCAGATGTGTTCAGGTTTTAAATGTTCAGCTCAACATCACTGGTCCTAACAGCCTTTAAGCTTCATTGACTTTAACATTTTCTACAGTTTCTGCTACAAACACTCGTCTTGAACTAAAGGACATTTACAGATTCATGGAGGAAAGTTCTGGATGAACATGAATTAGATTCAGTTGGTGATTAAACATAGATTCTTAAAGGAGTCTGGTCTGAGGAGTGACTCCAGGACAGGAGGTGTTAGTGAGGAGGTGTCAGTGAGGAGGTGTGACGTTAGTGAGGAGGTGTCAGTGAGGAGGTGTTAGTGTTAGTGAGGAGGTATCAGTGAGGAGGCGTCAGTGAGGAGGCGTCAGTGAGGAGGTGTTAGTGAGGAGGTGTCAGTGAGGAGGTGTCAGTGAGGAGGTGTGATGTCAGTGAGGAGGTGTCAGGGAGGAGGTGTTATGTTAGTGAGGAGGTGTGATGTCAGTGAGGAGGTGTCAGGGAGGAGGTGTGATGTCAGTGAGGAGGTGTCAGTGAGGAGGTGTCAGGGAGGAGGTGTGAGGTCAGTGAGGAGGTGTCAGTGAGGAGGTGTGATGTCAGTGAGGAGGTTTCAGGAAGAGGTGTGATGTCAGTGAGGAGGTGTCAGTGAGGAGGCGTCAGGAAGAGGTGTGATGTCAGTGAGGAGGTGTCAGTGAGGAGGTGTGATGTCAGTGAGGAGGTGTCAATGAGGAGGTGTTAGTGAGGAGGTGTTATGTTAGTGAGGAGGTGTGATGTCAGTGAGGAGGTGTCAGGGAGGAGGCGTGATGTCAGTGAGGAGGTGTCAGTGAGGAGGTGCAGGGAGGAGGCGTGATGTTAGTGAGGGAGGAGGTGTCAGGGAGGAGGCGTCAGTGAGGAGGTGTCAGTGAGGAGGTGTGATGTCATTGAGGAGGTGTCAGTGAGGAGGTGTGATGTCAGGGAGGAGGTGTCAGGGAGGAGGTGTCAGGGAGGAGGCGTCAGTGATGAGTTGTTAGTGTTAGTGAGGAGGCGTCAGTGAGGAGGTGTCAGTGAGGAGGTGTGATGTTAGTGAGGAGATGTCAGGGAGGAGGTGTCAGTGAGGAGGTGTCAGTGAGGAGGTGTCAGGGAGGAGGTGTGATGTCAGTGAGGAGGTGTCAGGGAGGAGGTGTTATGTTAGTGAGGAGGTGTGATGTCAGTGAGGAGGTGTCAGGGAGGAGGTGTGATGTCAGTGAGGAGGTGTCAGTGAGGAGGTGTCAGGGAGGAGGTGTGAGGTCAGTGAGGAGGTGTCAGTGAGGAGGTGTGATGTCAGTGAGGAGGTTTCAGGAAGAGGTGTGATGTCAGTGAGGAGGTGTCAGTGAGGAGGTGTCAGTGAGGAGGCGTCAGGAAGAGGTGTGATGTCAGTGAGGAGGTGTCAGTGAGGAGGTGTGATGTCAGTGAGGAGGTGTCAGTGAGGAGGTGTCAGTGAGGAGGTGTTAGTGAGGAGGTGTTATGTTAGTGAGGAGGTGTGATGTCAGTGAGGAGGTGTCAGTGAGGAGGTGTCAGTGAGGAGGTGTGATGTCATTGAGGAGGTGTCAGTGAGGAGGTGTGATGTTAGTGAGGAGGTGTCAGGGAGGAGGTGTCAGTGAGGAGGTGTGGTGTCAGTGAGGAGGTGTTAGTGTCAGTGAGGAGGTGTTAGTGAGGAGGCGTCAGTGAGGAGGCGTGATGTCAGTGAGGAGGTGCAGGGAGGAGGCGTGATGTCAGTGAGGAGGTGTGATGTCAAGGAGGAGGTGTGATGTCAGTGAGGAGGCGTCAGTGAGGAGGTGCAGGGAGGAGGCGTCAGTGAAGAGGTGTGATGTCAGGGAGGAGGTGTTAGTGTCAGTGAGGAGGTGTCAGTGAGGAGGTGTGATGTCAGTGAGGAGGCGTCAGTGAGGAGGCGTGATGTCAGTGAGGAGGTGCAGGGAGGAGGCGTGATGTCAGTGAGGAGGTGTGATGTCAAGGAGGAGGTGTGATGTCAGTGAGGAGGCGTCAGTGAGGAGGTGCAGTGAGGAGCGTCAGTGAGGAGGCGTGATGTCAGTGAGGAGGTGCAGGGAGGAGGCGTGATGTCAGTGAGGAGGTGTGATGTCAAGGAGGAGGTGTGATGTCAGTGAGGAGGCGTCAGTGAGGAGGTGCAGGGAGGAGGCGTCAGTGAAGAGGTGTGATGTCAGGGAGGAGGTGTTAGTGTTAGTGAGGAGGTGTCAGTGAGGAGGTGTCAGTGAGGAGGTGCAGGGAGGAGGCGTGATGTCAGTGAGGAGGCGTCAGTGAGGAGGCGTGATGTCAGTGAGGAGGTGTCAGGGAGGAGGCGTGATGTCAGTGAGGAGGTGTGATGTCAAGGAGGAGGTGTGATGTCAGTGAGGAGGCGTCAGTGAGGAGGTGCAGGGAGGAGGCGTCAGTGAAGAGGTGTGATGTCAGGGAGGAGGTGTTAGTGTCAGTGAGGAGGTGTCAGTGAGGAGGTGTGATGTCAGTGAGGAGGTGTCAGTGAGGAGGTGTCAGTGAGGAGGTGTGATGTCAGTGAGGAGGCGTCAGTGAGGAGGTGTGATGTCAGTGAGGAGGTGTGATGTCAGGGAGGAGGTGTCAGTGAGGAGGTGCAGTGAGGAGGTGTCAGTGAGGAGGCGTTATGTCAGTGAGGAGGTGTCAGTGAGGAGGTGTGGTGTCAGTGAGGAGGTGTGATGTCAGTGAGGAGGAGTCAGTGAGGAGGTGTCAGTTAGGAGGTGTGATGTCAGTGAGGAGGCGTCAGTGAGGAGGTGTCAGTGAGGAGGCGTCAGAGAGGAGGTGTCAGTGAGGAGGCGTTAGTGAGGAGGTGTGATGTCAGTGAGGAGGTGTTATGTCAGTGAGGAGGCGTCAGTGAGGAGGTGTTATGTCAGTGAGGAGGTGTCAGTGAGGAGGTGTTAGTGTCAGTGAGGAGGTGTGATGTCAGTGTGGAGGTGTCAGTGAGGAGGTGCAGTGAGGAGGTGTCAGGGAGGAGGTGTTATGTCAGTGAGGAGGTGTCAGTGAGGAGGTATGATGTCAGTGAGGAGGTGTCAGTGAGGAGGTGTTAGTGAGGAGGTGTCAGTGAGGAGGTGTGATGTCAGTGAGGAGGTGTCAGTGAGGAGGTGCAGTGAGGAGGTGTCAGGGAGGAGATGTCAGTGAGGAGGTGTGAGGTTAGTGAGGAGGCGTCAGTGAGGAGGCGTCAGTGAGGAGGTGTGATGTCAGTGAGGAGGTGTGATGTCAGTGAGGAGGTGTCACGTTAGTGAGGAGGTGTCAGTGAGGAGGTGTCAGTGAGGAGGTGTGATGTCAGTGAGGAGGCGTCAGTGAGGAGGTGTCAGTGAGGAGGTGCAGGGAGGAGGTGTCAGTGAGGAGGTGTCAGTGAGGAGGTGTTAGTGAGGAGGTGTCAGGGAGGAGGTGTCAGTGAGGAGGCGTGATGTCAGTGAGGAGGTGTCAATGAGGAGGTGTGATGTCAGTGAGGAGATGTCAGTGAGGAGGTGTCAGTGAGGAGGTGCAGTGAGGAGGTGTGATGTCAGTGAGGAGGTGTCAGTGAGGAGGTGTGATGTCAGTGAGGAGGTGTCACGTTAGTGAGGAGGCGTCAGTGAGGAGGTGTCAGTGAGGAGGGGCAGTGAGGAGGTGTGATGTCAGTGAGGAGGCGTCAGTGAGGAGGCGTCAGTGAGGAGGCGTCAGTGAGGAGGTGCAGGGAGGAGGTGTTAGTGAGGAGGTGTCAGGGAGGAGGTCTCAGTGAGGAGGTGTGATGTCAGTGAGGAGGTGCCGTGAGGAGGTGCAGGGAGGAGGTGTGATGAAAGGGAGAAGGTGTCAGTGAGGAGGGGTTAGTGAGGAGGCGTCAGTGAGGAGGTGTGATGTCAGTGAGGAGGTGTCAGTGAGGAGGTGTCAGTGAGGAGGTGTCAGTGAGGAGGTGCAGTGAGGAGGTGTGATGTCAGTGAGGAGGTGTCAGTGAGGAGGTGTGATGTCAGTGAGGAGGTGTCAGTGAGGAGGTGTCAGTGAGGAGGCGTGATGTCAGTGAGGAGGTGTCATGTCAGTGAGGAGGTGCAGTGAGGAGGTGTCAGTGAGGAGGTGTCACGTTAGTGAGGAGGTGTCAGTGAGGAGGTGCAGTGAGGAGGTGTGATGTCAGTGAGGAGGTGTCAGTGAGGAGGTGTGATGTCAGTGAGGAGGTGTCACGTTAGTGAGGAGGTGTCAGTGAGGAGGTGTCAGTGAGGAGGTGTGATGTCAGTGAGGAGGTTTCAGGAAGAGGTGTGATGTCAGTGAGGAGGTGTCAGTGAGGAGGTGTCAGTGAGGAGGCGTCAGGAAGAGGTGTGATGTCAGTGAGGAGGTGTCAGTGAGGAGGTGTGATGTCAGTGAGGAGGTGTCAGTGAGGAGGTGTCAATGAGGAGGTGTTAGTGAGGAGGTGTTATGTTAGTGAGGAGGTGTGATGTCAGTGAGGAGGTGTCAGTGAGGAGGTGTCAGGGAGGAGGCGTGATGTCAGTGAGGAGGTGTCAGTGAGGAGGTGCAGGGAGGAGGCGTGATGTTAGTGAGGGAGGAGGTGTCAGGGAGGAGGCGTCAGGGAGGAGGCGTCAGGGAGGAGGCGTCAGTGAGGAGGTGTGATGTCATTGAGGAGGTGTCAGTGAGGAGGTGTGATGTCAGTGAGGAGGTGTCAGGGAGGAGGTGTCAGGGAGGAGGCGTCAGTGATGAGTTGTTAGTGTTAGTGAGGAGGCGTCAGTGAGGAGGTGTCAGTGAGGAGGTGTGATGTTAGTGAGGAGATGTCAGGGAGGAGGTGTCAGTGAGGAGGTGTGGTGTCAGTGAGGAGGTGTTAGTGTCAGTGAGGAGGTGTTAGTGAGGAGGCGTCAGTGAGGAGGCGTGATGTCAGTGAGGAGGTGCAGGAGGAGGCGTGATGTCAGTGAGGAGGTGTGATGTCAAGGAGGAGGTGTGATGTCAGTGAGGAGGCGTCAGTGAGGAGGTGCAGGGAGGAGGCGTCAGTGAAGAGGTGTGATGTCAGGGAGGAGGTGTTAGTGTCAGTGAGGAGGTGTCAGTGAGGAGGTGTGATGTCAGTGAGGAGGCGTCAGTGAGGAGGCGTGATGTCAGTGAGGAGGTGCAGGGAGGAGGCGTGATGTCAGTGAGGAGGTGTGATGTCAAGGAGGAGGTGTGATGTCAGTGAGGAGGCGTCAGTGAGGAGGTGCAGTGAGGAGGCGTCAGTGAGGAGGCGTGATGTCAGTGAGGAGGTGCAGGGAGGAGGCGTGATGTCAGTGAGGAGGTGTGATGTCAAGGAGGAGGTGTGATGTCAGTGAGGAGGCGTCAGTGAGGAGGTGCAGGGAGGAGGCGTCAGTGAAGAGGTGTGATGTCAGGGAGGAGGTGTTAGTGTTAGTGAGGAGGTGTCAGTGAGGAGGTGTCAGTGAGGAGGTGCAGGGAGGAGGCGTGATGTCAGGGAGGAGGCGTCAGTGAGGAGGCGTGATGTCAGTGAGGAGGTGTCAGTGAGGAGGTGTGATGTCAAGGAGGAGGTGTGATGTCAGTGAGGAGGCGTCAGTGAGGAGGTGCAGGGAGGAGGCGTCAGTGAAGAGGTGTGATGTCAGGGAGGAGGTGTTAGTGTCAGTGAGGAGGTGTCAGTGAGGAGGTGTGATGTCAGTGAGGAGGTGTCAGTGAGGAGGTGTCATTGAGGAGGTGTGATGTCAGTGAGGAGGCGTCAGTGAGGAGGTGTGATGTCAGGGAGGAGGTGTCAGTGAGGAGGTGCAGTGAGGAGGTGTCAGTGAGGAGGCGTTATGTCAGTGAGGAGGTGTCAGTGAGGAGGTGTGGTGTCAGTGAGGAGGTGTGATGTCAGTGAGGAGGAGTCAGTGAGGAGGTGTCAGTTAGGAGGTGTGATGTCAGTGAGGAGGCGTCAGTGAGGAGGTGTCAGTGAGGAGGCGTCAGAGAGGAGGTGTCAGTGAGGAGGCGTTTAGTGAGGAGGTGTGATGTCAGTGAGGAGGTGTGATGTCAGTGAGGAGGCGTCAGTGAGGAGGTGTTATGGTCAGTGAGGAGGTGTCAGTGAGGAGGTGTTAGTGTCAGTGAGGAGGTGTGATGTCAGTGTGGAGGTGTCAGTGAGGAGGTGCAGTGAGGAGGTGTCAGGGAGGAGGTGTTATGTCAGTGAGGAGGTGTCAGTGAGGAGGTATGATGTCAGTGAGGAGGTGTCAGTGAGGAGGTGTTAGTGAGGAGGTGTCAGTGAGGAGGTGTGATGTCAGTGAGGAGGTGTCAGTGAGGAGGTGCAGTGAGGAGGTGTCAGGGAGGAGATGTCAGTGAGGAGGTGTGAGGTTAGTGAGGAGGCGTCAGTGAGGAGGTGTGATGTCAGTGAGGAGGTGTGATGTCAGTGACGAGGTGTCACGTTAGTGAGGAGGTGTCAGTGAGGAGGTGTCAGTGAGGAGGTGTGATGTCAGTGAGGAGGCGTCAGTGAGGAGGTGTCAGTGAGGAGGTGCAGGGAGGAGGTGTCAGTGAGGAGGTGTCAGTGAGGAGGTGTTAGTGAGGAGGTGTCAGGGAGGAGGTGTCAGTGAGGAGGCGTGATGTCAGTGAGGAGGTGTCAATGAGGAGGTGTGATGTCAGTGAGGTGTCAGTGAGGAGGTGTCAGTGAGGAGGTGCAGTGAGGAGGTGTGATGTCAGTGAGGAGGTGTCAGTGAGGAGGTGTGATGTCAGTGAGGAGGTGTCACGTTAGTGAGGAGGCGTCAGTGAGGAGGTGTCAGTGAGGAGGGGCAGTGAGGAGGTGTGATGTCAGTGAGGAGGCGTCAGTGAGGAGGCGTCAGTGAGGAGGTGCAGGGAGGAGGTGTTAGTGAGGAGGTGTCAGGGAGGAGGTCTCAGTGAGGAGGTGTGATGTCAGTGAGGAGGTGCCGTGAGGAGGTGCAGGGAGGAGGTGTGATGAAAGGGAGAAGGTGTCAGTGAGGAGGGGTTAGTGAGGAGGCGTCAGTGAGGAGGTGTGATGTCAGTGAGGAGGTGTCAGTGAGGAGGTGTCAGTGAGGAGGTGCAGTGAGGAGGTGTGATGTCAGTGAGGAGGTGTCAGTGAGGAGGTGTCAGTGAGGAGGTGTGATGTCAGTGAGGAGGTGTCAGTGAGGAGGTGTCAGTGAGGAGGCGTGATGTCAGTGAGGAGGTGTCATGTCAGTGAGGAGGTGCAGTGAGGAGGTGTCAGTGAGGAGGTGTCACGTTAGTGAGGAGGTGTCAGTGAGGAGGTGCAGTGAGGAGGTGTGATGTCAGTGAGGAGGTGTCACGTTAGTGAGGAGGTGTCAGTGAGGAGGTGTCAGTGAGGAGGTGTGATGTCAGTGAGGAGGCGTGATGTCAGTGAGGAGGCGTCAGTGAGGAGGCGTCAGTGAGGAGGTGTTAGTGAGGAGGTGTCAGTGAGGAGGTGCAGGGAGGAGGTGTCAGTGAGGAGGTGTGATGTCAGTGAGGAGGTGTCAGTGAGGAGGTGCAGTGAGGAGGTGTTAGTGAGGAGGTGTTAGTGTCAGTGAGGAGGTGTCAGTGAGGAGGTGTCAGTGAGGAGGTGTGATGTCAGTGAGGAGGTGTGATGTCAGTGAGGAGGTGCCGTGAGGAGGCGTCAGTGAGGAGTTGTGATGTCAGTGAGGAGGTGTCAATGAGGAGGTGTGATGTCAGTGAGGAGGTGCAGTGAGGAGGTGTCAGTGAGGAGGTGTTAGTGAGGAGGTGTCATTGAGGAGGTGTTAGTGTTAGTGAGGAGGTGTCAGTGAGGAGGTGTGACGTTAGTGAGGAGGTGTTAGTGAGGAGGTGTCAGTGAGGAGGTGTGATGTCAGTGAGGAGGTGCCGTAAGGAGGTGCAGGGAGGAGGTGTTAGTGAGGAGGTGTCAGTGAGGAGGTGCAGGGAGGAGGTGTCAGTGAGGAGGTGTCAGTGAGGAGGTGCAGTGAGGAGGTGTGATGTCAGTGAGGAGGTGTGATGTCAGTGAGGAGGTGTCAGTGAGGAGGTGTCACGTTAGTGAGGAGGTGTCAGTGAGGAGGTCCAGTGAGGAGGTGTGATGTCAGTGAGGAGGCGTCAGTGAGGAGGTGTCAGTGAGGAGGTGCAGGGAGGAGGTGTTAGTGAGGAGGTGCAGTGAGGAGGTGCAGTGATGAGGTGTCAGTGAGGAGGTGTTAGTGAGGAGGTGTCATTGAGGAGGTGTTAGTGTTAGTGAGGAGGTGTCAGTGAGGAGGTGTGACGTTAGTGAGGAGGTGTTAGTGAGGAGGTGTCAGTGAGGAGGTGTGATGTCAGTGAGGAGGTGCCGTAAGGAGGTGCAGGGAGGAGGTGTTAGTGAGGAGGTGTCAGTGAGGAGTTGTGATGTCAGTGAGGAGGTGTCAATGAGGAGGTGTTATGTCAGTGAGGAGGTGTCAGTGAGGAGGTGTGGTGTCACTGAGGAGGTGCAGGGAGGAGGTGCAGGGAGGAGGCGTCAGTGAGGAGGTGTCAGTGAGGAGGTGTGATGTCATTGAGGAGGTGTCAGTGAGGAGGTGTGATGTCAGTGAGGAGGTGTCAGGGAGGAGGTGTCAGGGAGGAGGCGTCAGTGAGGAGTTGTTAGTGTTAGTGAGGAGGCGTCAGTGAGGAGGTGTCAGTGAGGAGGTGTGATGTTAGTGAGGAGATGTCAGGGAGGAGGTGTCAGGGAGGAGGTGTCAGTGAGGAGGTGTGGTGTCAGTGAGGAGTGTTTAGTGTCAGTGAGGAGATGTCAGTGAGGAGGTGCAGGGAGGAGGCGTGATGTCAGTGAGGAGGTGCAGGGAGGAGGCGTGATGTCAGTGAGGAGTGTGATGTCAGTGAGGAGGCGTGATGTCAGTGAGGAGGTGTGATGTCAGGGAGGAGGTGTGATGTCAGTGAGGA
This sequence comes from Mugil cephalus, assembly GCF_022458985.1. Lineage (NCBI taxonomy): Eukaryota > Metazoa > Chordata > Actinopteri > Mugiliformes > Mugilidae > Mugil > Mugil cephalus. The sequence goes on from NC_061782.1 coordinate 363,470, forward strand.
GGCGTCAGTGAGGAGAGCAGGGAGGAGGCGTCAGTGAGGAGGTGTGATGTCAGGGAGGAGGTGTTAGTGTTAGTGAGGAGGTGTCAGTGAGGAGGTGTTCAGTGAGGAGGTGCAGGGAGGAGGTGTTGATGTCAGTGAGGAGGCGTCAGTGAGGAGGCGTGATGTCAGTGAGGAGGTGCAGGGAGGAGGCGTGATGTCAGTGAGGAGGTGTGATGTCAAGGAGGAGGTGTGATGTCAGTGAGGAGCGTCAGTGAGGAGGTGCAGGGAGGAGGCGTCAGTGAAGAGGTGTGATGTCAGGGAGGAGGTGTCAGTGAGGAGGTGTCAGTGAGGAGGTGTGATGTCAGTGAGGAGGTGTCAGTGAGGAGGCGTCAGTGAGGAGGTGTGATGTCAGTGAGGAGGTGTCAGGGAGGAGGTGTCAGTGAGGAGGTGTGATGTCAGTGAGGAGGTGTTAGTGAGGAGGCGTGATGTCAGTGAGGAGGTGCAGTGAGGAGGTGTCAGTGAGGAGGTGCAGTGAGGAGGTGTGATGTCAGTGAGGAGTGTCAGTGAGGAGGTGTGATGTCAGTGAGGAGGTGTCACGTTAGTGAGGAGGCGTCAGTGAGGAGGTGTCAGTGAGGAGGGGCAGTGAGGAGGTGTGATGTCAGTGAGGAGGCGTCAGTGAGGAGGCGTCAGTGAGGAGGTGCAGGGAGGAGGTGTCAGTGAGGAGGTGTCAGTGAGGAGGTGCAGGGAGGAGGTGTCAGTGAGGAGGTGTCAGGGAGGAGGTGTCAGTGAGGAGGTGTGATGTCAGTGAGGAGGTGTCAGTGAGGAGGTGTGATGTCAGTGAGGAGGTGCCGTGAGGAGGTGCAGGGAGGAGGTGTGATGTCAGGGAGAAGGTGTCAGTGAGGAGGGGTTAGTGAGGAGGCGTCAGTGAGGAGGTGTGATGTCAGTGAGGAGGTGTCAGTGAGGAGGTGTCAGTGAGGAGGTGCAGTGAGGAGGTGTGATGTCAGTGAGGAGGCGTCAGTGAGGAGGTGTGATGTCAGTGAGGAGGTGTCAGGGAGGAGGTGTGATGTCAGTGAGGAGGTGTCAGTGAGGAGGTGTCAGTGAGGAGGTGTTAGTGTCAGTGAGGAGGTGTCAGTGAGGAGGTGTCAGTGAGGAGGTGTGATGTCAGTGAGGAGGTGTGATGTCAGTGAGGAGGTGCCGTGAGGAGGCGTCAGTGAGGAGTTGTGATGTCAGTGAGGAGGTGTCAATGAGGAGGTGTGATGTCAGTGATGAGGTGCAGTGAGGAGGTGTCAGTGAGGAGGTGTTAGTGAGGAGGTGTCATTGAGGAGGTGTTAGTGTTAGTGAGGAGGTGTCAGTGAGGAGGTGTGACGTTAGTGAGGAGGTGTTAGTGAGGAGGTGTCAGTGAGGAGGTGTGATGTCAGTGAGGAGGTGCCGTAAGGAGGTGCAGGGAGGAGGTGTTAGTGAGGAGGTGTCAGTGAGGAGGTGCAGGGAGGAGGTGTCAGTGAGGAGGTGTCAGTGAGGAGGTGCAGTGAGGAGGTGTGATGTCAGTGAGGAGGTGTGATGTCAGTGAGGAGGTGTCAGTGAGGAGGTGTCACGTTAGTGAGGAGGTGTCAGTGAGGAGGTCCAGTGAGGAGGTGTGATGTCAGTGAGGAGGCGTCAGTGAGGAGGTGTCAGTGAGGAGGTGCAGGGAGGAGGTGTTAGTGAGGAGGTGCAGTGAGGAGGTGCAGTGATGAGGTGTCAGTGAGGAGGTGTTAGTGAGGAGTGTCATTGAGGAGGTGTTAGTGTTAGTGAGGAGGTGTCAGTGAGGAGGTGTGACGTTAGTGAGGAGGTGTTAGTGAGGAGGTGTCAGTGAGGAGGTGTGATGTCAGTGAGGAGGTGCCGTAAGGAGGTGCAGGGAGGAGGTGTTAGTGAGGAGGTGTCAGTGAGAGTTTGTGATGTCAGTGAGGAGGTGTCAATGAGGAGGTGTTATGTCAGTGAGGAGGTGTCAGTGAGGAGGTGTGGTGTCACTGAGGAGGTGCAGGGAGGAGGTGCAGGGAGGAGGCGTCAGTGAGGAGGTGTCAGTGAGGAGGTGTGATGTCATTGAGGAGGTGTCAGTGAGGAGGTGTGATGTCAGTGAGGAGGTGTCAGGGAGGAGGTGTCAGGGAGGAGGCGTCAGTGAGGAGTTGTTAGTGTTAGTGAGGAGGCGTCAGTGAGGAGGTGTCAGTGAGGAGGTGTGATGTTAGTGAGGAGATGTCAGGGAGGAGGTGTCAGGGAGGAGGTGTCAGTGAGGAGGTGTGGTGTCAGTGAGGAGGTGTTAGTGTCAGTGAGGAGATGTCAGTGAGGAGGTGCAGGGAGGAGGCGTGATGTCAGTGAGGAGGTGCAGGGAGGAGGCGTGATGTCAGTGAGGAGGTGTGATGTCAGTGAGGAGGCGTGATGTCAGTGAGGAGGTGTGATGTCAGGGAGGAGGTGTGATGTCAGTGAGGAGGCGTCAGTGAGGAGAGCAGGGAGGAGGCGTCAGTGAGGAGGTGTGATGTCAGGGAGGAGGTGTTAGTGTTAGTGAGGAGGTGTCAGTGAGGAGGTGTCAGTGAGGAGGTGCAGGGAGGAGGTGTGATGTCAGTGAGGAGGCGTCAGTGAGGAGGCGTGATGTCAGTGAGGAGGTGCAGGGAGGAGGCGTGATGTCAGTGAGGAGGTGTGATGTCAAGGAGGAGGTGTGATGTCAGTGAGGAGGCGTCAGGAGGAGGTGCAGGGAGAGGCGTCAGTGAAGAGGTGTGATGTCAGGGAGGAGGTGTAGTGAGGAGGTGTCAGTGAGGAGGTGTGATGTCAGTGAGGAGGTGTCAGTGAGGAGGCGTCAGTGAGGAGGTGTGATGTCAGTGAGGAGGTGTCAGGGAGGAGGTGTCAGTGAGGAGGTGTGATGTCAGTGAGGAGGTGTTAGTGAGGAGGCGTGATGTCAGTGAGGAGGTGCAGTGAGGAGGTGTCAGTGAGGAGGTGCAGTGAGGAGGTGTGATGTCAGTGAGGAGGTGTCAGTGAGGAGGTGTGATGTCAGTGAGGAGGTGTCACGTTAGTGAGGAGGCGTCAGTGAGGAGGTGTCAGTGAGGAGGGGCAGTGAGGAGGTGTGATGTCGTGAGGAGGCGTCAGTGAGGAGGCGTCAGTGAGGAGGTGCAGGGAGGAGGTGTCAGTGAGGAGGTGTCAGTGAGGAGGTGCAGGGAGGAGGTGTCAGTGAGGAGGTGTCAGGGAGGAGGTGTCAGTGAGGAGGTGTGATGTCAGTGAGGAGGTGTCAGTGAGGAGGTGTGATGTCAGTGAGGAGGTGCCGTGAGGAGGTGCAGGGAGGAGGTGTGATGTCAGGGAGAAGGTGTCAGTGAGGAGGGTTAGTGAGGAGGCGTCAGTGAGGAGGTGTGATGTCAGTGAGGAGGTGTCAGTGAGGAGGTGTCAGTGAGGAGGTGCAGTGAGGAGGTGTGATGTCAGTGAGGAGGCGTCAGTGAGGAGGTGTGATGTCAGTGAGGAGGTGTGATGTCAGGGAGGAGGTGTCAGAGAGGAGGTGCAGTGAGGAGGTGTCAGTGAGGAGGCGTTATGTCAGTGAGGAGGTGTCAGTGAGGAGGTGTGATGTCAGTGAGGAGGAGTCAGTGAGGAGGTGTCAGTGAGGAGGTGTGATGTCAGTGAGGAGGCGTCAGTGAGGAGGTGTCAGTGAGGAGGCGTCAGTGAGGAGGTGCAGTGAGGAGGTGTCAGGGAGGAGGTGTTATGTCAGTGAGGAGGTGTCAGTGAGGAGGTATGATGTCAGTGAGGAGGTGTCAGTGAGGAGGTGTTAGTGAGGAGGTGTCAGGGAGGAGGTGTGATGTCAGTGAGGAGGTGTCAGTGAGGAGGTGCAGTGAGGAGGTGTCAGGGAGGAGATGTCAGTGAGGAGGTGTGAGGTTAGTGAGGAGGCGTCAGTGAGGAGGCGTCAGTGAGGAGGTGTGATGTCAGTGAGGAGGTGTGATGTCAGTGAGGAGGTGTCACGTTAGTGAGGAGGTGTCAGTGAGGAGGTGTCAGTGAGGAGGTGTGATGTCAGTAAGGAGGCGTCAGTGAGGAGGTGTCAGTGAGGAGGTGCAGGGAGGAGGTGTCAGTGAGGAGGTGTCAGTGAGGAGGCGTGATGTCAGTGAGGAGGTGTCAATGAGGAGGTGTGATGTCAGTGAGGAGGTGCAGTGAGGAGGTGTCAGTGAGGAGGTGTCAGTGAGGAGGTGCAGTGAGGAGGTGTGATGTCAGTGAGGAGGTGTCAGTGAGGAGGTGTGATGTCAGTGAGGAGGTGTCACGTTAGTGAGGAGGCGTCAGTGAGGAGGTGTCAGTGAGGAGGGGCAGTGAGGAGGTGTGATGTCAGTGAGGAGGCGTCAGTGAGGAGGCGTCAGTGAGGAGGTGCAGGGAGGAGGTGTCAGTGAGGAGGTGTCAGTGAGGAGGTGCAGGGAGGAGGTGTTAGTGAGGAGGTGTCAGGGAGGAGGTGTCAGTGAGGAGGTGTGATGTCAGTGAGGAGGTGCCGTGAGGAGGTGCAGGGAGGAGGTGTGATGTCAGGGAGAAGGTGTCAGTGAGGAGGGGTTAGTGAGGAGGCGTCAGTGAGGAGGTGTGATGTCAGTGAGGAGGTGTCAGTGAGGAGGTGTCAGTGAGGAGGTGCAGTGAGGAGGTGTGATGTCAGTGAGGAGGTGTCAGTGAGGAGGTGTCAGTGAGGAGGTGTGATGTCAGTGAGGAGGTGTCACGTCAGTGAGGAGGTGTCAGTGAGGAGGTGTCAGTGAGGAGGCGTGATGTCAGTGAGGAGGTGTCATGTCAGTGAGGAGGTGCAGTGAGGAGGTGTCAGTGAGGAGGTGTCACGTTAGTGAGGAGGTGTCAGTTGAGGAGGTGCAGTGAGGAGGTGTGATGTCAGTGAGGAGGTGTCAGTGAGGAGGTGTGATGTCAGTGAGGAGGTGTCACGTTAGTGAGGAGGTGTCAGTGAGGAGGTGTCAGTGAGGAGGTGTGATGTCAGTGAGGAGGCGTGATGTCAGTGAGGAGGCGTCAGTGAGGAGGCGTCAGTGAGGAGGTGTTAGTGAGGAGGTGTCAGTGAGGAGGTGCAGGGAGGAGGTGTCAGTGAGGAGGTGTGATGTCAGTGAGGAGGTGTCAGTGAGGAGGTGCAGTGAGGAGGTGTTAGTGAGGAGGTGTTAGTGTCAGTGAGGAGGTGTCAGTGAGGAGGTGTCAGTGAGGAGGTGTGATGTCAGTGAGGAGGTGCCGTGAGGAGGCGTCAGTGAGGAGTTGTGATGTCAGTGAGGAGGTGTCAATGAGGAGGGGTGATGTCAGTGAGGAGGTGCAGTGAGAAGGTGTCAGTGAGGAGGTGTTAGTGAGGAGGTGTCATTGAGGAGGTGTTAGTGTTAGTGAGGAGGTGTCAGTGAGGAGGTGTGACGTTAGTGAGGAGGTGTTAGTGAGGAGGGTCAGTGAGGAGGTGTGATGTCAGTGAGGAGGTGCCGTAAGGAGGTGCAGGGAGGAGGTGTTAGTGAGGAGGTGTCAGTGAGGAGGTGCAGGGAGGAGGTGTCAGTGAGGAGGTGCAGGGAGGAGGTGTTAGTGAGGAGGTGTCAGGGAGGAGGTGTCAGTGAGGAGGTGTGATGTCAGTGAGGAGGTGTCAGTGAGGAGGTGCAGTGAGGAGGTGTTAGTGAGGAGGTGTTAGTGTCAGTGAGGAGGTGTCAGTGAGGAGGTGTCAGTGAGGAGGTGTGATGTCAGTGAGGAGGTGTCAATGAGGAGGTGTGATGTCAGTGAGGAGGTGTCACGTTAGTGAGGAGGTGTCAGTGAGGAGGTGTCAGTGAGGAGGTGCAGTGAGGAGGTGTCAGTGAGGAGGTGTGATGTCAGTGAGGAGGTGTCAGTGAGGAGGTGCAGTGAGGAGGTGTGATGTCAGTGAGGAGGTGTGATGTCAGTGAGGAGGTGTCAGTGAGGAGGTGTCACGTTAGTGAGGAGGTGTCAGTGAGGACGTCCAGTGAGGAGGTGTGATGTCAGTGAGGAGGCGTCAGTGAGGAGGTGTCAGTGAGGAGGTGCAGGGAGGAGGTGTCAGTGAGGAGGTGCAGTGAGGAGGTGCAGTGATGAGGTGTCAGTGAGGAGGTGTTAGTGAGGAGGTGTCATTGAGGAGGTGTTAGTGTTAGTGAGGAGGTGTCAGTGAGGAGGTGTGACGTTAGTGAGGAGGTGTTAGTGAGGAGGTGTCAGTGAAGAGGTGTGATGTCAGTGAGGAGGTGCCGTAAGGAGGTGCAGGGAGGAGGTGTTAGTGAGGAGGTGTCAGTGAGGAGTTGTGATGTCAGTGAGGAGGTGTCAATGAGGAGGTGTTATGTCAGTGAGGAGGTGTCAGTGAGGAGGTGTGGTGTCACTGAGGAGGTGCAGTGAGGAGGTGCAGGGAGGAGGTGCAGGGAGGAGGCGTCAGTGAGGAGGTGTCAGTGAGGAGGTGTGATGTCATTGAGGAGGTGTCAGTGAGGAGGTGTGATGTCAGTGAGGAGGTGTCAGGGAGGAGGTGTCAGGGAGGAGGCGTCAGTGAGGAGTTGTTAGTGTTAGTGAGGAGGCGTCAGTGAGGAGGTGTCAGTGAGGAGGTGTGATGTTAGTGAGGAGATGTCAGGGAGGAGGTGTCAGGGAGGAGGTGTCAGTGAGGAGGTGTGGTGTCAGTGAGGAGTGTTAGTGTCAGTGAGGAGATGTCAGTGAGGAGGTGCAGGGAGGAGGCGTGATGTCAGTGAGGAGGTGCAGGGAGGAGGCGTGATGTCAGTGAGGAGCGTGATGTCAGTGAGGAGGCGTGATGTCAGTGAGGAGGTGTGATGTCAGGGAGGAGGTGTGATGTCAGTGAGGAGGCGTCAGTGAGGAGAGCAGGGAGGAGGCGTCAGTGAGGAGGTGTGATGTCAGGGAGGAGGTGTTAGTGTTAGTGAGGAGGTGTCAGTGAGGAGGTGTCAGTGAGGAGGTGCAGGGAGGAGGTGTGATGTCAGTGAGGAGGCGTCAGTGAGGAGGCGTGATGTCAGTGAGGAGGTGTCAGTGAGGAGGTGCAGGGAGGAGGCGTGATGTCAGTGAGGAGGTGTGATGTCAAGGAGGAGGTGTGATGTCAGTGAGGAGGCGTCAGTGAGGAGGTGCAGGGAGGAGGCGTCAGTGAAGAGGTGTGATGTCAGGGAGGAGGTGTCAGTGAGGAGGTGTCAGTGAGGAGGTGTGATGTCAGTGAGGAGGTGTCAGTGAGGAGGCGTCAGTGAGGAGGTGTGATGTCAGTGAGGAGGTGTCAGGGAGGAGGTGTCAGTGAGGAGGTGTGATGTCAGTGAGGAGGTGTTAGTGAGGAGGCGTGATGTCAGTGAGGAGGTGTCAATGAGGAGGTGTGATGTCAGTGAGGAGGTGCAGTGAGGAGGTGTCAGTGAGGAGGTGCAGGGAGGAGGTGTCAGTGAGGAGGTGTCAGGGAGGAGGTGTCAGTGAGGAGGTGTGATGTCAGTGAGGAGGTGTCAGTGAGGAGGTGTGATGTCAGTGAGGAGGTGCCGTGAGGAGGTGCAGGGAGGAGGTGTGATGTCAGGGAGAAGGTGTCAGTGAGGAGGGGTTAGTGAGGAGGCGTCAGTGAGGAGGTGTGATGTCAGTGAGGAGGTGTCAGTGAGGAGGTGTCAGTGAGGAGGTGCAGTGAGGAGGTGTCAGTGAGGAGGTGCAGTGAGGAGGTGTGATGTCAGTGAGGAGGTGTCAGTGAGGAGGTGTCAGTGAGGAGGTGTGATGTCAGTGAGGAGGTGTCACGTCAGTGAGGAGGTGTCAGTGAGGAGGTGTCAGTGAGGAGGTGTCATGTCAGTGAGGAGGTGCAGTGAGGAGGTGTCAGTGAGGAGGTGTCAGTGGGGAGGTGCAGTGAGGAGGTGTGATGTCAGTGAGGAGGTGTCAGTGAGGAGGTGTGATGTCAGTGAGGAGGTGTCACGGTAGTGAGGAGGTGTCAGTGAGGAGGTGTCAGTGAGGAGGTGTCAGTGAGGAGGTGTGATGTCAGTGAGGAGGCGTGATGTCAGTGAGGAGGCGTCAGTGAGGAGGCGTCAGTGAGGAGGTGTTAGTGAGGAGGTGTCAGTGAGGAGGTGTTAGTGAGGAGGTGTCAGTGAGGAGGTGCAGGGAGGAGGTGTTAGTGAGGAGGTGTCAGGGAGGAGGTGTCAGTGAGGAGGTGTGATGTCAGTGAGGAGGTGTCAGTGAGGAGGTGTGATGTCAGTGAGGAGGTGTCAGGGAGGAGGTGTCAGGGAGGAGGCGTCAGTGAGGAGTTGTTAGTGTTAGTGAGGAGGCGTCAGTGAGGAGGTGTCAGTGAGGAGGTGTGATGTTAGTGAGGAGATGTCAGGGAGGAGGTGTCAGGAGGAGGTGTCAGTGAGGAGGTGTGGTGTCAGTGAGGAGGTGTTAGTGTCAGTGAGGAGATGTCAGTGAGGAGGTGCAGGGAGGAGGCGTGATGTCAGTGAGGAGGTGCAGGGAGGAGGCGTGATGTCAGTGAGGAGGTGTGATGTCAGTGAGGAGGCATGATGTCAGTGAGGAGGTGTGATGTCAGGGAGGAGGTGTTAGTGTTAGTGAGGAGGTGTCAGTGAGGAGGTGTCAGTGAGGAGGTGCAGGGAGGAGGTGTGATGTCAGTGAGGAGGCGTCAGTGAGGAGGCGTGATGTCAGTGAGGAGGTGTCAGTGAGGAGGTGCAGGGAGGAGGCGTGATGTCAGTGAGGAGGTGTGATGTCAAGGAGGAGGTGTGATGTCAGTGAGGAGGCTCAGTGAGGAGGTGCAGGGAGGAGGCGTCAGTGAAGAGGTGTGAGTCAGGAGGAGGTGTCAGTGAGGAGGTGTCAGTGAGGAGGTGTGATGTCAGTGAGGAGGTGTCAGTGAGGAGGCGTCAGTGAGGAGGTGTGATGTCAGTGAGGAGGTGTCAGGGAGGAGGTGTCAGTGAGGAGGTGTGATGTCAGTGAGGAGGTGTTAGTGAGGTGTCAGGGAGGAGGTGTCAGGGAGGAGGTGTTAGTGAGGAGGTGTCAGGGAGGAGGTGTCAGGGAGAAGGTGTGATGTCAGTGAGAGTGTCAGGGAGGAGGTCAGGGAGGAGGTGTGATGTAGTGAGGAGGGTCATAGAGGCGTCATGAGGAGGTGTGATGTCAGTGAGGAGGTGTCAGTGAGGAGGTGTCAGTGAGGAGGTGTTAGTGTCAGTGAGAAGGTGTGATGTCATTGAGGAGGTGTCAGTGAGGAGGTGTTAGTGTCAGTGAGGAGATGTCAGTGAGGAGGTGCAGGGAGGAGGCGTGATGTAAGTGAGGAGGTGCAGGGAGGAGGCGTGATGTCAGTGAGGAGGTGTTAGTGAGGAGGCGTCAGTGAGGAGGCGTGATGTCAGTGAGGAGGTGTCAGTGATGAGGTTTCAGGGAGGAGGCGTGATGTCAGTGAGGAGGCGTGATGTCAGTGAGGAGGTGTGATGTCAGGGAGGAGGTGTGATGTCAGTGAGGAGGCGTCAGTGAGGAGGTGCAGGGAGGAGGCGTCAGTGAGGAGGTGTGATGTCAGGGAGGAGGTGTTAGTGAGGAGTGTCAGTGAGGAGGTGTCAGTGAGGAGGTGCAGGGAGGAGCGATGTCAGGAGGAGGTGTGATGTCAAGTGAGGAGGTGTGATGTCATTGAGGAGGGTCAGTGAGAGGTGCAGGAGAGCGTGATGTCATGAGGAGGTGTGATGTCAAGGAGGAGTGTGATGTCATTGAGGAGGCGTCAGTGAGGAGGTGCAGGGAGGAGGCGTCAGTGAAGAGGTGTGATGTCAGGGAGGAGGTGTTAGTGTCAGTGAGGAGGTGTCAGTGAGGAGGTGTGATGTCAGTGAGGAGGTGTGATGTCAGTGAGGAGGTGTTATGTCAGTGAGGAGGCGTCAGTGAGGAGGTGTGATGTCAGTGAGGAGGTGCAGGAGAGGTGTTGCAGTGAGGGGTGTGATGTCATGAAGAGGTGTCAGTGAGGAGGTGTGATGTCAGAGAGGTGTCAGTGAGGAGGCGTGATGTCAGTGAGGAGGTGTCAGGGAGGAGGTGTGATGTCAGTGAGGAGGTGTCAGTGAGGAGGTGCAGTGAGGAGGTGTCAGGGAGGAGGTGTCAGTGAGGAGGCGTTATGTAAGTGAGGAGGTGTCAGTGAGGAGGTATTGTGAGAGTGTCAGTGAGGAGCGTCAGGAGGAGGGTATGTCATGAGAGGTGTCAGTGAGGAGGTGTGATGTAGTGAGGAGGTGTCAGGAGAGGCGTCAGTGAGGAGTTGATGTCAGTGAGGAGTGTCATGAGGAGGTAGTGATGTCAGTGAGGAGGAGTCGGTGAGAGTCAGTGAGGAGTGTGATGTCAGTGAGGAGAGTCTGAGAGGTTGAGTCAGTGAGAGGTGCAGTGAGGAGTGATGTGTGAGAGGTGCAGTGAGGAGCGTCAGTGGGAGTTTATGTCATGAGGAGGTCGTGAGGAGGTGATGTTAGTGAGGAGTGTCAGTGAGGAGGTGTCATGAGGAGGTGTGATGTCAGTGAGGAGGTGTCAGTGAGGAGTGTGATCATGAGGAGGAGTCAGTGAGGTGCAGTGAGGAGTTGATGTCAGTGAGGAGGTGCTGAGGAGTGCAGGGAGAGTCAGGGAGAGCTCAGTAGAGGTCAGTGAGGAGTGTGATGTCATTGAGGAGGTGTCAGTGAGGAGGTGTGTGTCAGTGAGGAGGTGTCAGGAGGAGTGTCAGGGAGGAGGCGTCAGTGAGGAGTTGTTAGTGTTAGTGAGGAGGCGTCATGAGGAGGTGTCAGTGAGGAGGTGTGATGTTATGAGAATGCAGAGGAGTGTCAGGAGAGGTGTCATGGGAGGTGTGTGTCAGTGAGGAGGTGTATGTGAAGTGAGTGAGAGTGCGAGAGGGATGTCAGTGAGGAGGTTATGTCAGTGAGGCGGATGCAGGAGGAGGGTGATGTCAGGAGAGTGAGTCAGTGAGGAGTCAGGAGGAGGCAGGGAGGTCCAGTGAGGAGGTGTGATGTCAGGGAGGGGTTAGTGTAGTGAGAGTGTCAGTGAGGAGGTCATGAGAGGTGCGGGAGGAGGTGAGTCAGTGAGGAGGCGTCAGTGAGGAGGCGGATGTCAGTGATGAGGTCAGTGGGAGGTGCAGGGAGGAGCTGATGTCAGTGAGGAGGTGTGTGTCAGGAGGGTGTATGTCAGTAGAGGCTCAGTGAGGAGTGCAGGTGAGGCCAGTGAAAGGTGTGATGTCAGGAGGAGGTGTCAGTGAGGAGGTGCAGTGAGGAGGTGGATTCAGTGAGGAGGTTCATGAGGAGGCGCAGTGAGGAGGGTGATGTCATGAGGAGGTTCAGGGAGAGGTTCAGAGGGTGTCAGGAGAGGTTAGTGAGAGGGTCAGGGAGGAGTGTCAGGGAGGAGTGGTAGTGAGAGGTCAGGAGGAGGTGTCAGGGAAAGTGTGATGCATGAGGTGTCGGGAGGAGGTGTCAGGGAGGAGGTGTGATGTTAGTGAGGAGGCGTCAGTGAGGAGCTCAGTGAGGAGGTTGAGTCATGAGAGGTGTCAGTGAGGAGTGTCAGTGAGGAGTGTTAGGTCAGTGAGAAGGGATGTCTTGAGGAGTGTAGTGGAGGTGTTAGGTCAGTGAGGATGTCATGAGGAGGTGCAGGAGGAGGCGGATGTAGTGAGGAGGTGCAGGGAGGCGTGATGCGTGAGGAGGTTATGAGGAGGCGCATGAGGAGCTGATGTCATGAGGAGTGTCAGGATGAGGTTCAGGAGAGCGTGATCATAGAGCGGAGTCTGAGAGTGTGAGTCAGGGAGGTGTGAGCTGAGGAGGCGTCAGTGAGGAGTGCATGAGAGGCGTCAGTGAGGAGGTGTGATGCAGGAGGAGGTGTTAGTGTAGTGAGGAGTGTCATGAGGAGTGCAGTGAGGAGGTGCAGTAGGAGGCTGAGTCAGTGAGGAGGTGGATCAGGAAGTGTATGTCATTGAGGAGGCTCTGAGAGGTGCAGGGGAGCGATGTCAGTGAGGAGGTGATTCAAGGAGGAGTTGAGTCATTGAGAGCGTCAGTGAGGAGGTGCGGAGGAGGCGTCAGGAAGAGGTGATGTCAGGAGAGGGTTAGTGTCAGGTGAGGAGGTGTCAGGGAGTGTAGTCAGTGAGGAGTGTGAGCAGTAGAGGTGTCATGAGAGGTCGGAGCGAGGTGTGATGTCAGTGAGAGGGCGAGGAGGTGTCAGTGAGGAGGGTGATGTCATGAAGAGGGCAGTGAGGAGTGTTGTCAGGATGGGGGGTGTCAGTGAGAGGCTATGTAGTAGAGGTGTCAGGGGGAGGTGTATCAGGAGAGGTCAGTGAGAGGTGCAGTGAGGAGTTCGAGGAGGTGTCAGTGAGGAGGCGTTAGTCAGTGAGGTGTCAGTGAGGAGGTGTGATGTTAGTGAGGTGTCAGGGGAGGAGTCAGTGAGGAGTGTCTAGTGTAGGAGGGTCAGTGAGGAGGTGTGATGTAGTGAGGAGGTGCAGGTGAGGAGGTCAGTGGATGTCAGTGAGGAGGTGTGATTCAGTGAGAGTGCAGAGAGTGTGATGTCAGTGAGGAGGGTGTCGGGAGTGTCGGAGGGTGGTGCAGTGAGGAGGTTCAGTGAGAGTGTAGGTGAGGGTAGTGAGGGTGTGAACAGGAGGAGGTGTAGGAGAGGGTCGAGTTAGTGAGAGTGTCATAGGAGGTCAGTGAGGAGTGCAGTGAGGAGGGGACGTTAGTGAGGAGGTGTCTGAGGCGTCATGAGGAGGTCAGAGGAGTGTATGTCATTGAGGGGTGCAGTGAGGAGGTGTGATGTCAGTGAGAGGTGTAGGGAGGAGGTTCAGTGAGATGGTCGAGGGTTTTTAGTGTTATGAGGAGGTGCAGGAGGAGGGTCATGGGAGGTAGTCAGGAGGAATGTCAGGGGGATGGTCAGGGAGGAGGGTCAGTGAAGAGGTGTGCAGGAGGAGGGTAGGTCAGGAGAGATGTCGTGAGGAGGTCAGTGAGGAGGTAGTCAGTGAGAGGTGCAGGGGGTGATTAGGGGGGTTTAGGAGGGGATGTCAGTGAGGAGGTGTGATGTCAGGGGTGTGAGAGTGTCAGGGGGGGAGGTGTCAGTGGAGGGTCAGGAGGAGTGTCAGGAGGAGGTGTATGTGAGGAGTGTAGGTTAGTAGAGGTGCAGGAGGAGTGTCAGTGAGGTCAGGGAGTGGGGTTGATGTCAGTGAGGAGGGTCAGTGGGAGGCAGTGATGTCAGGAGAGGTGCGTGAGAGTGCAGGAGGAGGTGAGTGAGAGGTTGTGTAGGAGGTGAGTCAGTGAGAGGGTCAGTGAGGAGGTGCAGAGAGTGCGTAGTGAAGGGTGTAGTCAGTGAGGAGGTGTCAGTGAGGAGGTGTCAGTTAGAGAGGTGTGTAGTGTCAGTGGGAGTGTCAGTGAGGAGGCACATGAGAGGTCAGGTGTCAGTGAGGGAGGAGTCAGGAGAGAGTCAGGAGGAGGTTGATGTCATGAGTGAGGGTATGGGAGGCGTGGGTGATTTTAGGGTCAAGTAGGAGGGGGCGTCGGAGGAGGTGTACAGGTGAGGAGGCAGTGTAGGAGGTGCAAGGGTGATGGTAGGGAGTTCAGGATAGGTGTCGGAGGAGGGTCAGTGAGGAGGTTTAGATGCAGGGGGAGTAGGTGAGTGAGGAGTGTGTGAGTCAGTGAGGAGGGTCCAGTGAGGAGGTGCAGTGGACGTTGAGAGTGGTGTCATGAGAGGTAGTGAGAGGTGTCTAGTGAGGAGTGTAGTCAGTGAGGAGTGCGGATTCAGTGAGGAGGTGTCAGGAGGGAGTGAGATGATGAGGTGCATGAGGAGGTGTCAGGAGGAGTGGAGTAGGAGGTCGTGATGTCAGGAGGAGGTGTTCAGTGAGGAGGTTGTGTCATGAGGAGGGTAGTCAGTGAGAGGGTGCACTTTAGTGAGGGGTGTAGTGAGGAGGGTCGTCATGTAGAGGAGGTGTCAGTGAAGGCAGGAGTGCGAGTCAGTGAGGAGTGCAGTGTAGTGAGATGTCAGTGGAGTGAGGTGTCATGGGAGTGTCAGTAGGAGGGTGGTTGATCAGTGAGGAGGGTGTGTCAGTGATGGTCAGGGATGATGTCATGAGGATGAGGTGTCAGAGTGAGGAGGTGTCAGGAGAGGTTCAGTGAGGAGTGTGTCATGATTGGGGAGGATGTGAGTCAAGTGAGGGAGGCGTGATTGTCAGGAGTGAGTGCGAGGAGAGGTTCATGAGAGTGGAGTGATTGCGAGGTTTCAGGGATGTGATGTTGAGATGAGAGGTGTCAGGAGGAGGTCAGTGGGAGGTGTGGAGGGAGAGTGTGGAGGAGGTGTCAGTGAGGAGGTGTGATGTCAGTGAGGAGTTCAGGAGGTGGTTTGATGATGTCAGTGAGGAGGGTGTCAGGGATGAGGTAGGAGGAGGGTCAGTGAGGTTTGTTATGTAGTGAGAGGTCAGTGGGAGGTGTCAGTGAGGAGGTGTGGGTGTCATGAGGTGAGTCAGTAGTGTCAGTGAGAGGTGTCATGAGGAGTGAGGAGGAGGAGTGCAGTGAGGAGTGTAGGAGGTGCAGGGAGGAGTGCAGGAGGAGTGTCAGTGGGAGTGAGGGGTGTAGGAGGGTAGTAGGAGGTGTGGAGGAGGTGAGGAGGAGTGATGATGGGGGAGGTCAGGGAGGAGGTGAGTGTAGGAGGTGTGAGGGAGTGTGTAGGTGTCAGTGGGAGGTGCAGGGGGGGGTGAGTGGAGGAGGTGTGATGTAGAGGTGAGAGAGGCGTGATGTAGGTGGGAGGTGTCAGGAGGAGGTGTGTGAGGAGGGTGTGAGTGAGGAGTGGTCAGGAGGAGTGAGAGGGTGGAGGGGTGTGAGGAGGTGTCAGTGAGAGGTGCTAGGGGTGAGGAGGGGTGTGGAGTGAGGAGGAGTAGTGTAGGAGGTGGGGAGTGAGGAGGCGTCAGTGAGGATGGATGTCAGGGAGGAGGTGTTGAGGTAGTAGAGGAGGTGTGAGGAGGGGGTGTGAGGTCAGGGGGGTGTGATGAGGAGAGGTCAGTGGGAGTAGGGGGTGTGTCAGGGAGGTAGTGTCAGGGGAGGTGATGGTGTGAGGTTCAGTGAGGAGGTGATGAGGAGGTGCAGGTAGGAGGGTGGAGGGAGGAGGTGGTGAGGAGGTGTCATGGGAGGTGTCCAGTGAGAGGTGGTGAGTGAGGAGGTGCAGTGAGGAGGTGTTAGTGGAGGGTGGTGTCAGTGAGGAGGTGTGGGAGGGGTGAGAGGGTAGGTGAGGTGAGGGTGTAGGAGGAGGTGAGTGAGGAGGGTGAGGAGGGTGTGTGAGGAGGTGCGTGTGAGTGTGAGGAGGAGGGTCGTGAGAGGTGTAGGGAGGAGGTGTAGAGGAGGTGGTGTCAGTGAGGGGGTGGAGTAGGAGGATGTGGAGGGGGGTAGGATGGAGGGAGGTGGGAGGGTGGGTTAGGAGGGTGTAGAGGAGGAGGTGAGGAGGTGTGGGAGGGGTGTCATGAGGAGGTGTAGTGATGAGGGGTGTCAGTGAGGAGGTGTGTGTCAGTGAGGGTGTGTGTAGTGAGGAGGTGGTGTAGAGGTGTGGAGGGGGGGAGAGGTGATGTGAGGGGGTGTAGTAGAGGAGGCGTCGTGAGGAGGTCGTGAGTGAGGAGGAGGGTGTAGGGTTAGGGGGGAGTATGAGGAGGAGTGGTGAGGTGTTGTCAGTGAGGAGGTGATGAGGAGGGGTGTGTAGGTGAGGAGGGTGTCAGTGAGGAGGTTGTAGAGGGAGGGGGAGTAGGGAGGAGTGTGGTCAGTGAAGGTGATGTCAGGGAGGGTAGAGTGGGGAGGTGTGGGTTAGGAGGTGGGGAGCAGGGGAGGAAGGAGGGTGTCAGGGGAGGTGGGGTTATGAGGTAGGGGTGAGGTGAGGTAGGGGAGGGTGATGCAGTGGGAGGAGGATGTTGGGAGTGTCGTGAGGAGTGTCAGTGAGGCGTGTATGTAGGAGGGTGAGGGGAGTGAGGGAGTGAGGTGTCAGTGGGAGGGTGTAGTGAGGAGGGTGTAGGGTGAGTGGGGAGGAGTGTGGAGTGAGTGAGAGGTCAGTGGAGGGTGTGGGGTGATGGGAGGTGGTGTAGGAGGGTGGGAGGAGGTGTCAGTGAGGAGGTGTGATGTCAGTGAGGAGTGTCAGGAGGAGGAGGAGGGGTTATGAGGAGTGGGTGGGAGGGTGAGTGTGAGGAGGAGGTGTAGGGAGGGTCAGTGAGGAGGTGAGTGAGGGTGTATGTGAGGAGGGTCAGGAGGGGGGTGTGGTGGAGGGTAGGGGTGTGGAGGGTGGTGGTTTGGAGGTGTGATGTCAGGGAGGGGTGTAGTCAGGAGGAGGAGGGGTGAGGAGGAGGTGGGGAGTGAAGGGGGCAGGGAGGAGGGGGTGAGGAGGTTAGTGAGGGGTGTGAGTGAGGAGGTGTCAGTGGAGGGTGTAGAGGAGGTGTTGGGAGGGGGTGTGAGGAGGGTAGGAGGGTGTGTAGTAGGGGTGTAGGTGAGGGTGTCAGTGAGGAGGTGTGATGTAGGGGGAGTGAGGAGGGAGTGTCAGTGAGAGGTGTGTGTGGAGGGGTGAGTGAGGAGGTGTCAGTGAGGAGGTGTCAGTGAGGAGGGTGTGGGGGAGGTGTCAGGAGGAGGTGGATGTCAGGAGGTGGTCAGTGAGGAGGTGAGGGGGGTGGAGGAGAGGTGTCAGTGAGGGGTTAGTCAGGAGGAGGTGTCAGGAGGGGTGTGGGGGGTAGAGGGGTGGGTATGTAGGAGGGTTGGAGGGGAGGGCGGAGGTGTAGGAGGAGAGTGAGGGGAGTGGGGGGAGGAGGGGTTGTAGGGGGTGGGGAGGTTAGGGGGGGCAGTGAAATGAGGGTGTTTTATGAGTGAGGAGGTGGGGAGGAGGTGTGTGAGGAGTTCAGGGAGGAGGGTGTCAGTGAGGAGGTGGATGAGGGAGGAGTGTAGTGGAGGTTCAGGAGGGGATGTCAGTGAGGAGGTGTCAGGGAGGAGGTTGGGAGGAGGTTGGTGGTGAGTAGGGGTGTGTGAGTGGAGGGGTTGAGGAGGTTTGTGGGAGGGTGTGGTGTTAGTGAGGGGTAGTCAGTGAGGAGGTGTCAGTGAGGAGGGGGGGGTGGTGTGTTGGAGGGTAGGAGGAGGGTTGTAGGGGGTTGAGGGGGAGGGTAGGAGGCGGGGTTTTGGGGGAGGAGGTGTGGGGGGGGTGGGAGGGTCGTGAGGAGGTGGTGGAGGAGGGGTGATGGGGAGGGGGGTTGAGTTTTGGGGGGGGGGGGAGGTGTGGGGGGGGGAGTTGGGGGAGGGTCAGGGGAGGTGGGTGTGGGGAGGTGTAGTGGGAGGTGGGAGGAGGAGTGGTCAGGAGGAGGGTAGGAGGTAGGGGGGAGGGTTTTCAGTGAGGAGGGTTAGGTGGGGAGGGGCAGGGAGGGTGTGAGAGGGGAGGTGTCAGTGAGGAGGGTAGGGGAGGAGGGTGTGGATGAGGGGTGATGGGAGGGGCGTGAGGGGTGTGATGTCAGGGGAGGTGTCAGGGAGGGGGTCAGTGAGGAGGTGTGGGAGTAGGAGGTGGTGAGGTTAGGGGAGGTGTAGGGTGGGTGTGTAGGAGGGGGAGGGGGGGAGGGGGGTGAGTAGGAGGGGTGGTGGAGGTGTGTGAGGAGGGGTTTTGAGGAGGTGTGGGGGAGGGGGGGTGGTGTGAGGAGGTGGTGGGAGGAGGTGTGTGAGGGGTTGTGTGGGGGGGTTAGTGGTGAGGGGAGTGTAGGGGGGGAGGAGGAGGGGTAGTGGGTGGGTTAGTAGGGTTGGGAGGGTGTCGGGGGGGGTGGTTGTGAGGAGGTAGGGGGAGGGGTGGGGGGGTGTGAGGGGTGTGGTCAGGAGGGTGGTTGAGGGGTGGGAGGTGAGGGTCAGGGAGGAGGGTGATGTCAGTGAGGGGTGAGGAGGGGGTGATGTGGGGGGGTTGGATGTCAGGGAGGAGGGGAAGGAGGGGTGGGGAGGGTAGGTTTAAAAGGGGGGGGGAGGGTAGTGAGGGGGGGGTGGGGGGTGTCGTGAGGGGTGGTGAGGAGGGGTGTCAGTGAGGAGGTGTTGGGGGAGGGAGGTGTCGGGAGGGGTGGTGGAGGGGGGGGTGGTGAGTGGGGGGGGGTGGGGTGAGGGGGAGGGTAGAAGGGGTGAGGAGGGGGGGAGGTGTGGGGGAAAGGGAGAGGTGGTGAGGGAGGGAGTGGGTCAGTGAGGAGGTTGATGTCAGTGACATCAACTAAAGTATGATGTAAATAGGAAATAAGAATGTAATGTATTTTATTTCTGTATATTGCACTTTACACAACTCAACAGAACCAAAATGCTTACAAGGCGTCAACAATCAAAAACACACAGAAGACAAATAATGATGAAAATAAGGCCCAGTTAGTTTTTAAGGCCATGTCAGGGGACCTTTTTCCCGACCTGAGGAGGGTTGGTGAACTTACCATTTGACTTTTACTTTGGGATCAATAAATTATTAATGAACATGAAATTAGATTTATTGGTGATTAAACATACAGATCAACAACAGTAACAGCAGTGAACTCAACCAGAGTCTCCAGTTTACATCTGGACTCTCCAAAAACCACACGCTCTTCACTCCTGAATCCTTCAGGGTTTTTTAGTCCCGGTTCAGATGTTTCAGATGGGGGGGTTGGATCAGGCTGGCCCCAAAAATCACAGCTGTCTTGACAAAATGCAATCATCAAACTGAAAAAAAATAAAAGATGAAAAAGATTGATGATCAGTCGGTGGGTTGAGGTGTGAAATGTGTCCTGACAATGACTGTTCTTAAAAATGAGTAAGTGACTTTTTCCTTTTGGTTTTTGGGGATCTTCATCAGTCAGCCTTCTACAGACATCTCCAAACGTAGCACAACATTCAGACCAAAAATTTTATGTCAACACAGATCAATAAATCTTGACCTCATTAAGGATAATATCTCCTCACACAGTTGGGCTACAACTGTTGATTAGTTCTTTGATTCCAAACCTTTCTTCCTGATTTGGTGTCCGGAGGTTTGTGTCATTCAAAAGTTTAAAAAGGGCAAGTTACTTTCAAGTGGGTTTCCCAAAACATCACATGTCATATGGGCTGATTCCAGAGTTGTTTTAATTCCCCTGCCACACTGACGTGAATTTTTCTTTTTTCCTAACACAACTCCACTGTTGAGCCTGACACTAAAATAAACTTCAGCAGTCTGACTGACACTAAATCAAAATTCCTTTTGGGGTTCCTGTCCCTCACTGCACCCGGAAACCGTGGAAAAAAAAACGTACTGACTGGTGTTGAAGAAAAGATGAGTTTAAGATCAACACAACACAACAACACTGTGGGTGTTGTCCTCCATCTGGGCTGATTGGAGTCAGACTATAAGGGGATTTGTCCACAGACAGTATGGACAGAAAGAATGATCAGTGACACCAAGAACTCTGTTAATGTCAACACATGTGAAGACTGGACTTGATGTGGTTTGTGATCAGACCCACCACCGATGACTGAGGAGATACCTGCTGATGTTCAGGAACATGATGCTCCTTCATTTCAACTCTTTCAGTTCCTTTTCTATCTGACAGTCCTGACAAGAGAACTCATCTAAACTGGATCTCCATTCTTCAGAAGCCTGAGAAGAAAAGAAATGAAAACTGACCCCAGAGTCTCCAGTTTACAGTTTGGACTCTCCAGTCCAGCAGAGAGATGCTTCACTCCTGAATCCTTCAGGCTGTTGTCACTCAGGTCCAGATGTTTCAGATGGGAGGGGTTGGACTTCAGAGCTGAGGCCACGACTTCACAGTGACTCTCTGAGAGTCCACAGTTAACAAGTCTGTCATGAGACAAATAAATAAAATGTGTTATAATGGAAGAAGACATTTCTATGAAGGTGATGTGTTGATCATGGACAGTTGGACACGTCCTGTTGGACATTTTGTCTCCACATCAGTGGTTGAGCTGACTGTGTTTGACAGGAAACAATCATTGTCATCATCTCTGTCAGACCTTTGTTTAGATGAATGGAGACAAGACTGAGTTACATTGACGCTTCCAGACTGTCCACAGTCTGTCAGTGGATCTGATCCATCATGGGGACATCTGGATGAGACAAACATCTGGACTGTCTTCACTGGTTAATGGACTCTGGATCTTTTTAGTTGAGCTCAGTGAACATGTGAATATTTCCAGTGAATATAATGAAATAGAAATTAAAGAGTCAAATGTACTAAGGATTAGAAATAAAGAGAAGAACAGCTTTAAACAGCTGGAGAACATCTGGGACTAAATACAACTGACTGTAATGTTTGCAGAGAACAAGTGGAACAATGAGAATGTTTGAAGAACTAAACTACTAATCTCCACTGATTGATTCTGTTAATGATCAGGACTCACTGAGCCTTTCTGCAGTTCCTCACAGCTGGGATCAGTCTCCGTCGTCCCTCCTTTGATGTTCTGTACTGATCCAGGTTCAACTCATCCAGAACCTCTGACATCTGCAGCATGTAGGCCAGAGCTGAGCAGTGGACCTCAGAGAGTTCCTTCTCTGATCTGTTCTTTGACTTCAGGAACTCTTGGATCTCCTGATGAACTGAGAGGTCCTTCATCTCCATCAGACAGTGGAAGATGTTGATGCTTCTGTCAGGAGACATTTTATCAGTGTTCATCTTCTTCAGGTTGTTGATGGTTCTCTGGATGATTTCTGGACTGTTCTCTGTCTGACCCAGCAGACCTCCTAAGAGTCTCTGGTTGGACTCCAGAGAGAGGCCATGAAGGAAGCGAACTAACAGGTCCAGGTGACCATTTTTACTCTCCAGGGATTTAATCATGACTCTGTTTAGAAACTCATCCAGAGGTGAGTTATTGTAGTTTCTTCCCAGGAGTTCCTGCAGCTCATCTGTCTTCCTGTTGGTGTAACAGTGGATCATATAGACTGCAGCCAGAAACTCCTGAACGCTCAGATGGACGAAGCAGAACACCTTGTCCTGGTACAGGCCTCTCTCCTCTTTAAAGATCTGTGTGAACACTCCTGAGTACACTGAGGCTGCTCTGATATCGATGCCACACTCTGTCAGGTCTGATTCATAGAAGATCAGGTTTCCTTTCAGCAGCTGATCAAAAGCCAGTTTTCCCAGAGACTCAACCATCTTCTTGCTCTTTTCATCCCAGTGTGGATCTGTCTCAGCTCCTCCATCATACTTGACCTTCTTGACTTTGGCCTGAACCACCAGGTAGTGGATGTACATCTCAGTCAGGGTCTTGGGCAGCTCTCCTCCCTCTCTGGTTTCCAACACATCCTCCAGAACTGTAGCAGTGATCCAGCAGAAGACTGGGATGTGACACATGATGTGGAGGCTTCGTGATGTCTTGATGTGGGAGATGATCCTGCTGGCCTGCTCCTCATCTCTGAACCTCTTCCTGAAGTACTCCTCCTTCTGAGGGTCAGTGAACCCTCTGACCTCTGTCACCATGTCAACACACTCAGGAGGGATCTGATTGGCTGCTGCAGGTCGTGTGGTTATCCAGAGGCGAGCAGAGGGAAGCAGTTTCCCCCTGATGAGGTTTGTCAGCAGCACATCCACTGAGGTGGACTCTGTAACATCAGTCAGGATCTCAGTCTTGTGGAAGTCCAGAGGAAGTCGACACTCATCCAGACCGTCAAAGATGAACACAACCTGGAAGTCTTCAAAGCTGCAGATTCCTGCTTCTTTGGTTTCAGCGAAGAAGTGATGAACAAGTTCCACCAAGCTGAACTTTCTCTCTTTCACCACATTCAGCTCTCTGAAAGTCAATGGAAATATGAAGAGGATGTCCTGTTGGCTTTGTCTTCAGCCCAGTCCAGAGTGAACTTCTGTGTTAAGACTGTTTTCCCAATGCCAGCCACTCCCTTTGTCATCACTCTTCTGATTGGTCCATGTCTTCCAGGTGAGGCTTTAAAGAGGTCTTCTTGTCTGATGCTTGTTTCTGCTCTGTGTGGTTTCCTGGATGCTGTTTCAATCTGTCTGACCTCATGTTCATCATTGACCTCTGCAGTCCCTCCCTCTGTGATGTAGAGCTCTGTGTAGATCTCATTCAGAAGGGTTGAGTTTCCAGCTTTAGCAATCCCCTCAAACACACACTGGAACTTCTCCTTCAGACCAGATTTAACTTTACGTCCACAAACTGGAGCAAAATGTCCTGAATGAAGAAACAAGAAATAAGATGAATGAATAAACTCTCCAGTAAATATTCCAACATGTCATTGCTCTAAAGAATGAGTGTGTGAATATATCTTGGTTCGTCTCTTGAGACATTAGTAAATGTCTCATTTCTCCAGCAGCTTCAATGTTTAGAGAAATCCTCTTACTGCTCTGCAGACAGTCAGCCAGCTCCTCCTGCTTCATTCTCCTCAGGAAGTTCACTGTCATCTTCAGGAATAAATCTCTGCTGCTCCTCCTCTGCTCTTCATCCTCACCCTCCAACACCTCCTCATCCTCCCTCTGACTCTCTGAGCATTCTGGGTAATCTGGTCTCACAACCTTCTGGATCTTCTTCAGCTCGTTTCTTATAAAAGTGATGATGTTGTCCTCCAGCAGCTGGAACAGAAGACGATATGAATGACAAAAGCAGACTGAAACCATGGAGACAAACATCAGATCCATGTTGGACACACTGACAATCCACTGGTCTACAAAGAGCAGCATGGACATGATGGAAAGTAGTTGTTGTACATGTACAGACCAGAAAGATGGAGTCCAGCTGTGTCTGATGCTGCTGGGTAGACTGACCACTGAGAACCTCTGAGCTCTGCTGGTGGACTCTGTGGACCAATCATCAACAATTAGCTCTCCTCCATTAGAAGATAGAAGACACTACTCTGCTTCAAATATCCACTTATTGATCACCTCTTCTAAGGCTGTGTTTTCCCAACCACTGCTATGAACACAAGAAAGAAATATTCATGTTTTTCTAAGGTTCAACAGCTTCCAGAGACACAATGCTGATTACTCTTCAACAGACAAGTTAATTTAGTTTATAGCTTCAAAACATTCCAACAATGTCCTCTTCCTCTGCATCTCTGTTTGCTCGCGTCATTTAAGGTCAGTCACTTTATACAATATTAGCTTTAGCCCTTGTAGCTTGTAAAAACATGGTTGTTACTGCCATGCATTTCTGTCTGAGTGAGAAACAGAGTGAAATCTAGAGCCACAGCTACCAGCCTGTAAAATAGTTCCAGACCTAGCTGTTACTGTCACATGTTCCAGGTTGAGTCAACGTTTGGAGATAATTCCCTGACTGTTACTGCTGAGCATCTCAGCTAGTGTCTGGTCAAGCCTACTACGCCTACTAGAGCCACTAGATGGTGCTAATAACCTGTCTTCTTACATGAGAAGCTAGTCCCCATATAGTAGGTCACCACTGGTTTGGTTAACTAGTGTCCAAGCTCCACTACAAGGTTGAAACACAACACCATAACCAACCACTGTTATACAACTGAATCTCACAACAATGGAGAATCCCTGTGTTGAGAAATGTATTTCTTCATCAGGTCAGAGCCTAAAGCCTGGTTACTCTGACTTCATCAGCAGCCTGTAAACAGGTTCATGGTTTCCACCCGGACATAGAAATGATCCTTGACACTTCCCACATCTGTGACAACCTTCAGTCTGCTCTTTCTGAACCTGACACTGTGACACCTTGCTAGCCAAAGAGTCTCATTTAAGAACACAAGGCTACATGTTATTTTAAATAAAATACACTTGGACATTTATCTCTATAGATTAAAGTCTGATCTTTTAGAGACATTAAAACACACCCTGTTGTACGACCAACTGACTGGTGGTTAGTTACAGAACATTCTGCAGAACCTGGTGCCTTGTTCATCAGGTGGAAGGAGTCAACAACTTACCTCTGACTTTCTTTAAATTCATCAATAAAGTCCTTGGACCATTCGCTCTTGAAGGACACACAACTGGGTTCAGGTCCAGGTTCATTCCTGTGAACAATGATGAGAGTCATGGACAGTTTAGACTCAGACATTTACTCCTCTGTGTTAATGTGATGCCACTTTAACACGTTTCTGTCCTGTATGAATGAACATCCTGGTCACTTGTGAACAAAGGCCGTCTTCCTACATGATACAGGAGTGAAGTCAATGCTGTCAGATGAGTGTAGAGGCTGCAGGAGTTAAATATGCACCAGATCTACTGTCATTCATGTTTTCAAGAGGAAACTAAGACAGAACGTGACTAAAGAAGTGGACACTGTGTCTCCTGAAAGCAGCAGCAGCTGCAGCATCACTAAGGAACTACTGGCTTTGACTGTCTGCTGATGGTGATTCCTCTCTGAGTCACATGGACCTGAACAAGCAAAGAAGCAACAACACTAGTGTGTAGAGCTGGTCTCTCTACAACAGGACAGACATCTAGTGATCAGACACTCATCAGTCTGCAAGAAGACAAGAGGAACCAAGACACTCAACATTTACTGATGCTTTACCTCTTTGGACCAGAACCACGTCCTCCTTTAAAAGTAATCCAAAAGTCCTTGGACTGGTCGCTCTTCAAGGACACACAGCTGGGTCCAGGTCCAGATCCAGGTCCATGTCCAGATCCAGGTCCAGATCTAAGAGAGTCTTGTCCCTGTTGCTGGATCCTCAAACCAAACCACCACAGATAAATGTTCATGTTGGATAAAAACTGATGAGAATAAATTCAAATCAGAGACGTCAGAAGTAAAAGGATGAAACAAACATGTTGAATAAACTCAGTGATGTAAGATGAACCTGCTTTAACCCAAAGAGGAGGAGACATGAAAGTAGAACCATCAGCTCCTCATGGAGGACAGCTTCACCCACTCTTTACCTCTTTGGACCAGAACCACGTCCTCCTTTAAAAGTAATCTCAATCTCTTTTGACTGGTTGCTTTTCAAGGGCACACAGCTGGGTTCGGGTCCGGGTCCAGGTCCAGGTCCAGGTCCAGGTCCAGGTCCAGGTCCTGGTCCCTCCAGTCTGTCCTCTCTCTGGTCCATGCTGCTGAATTCACTTTCTTCTTCCACCTGCAGAGGAAACACTGATCATTCATGTGAACATCAAATGAAATCATTCCTGCTGTAGAAAGATCATCAGAGTTTGTGTTGTTGTTTTATTCTGGTTCAGTTTGAATTGTCAGGATATATTTGCTTTAATTTCACAGCTGCCTTTTGTCCTGTTAAGCCCCGCCCACCCAGTGCTCTGATTGGTTAATGTTTGGATCTTTGTTCTGTTGACCAGACAGTGTGCAGGTTTAATAGTTACAGACTTAGTCTGGACAGTGTGAGTCTGTGTGCGTCCGCTGATAAGTTGTTTTTGTGTATAATAACAAATATTTAGTGATATACGAGTGCCATTTTTTGTGTGAATGTCCTGTTTCCTTTGTTATTTTGTTACTGTGTTGTGTTATTGAGGGATGTTTAATATCCTGTAGAACTGGAACTAATTCATTTGGTGTTAATGGTGGAAACAGTTCCAGTGAGTTGTGGAGTGTGGCTGCTGTGCTGTATGTAATACTTCAGATGTAACTGATGTCTATTTATGTCTTTATTGTAATGGTTACACAACCACACACACACACACACACACACACACACACACACACACACACACACACACACACACACACACACAGACACACACACACACACACACATACCCACTAACTATCTGAAGATCAATGACAAACACATGTGACGTGCATCTTTACCGATGTCCCATGATGATTCCACTAATGAACCAGCTCCTTAATGAGTGAATCCTCCATTACCCTGTCAGCTGATCCTCCACTGATTCTCTCTTATTCAACAGCTGCTGTACTTCTACTGTCAGTCCACTAGATGGAGCCATGGAGGACACTAGTTATTACACCTGGCATCCAGACACATCTTTACAAATGGATTCTTTCATATTCTGCTCATTAGCTGTTCTCCTCCAGCAGATGGATGGAAACGCACTCTGGATATTTGAATTCTCTTTGAATTTCAGCTCCATGTGACGGATAAATCATACCTCACAGTACTGGAGTAAAAGTACTTAGTTACTTTCAGGGTTTTACGTTATAAAATCAGATCAAACTTCTACAGACAGTTTCAAAATAAAAGCCCGACTGTGTCCTCGATGAAAAGGTGAAGGAAAGAAAATCATCTTCAATCATATTCATGCACCGAGTGACACAAACGGACCAGAGACACAAAATGGAGGATGAGTTTGATCCAGACTCTTTCCTTTCAGCTGTGACTGAGTTTAACGTGAACTATGGAGCGGCAGATTTCTGCTGGAACTGAGCTGATGATGAAGAAAACACCACAAACTGCTTCATTACCTTCAGATGGAGAAAAAGATCTGAGACACGACCCTGGAGAAAGTAGAATGTCCTTCATACAGTGAATAACAGGACTGGAGAAAGTGAAAGTAAACTGAAACCAGGAAACAGAGAGAGAGAGAAGAGGAAGGGGCGGTTCAGCTGGTCCATGAATGGGAAGGCTCCTTCCAACTATAGGCAACCAGTCACATTCGTTCTGAGATTTGGATGTGACGCATTGTAATGTTAGAAACTTTAGGGACTGTGTAGCTACATGAATTATTTTCTATATCTCAAAAAACGTTTTACACATAGCAAGAAGCAGACACAGTCTTCCTTTTGGAAGAGTTAGTGAATTTTAACACTGGGAGGCTACAAAGAGTTATTGTTAGCGTTGAGGTAAGCGAGCTATGAAAAACTACTGTTAGCTGGGTGGCTAGTGAGCTCCCAGCTAAACGTACAGTACAGGACACGTTTTCAGCTCACAACACAACTTCCAAATCAAAGAAAGCAAAATCTGATGAGGCAGAGATCAGCTGTGGTTTAACCAACGGTGGATAACGAGGAGAGACCAGTGTGTTCAAGATCTAAAAATATAAACGTCACAGTTTGAAACTGAACAAGTTAAAGAACATAAGGACAAGCCAGATGATCTGTTCAGAAAAAAGACGTGGAAAAATAAAAGCTGCATCTGCCTTTAAAGGCTCAACCTGCCTCATATAAAGTTCTGTAACGAGTAGAAAAACACACACTTTAGTAGAGGAAAAATATTCTTATCTACAAACAGGGCGCCGTGCTTTGGAAACCAATAATCATTTTTTTACTCCCCTGAGCTGGTTCAGAACAATACAATGGAGTAAGACACATTAAACCACTGCTGAGTAGTACTGCAGTACTGTTGTATAAACCTTAAGTTGTATTAGTTTAGTTACAGTAGATCAGTGGATCCCTTAACAACAATAGTGGTTTAGAAATAAGAGCACTCTCTCCTCCTCAGCTAAAAGTGGAGGTTGTTGCAACAACACTCATGTGACTGTGTCATTAACAGAAACATGTTGGACACTGACTCACTCTTTACTGCAGCTTTCAATCAGCTCTGAGATTCCTCACAGAGGTGATCAGGAACGAGGAGTCCAGCCCTGAGACCAACATCTGACTCCTCCACTGTCCTGTAGTCATCAACACTCTTCTGGTTATTATCATTAAAATAATGAGCCCTAAAATATGATCAAATAATCACTGGACGACCCTCAAATAACTGCTTTGTGCTATTTTCTACATCACCTTCATGTAAATGTTCCTCTCACATTTATTCCATTAAGAGACATATGGCACCAACACTAGAGAGAACAGGAAGCTAAATGCAGGAATCCATTTGTTGCCATTGTTGAAAGTGGAGAAGGTGTAGAATCAAAAATTCACTTGACTGGCAAAAAAGACACAGCGCCACCTAGAGTTTGGGCGAGATAGAAGGTACATGTTTAAATGGCTCACACCAGTGTAAGCTAGGTGTGAAATGTTACGGTGTATATATGTCCTGCAGTAGGTTAACAATAACTGGTTCAGATTTATGCTAATGCTAATGGGTTTACGTTAACATTTGTGGACGTACACTAATCTCAGCTGGCCTTAGTAGGATTTTCTGGTTACCTAGGCAACTGTCAGCTACAAAGACATGGACGCCCAGAGAATCACTGCACATGTCAGGACCCCTCAGACTGATCTAATGACCCTGGAACGGGCCCCACCCTGATGTTGTAAACCACTGGTCTGAACGTTGCATCAGCACGACCAGTGACACAGATCGTATGAGAATTGAAGTAACATCACTGTATGAGTGTGCAGCGGTCTGTATCGATCACTGGGAGGACAGCTATCATCGCCACGGTAACCCTCAACAGACCATAATGCAGCAGCTGATCTGCTGCCAATCCATGCTGGAAAAAATGAAATGTGTCTTAAAATAGCACGGCGCCAGCCAGCTGTCGTCCAATCAGAGGAGAGGTGTGAGTTTTGCTGAGTCACATCCAGGTTCCTGGACGATGAGGCCTCTCTGGTTTCCTCTGTCCTTCATGAACGGGCCGGACCGGTGAAAGCAGTGAGAATCCTTTTTGGTCCAGAAGATAAGAAACCAAACATCTCCAGAATCAGAGCGCAGCAAACAGTCGCTGGTTCAGGTTAAAGGTTTCTTCTGACTCAGAGGATGAAGAAACATTTCCACAAAAATGTCTGGTGCTGTTTGCCAAGTAGAGCAGTGTCTGGACATTTTAACCCTGCTCCAGAACTTCATTTAGAACAAGTGGTTCAGGCTAACTCGTTTAGCATGGATGCTGCACCATTAAACACCATTAAAACACACTTTTCAACATGTCTACAAACATTTAAACTGCAGATCAGAGACAGTCTGAGAACCAGTAAGTTATCAGATATAAGAAGTACTGAAAAACGCTAGGCTAACGACAGCTTGTATAGTCGAATATCATTTGTCTAAATTAAGACGTGGGGTGAATTTTCAACGTGCAAAAATACAAGACAACTACAAATTTTCAGTAAAACGGCCATTCCTAGTTTCACCACCAGGGGTCACTGTTTTAGTCAGAGCTGTGACTCATGAAACAGCAGATGCAATAAATTCTTAAGAGACTTGAGAGATGTTCATGAAATGTTTAGTAAAGGGACAGTTCAGTAAATGTAAATGTACACTTTCATACTTACAGTATCTTGTTGTTATTTATAGTGTATTATTCTGCTGCTCCTCAGATCAGATTTAACTAAAATGTGTTTCCGTGTTGTTCTGGAATTATTCGAAGAATTAGATTCAACACAGTGAATGAGCAGAGATGAAGGTTTGATAAGAACCTAGCTAACCTAGCCGCTAGCATGTTAGCATGATATGATACAGCCTGAATAAATGTGATGTCTGTCCTCAGGGTTCTTAATCGATATTGTTTTGTAATTGTGTGTCAAAATGTTACATATTGTTTGTTCTGATATTGTCTGCCTGTGTCTGGTTGTTGTCTTCTGTGTGATTAGAGAAGTCTTCTGTGTTGGTGTTCTGCCTCCAGTTCAGTAAATCACGTTAATAAAACACACTTTCTATCAGAAGCTGCTCAGATTCTGACTTCCCTGAAATCTTTAGGTCGAGATAAAACTGATTCATTATTTTTCTTTCTCCACTTTTCTGTTTTCTTTCCTTCACTGATCAGCCACAGTTCCAGGTTTCTTCAACACATGACTCTCCCTCCCTCCCTCCTTTCTCCCTCCTTTCTCTCTCTCTCTCTCTCCCTCTCTCTCTCTCTCACGTGCCCTCTCTCCACCCTTCTCTCTATCCGTCGCTCTCTCTTCCATTAGTAGGAAGAACAGATCGCTGGCAGATGAGAAGAGACGACTGAGGCAGACGGAGCAGCAGCAGAAGAAGAGACAGAACAGAAAGAAAAGACCAGAAGAAGAGAGGAGAAGCATCATGGACGCTCTGAAGAAGGGATTCTCCATGGCCAAGGACGGAGTGGTGGCGGCCGCCGAGAAGACGAAGGTCGGCGTCGGGGAGGCCGCTGCCAAAACCAAGGAGGGGGTCATCTATGTCGGTGAGACGATGGATGGATGCAAAATAAAAAGAAACGGCATTAAGTATCTGTAAATACTGGTAAAAGTAAAAGAACGAGAGAAGAAGAGAAGAGTTGGACCAACGATGGAGAGATGAAAGGAGGGATAGAAAGGGACGGAGGGAGGAAAAGATGATGAATTTAATATGAAAACCTGAAATAATGACAGAAAAAGTGAATGTAATGAATTATGAAGGAAGAAGGGATGGAGGGATGGAAAGACGAGTGAGTGGAGGATGAGAGAAGTTCACACTGGGATGGATAAATGGAGGGATGGAGGGAGTGACAGATGGACGACAAGAAACTGAATCCTGAAATATTAAAGTCACGGATGTTAAATCTGACCACAGGGAAAAGGAGGGATGAGCGGACGGATGAGAGAAGAGATGGAGAGAAGGAAGAAATAAATGAGAAAAGGGCAAAAGAAAAAGTTGGTTGAATAGAATAAAGGGAGTGATAGAGAGATGAACAGAATAAAAGGAGTGATAGAGGGATGAATAGAGGGATGGAGGGAGTGATAGAGAGATGAACAGAGGGATGGATGGAGTGATAGAGGGATGAATAGAGGGATGGAGGGATGAACAGAGGGATGGAGGTGACAGGTGGAAGACAAAAGGATGAATCCTGAAACATTGAAAGTGGAGATGAAGATGAAAGATGAGACGGGGAAAGAAAATGCAACTCATCATGATCCATCAATTATTTGTAGGATGAAAGGATGAAAGAATAGAAAGAAGAAAGGATGAAATATTAGCCTACAAAAGCTACTGTTTACCCAACAGCCGCCCAATAAAGGAAACAGAAGCCAGCAAGCTGACATTTTCCTAAAAATGGAATCGTAGCATAAACAAGCTAACACTAGCCTAAACATGGCTAAATAAGCTAACATTGACGTAAACCAGCTAACATTTGCTTAAACTTAACCAACTAATATTCTCCTAAACATGGTAAAATCTGTCTACACTAGCTAACATTCTCCTAAGACAAGACAAGATGAATTTATTTGGGACAGTGCACATTGACGAACAACAGTATGAGAGAATACAGCTGTAAATATGTTGGATTATAGCAGACAGTTCATTTGTTGGCAGTCCCTGATTAATAAATAAAATACAGATAACCACAGCGCTACACAGTCAGGCTAACGTTCACCTGAACAAAGTAACATTCGCCAACACAAACTTGTTTTTATTTTTTTATTTTTTGGTTAGTTAATGCAATGGTCTCAAGCTGGGTCCCTGAGCCATAGTTTGAGGGTTCACAAAATATTTTGTGATAAATTTGTAACAAGTTACGTCCTTAAAAAAGTCGTAATTACACGTTGGGATCGCTGCACCAATAAAACAAACATATCAAACCAATTATTTCCTCCTTCATCAGCGTTGGGTCAATAAAAAACCTGATATGATTGTGACACCGTGTAAATCTGTCACTTTACTCATGAGGCACTTGTCGCACGGCTTCAAACAAATAATTCCTGGCATCTGAAATCATAAATGGTAGTAAACATATGTTTAATTCCCTTGTACGGGGTCCCGAGCTCCAAACAGTTTGAGAACCCCTGGGTCAATGCACTGGTTTTATATAGTGCTTCTCCATTAGATGCCCAAAGCTCTTACCATTGATGCATTATTCATTCGCTCGCACAGTCACACCCCGGTGGTGGTGAACTAACAGCTCATGGCTGCCCTGGGGCAGACTGGTGGAAACATGGCTGCTAATCCACAGCTAAATATTTCTTGTACAAATAAATATATATTAACTGTCATATAGTTTTCTCCTGTCTTACCTTATTGTATTTTGCACTGTTGTGTCATGCCGCTGTAGCACCTTCCCGACTGGGATGCATAAAGTCCGATCTTAGCTTAACAAGCTAACATTTGCTTAAACATAACATTTTTAAATGAACCAAAATTCACCTAAACAAGCTAAGCTAAATGAAACATTGGCTAAACATTTATCCAAACTAGCTAACAATCGCCTAATCGAGCTAACATTAGCTTAAATGTAAGAAGCTAGCATTCGTCTAAACAACTGCACATTCACCTTTATGAGAGAAGGATCCATATTTTAGCTTCAGGTAACTTCTCAAAGCATTCTCAGATGTATAATGTGACAATATGTTGACAAGTGCCTGAATCTGTTCTAATTGTCTAAATACAAACTGTCTTTTTTCCCCCAATGAGCAATGACAACAAGCTAACACTTGTTTAGTTTAGTTAAATGTTTAGTTTCTTATCACAAATGAGAATCTTCTGAACAAAAAGGATTTCCATTCCTGTTGGTTTTGATCCATCCTGCTTCATAGTTTATAAGAGCTGTGGTTGATTTAACCTGTAGTTATGATCTTATTGTTGTTATTTTTAAATTCTGGTTCTGGTGCATGTGTCCTGTATTGTTGGCTCTAGTTGGACTTTTTAAAATTATCTTATTTGGAGGAAAATGATCGTACATACCCAGCTTGCTTAGACTATATAGTATGTATATGTATAGTTAGCATAGTTTTACCTTTAAATAAACTAACAGCAGAAGATCAAGATCAATATGTCTTTAGAAAAGTCAAAAGTCTTCAGATAAATGTGAAAATGAAAAGAATGAAAGCAGATAAAGTGTTTACCACCAAACAGTGACTTTGGGAATTTACCAAAGAGGAAAACATATTAGTGTTTATTGTTGGAAAGAAAGAGAAAGTCCATTAGAGGGAGATTTAATATTCCTCCTCCTTCCTGTATCTGTAGCCGATGGTCGTCAGTGAATCAGTCGCTGTTCGCTCAGACAAAGAGTCGGTTCAGGTCGGTTCAGCCCGACGCCCACAGACAGAATAGTTCCTCTCACGTGAATAATTCATGAAGAGCTCGGTTGAATCCAGGTCAAACTCAGAGTGAGTGTAAAAGACGGTGGTAGAAGTCACCAGTTCATTGGGAATGCTGGTCAGTGCTTTACTTTTATCTTAGAGGAAGTAGTTTGGAGAAACCTTCCATAGCTTTACTCTGCTAATATTAAACCAAACTATTATTATCCAAACACTCATGTGACATTTTCAGATTTGTTAGGACATAAAAAATATTTTTAACTAATAGGAAAAGGAAAAGGATTCAAATGAATAAATAATCAAATTAGTCAACTTCATTGTCATAGAAATGACATTCCTCAAAGGCCTACGGTGCAGCGACTACACAAAAATGAAACATAAGGTGTGCAAACGTTGAGATTCAACATATATATTTATATCTACGTATATCTAGCCTGTATATACAAAGTCAACTAGAAAGAAAACCCTACGTGGCACATGTATACATGTACATAAAGTGGCTGGTCCGATCCCTGAGCTGAATACTGCAAAAAGAGGTGGAATGAAAATCTAAAATACAGCAGGAATCTAGACGTCACACTTACAGCAGTGGATGCAGAGTCAGGAAGGTGGTGATTCACCTGGATGTTAAACTGGATTTATCTGAGGAGATGATTCATATTTTACAACCAGGAGCAGTTCAAGAGTTCAGTGAAGACAACATCTGTGAGTTATTAGAAAGTAAAGCTGAAAGCAGAACCTTCATGGAGATTCAGAGCAGGACTGGTTTCAGCCGTGTTCCCAGTGAAGTGGCCAGGGAGTGTCCATGTGTCCGCATGAATTCAGACAGAACACGTCGAGTCTTAAGTCAGAGAATTTCAGCTAAAACTAGATCAATGTTCACGTTCTCTACTGAAACCGTTAAAATAAAAGCCGCCTCTCATTTGAGTATTTAACAGTTTTATTTTTGTCTTTGTCAGGAAACAAGACGATGGAGGGAGTGGCCACAGGTGTTAACACAGGTGAATAACTGGTCTCCTCACCTGATTAGTTGTTCCTTAACCAGCTCATTAACATGTTTAAATGTTTTTCCTAGTTCCTAGTTTAAAACCTTTCCTGCTTCCTGTCGTCCAGTTTCCCAGAAGACCACGGAGCAGGCCAACGTGGTGGCCGACACCGCCGTGTCCGGAGCCAATGAAGTGGCCCAAGTAGCCGTGGAGGGCGTGGAGAGCGCAGCACTCGCCAGCGGATTGGTCAGCGCGGTGAGTGATGTCACCTCCACTGTTTACTTCATGTGTTTTAAATGTTACATACAGAGAGTTTACATGTGTAGAAACACGTTTACTTGTATAATGAACTTCTTGTTTTCTTAGAAACAGAATAGAAAGGATACATGTCATACTATGATGCTTCTAGAGGCTCTGCTGACGTTCAGTAGAGTCCTGCTGTTCTTCTCTAATAAAGCTCTTTACAGACGAGACATTAGGAAGATCCATCATGTAACAGTGATCAGTTATTCATAGAGAACAAAACCATCGCACTCCCTCATCTGGTTCAGAAGAAACGGCCCAAAGAATGAGATGAGATGAGATGAGATGAGATGAGATGAGATGAGATGAGACAATCATCACTCATATTTATATACATGTGGATCGTACTGTGTAATCCTAGTTTTTATTATATATAGTGATTTGTTAATGATAAGGTATTAAGGAGTTAAGGGACAGGACTAGAGAAGGTTTTCGAGTATGTGGAGACAGTTTCTGCTTTTGATTTAATTATTTGTCTACTAATTATTATTCTACCTGTTCAAGTTCTTGGTTTCACAATAATTCTTTTACTTTGTTTTCATCACACATACGTACATGTGTGGAATAACATCAATCAGCCGGTCTAGTGTCTCTTTAAATCTTTCATTATGCTTCTGGTCCGTATTTCACATTTTACTGAAATTTGTCGTTGTATTCATAGTAAAACATGTTTTTATTGTTGGTGTAAACTGCCTCCTTTGTTTGTAACATAGCTTTTGTATTCTCATATTTTATTGTTTAGTCTGAATGTCTCTGCTGCTGTTAATGAAGACACTTTCCCCGTTGTGGGATGAGTAAAGACAGATCTCATCTCATCTCATCTTAAAGTTTAAGAGTGGGCGTGTTTTTAAAGGATAATTCTGAGCATAATTATTTGAAATTATTTAATTGACAATAATAAAGTTTTTTGTCTTTTTGGTGATTGGCTGGAGACAGGAGGAGGAGGCGGGACCAGAGGCTGTGGAGGTGCCTGATTGGTTTGGAGGGGGCGTGGCATGTGGCCGACTTAAACACTCCTTCATAACATGGAACATTTCATCCGATGTTAGAGAATGAAATGAGAATGAGCTGATGTCATAAAAATAGTTTATTGCTTCTAGTTCTGACACTAACTCGGCTGCTTCTTCATCTCATCTGACACCCAGAAACATTTCTAACATATCTGATATAAACTTAAACATTTCTCCCAAAACTAGTGAAAATTCACCTTTGTCCTTTTGTAAACAGCTGATTTCAGTGTGAACTCTGTGACTTTTCTACTTGAGTCAAACTCATCTAATGAAAGTTAATGTGCGTCAGTGAAGCAGCTGAATGAGTTTGTTTTGGGAGAAATGAAGTTTGATGGATGAGTTTGTTTGGAAAAGACGTGAAGACGTGACTTCTTCTTCTTCTTTCTCTGCCACAGACTGAGCTCCCAAAGACAGGAGGAGAACAGGAAGCACAGTAGGTAAGAAACTACAGCAAGTAAAACTACAAGTAAAACTACAGCAAGTAAAACTACAAATAAAACTACAAGTAAAACTACAGGTAAAACTACAAATAAAACTACAGCAAGTAAAACTACAGCAAGTAAAACTACAAATAAAACTACAGCAAGTAAAACTACAAGTAAAACTACAAATAAAACTACAGCAAGTAAAACTACAAGTAAAACTACAGCAAGTAAAACTACAGCAAGTAAAACTACAAGTAAAACTACAGCAAGTAAAACTACAAATAAAACTACAACAAGTAAAACTACAAATAAAAGTACGGCAAGTAAATCTACAGCAAGTAAAACTACAGCAAGTAAAACTACAAGTAAAACTACAGCAAGTAAAACTACAAATAAAACTAAAACAAGTAAAACTACAGCAAGTAAAACTACAAATAAAACTACAGCAAGTAAATCTACAGCAAGTAAAACTACAAATAAAACTACAGCAAGTAAAACTACAAATAAAACTACAGCAAATAAAACTACAGCAAGTAAAACTACAAATAAAACTACAGCAAGTAAATCTACAGCAAGTAAAACTACAAATAAAACTACAGCAAGTAAAACTACAAGTAAAACTACAGCAAGTAAAACTACAAATAAAACTACAACAAGTAAAACTACAGCAAGTAAAACTACAAATAAAACTACAGCAAGTAAAACTACAACAAGTAAAACTACAAATAAAACTACAACAAGTAAAACTACAACAAGTAAAACTACAAATAAAACTACAAATAAAACTACAGCAAGTAAAACTACAACAAGTGAAACTACAAATAAAACTACAGCAAGTAAAACAACAAGTAAAACTACAAATAAAACTACAGCAAGTAAAACTACACATAAAATTACAGCAAGTAAAACTACAACAAGTAAAACTACAAATAAAACTACAGCAAGTTAAACTACAACAAGTAAAACTACAAATAAAACTACAGCAAGTTAAACTACACATAAAATTACAGCAAGTAAAACTACAACAAGTAAAACTACAAATAAAACTACAGCAAGTAAAACTACAAATAAAACTACAACAAGTAAAACTACAACAAGTAAAACTACAAATAAAACTACAAATAAAACTACAGCAAGTAAAACTACAACAAGTAAAACTACAAATAAAACTACAGCAAGTAAAACTACAAATAAAACTACAACAAGTAAAACTACAACAAGTGGAACTACAAATAAAACTACAAATAAAACTACAGCAAGTAAAACTACAACAAGTGAAACTACAAATAAAACTACAGCAAGTAAAACAACAAGTAAAACTACAAATAAAACTACAGAAAATAAAACTACAAATAAAACTACAGGATGAAAATAACAGGAAGTAGAATGCAGTAAATACCCTGCAGGGATTACAGGAAGTAAACTGTGTTAAACTACAGTAGGTAAACACACTGAAACTAAAGTATGGGAAATAAAAATATAAATAACCAACAGGCCGCACAGAGTAAAGAAATTCCCAGGAAACGCTGATGCTGTAAAAGCTGCAGTTCCTCTTTCGTCCACTAGAGGCTCCACCATTTCTGCGTTCATGGTGAATGTTTCTAGAACTCACCTGATTACATTAGATAAAGATTTAAAGCTCTGCAGAATCAAGGGGGCGTGGCCTCTGTAATTGACAGGTGAGTGTCCTCCCAGGTAGCTAGCTGCTTGCTAACCTCTGGTCGTATAAACTACAGATCTAAATCAGCTAAACTACAACGAGCCAGTCGTGAATCTGTGATTTAAACAGTTTCTGTTTTCTCTCAGACTCTGAATGTCACTGAGGAGGAACCAGAGAAGAAGACATCTTAGCTCCGCCCACCCCGCCATGATTAATCTCATTAACCAATAGAAACCCTCAGCCGCGTCCTCCTTCCTGTTGCCACGGTTACACTGCCTACATCACCTAAGTCAGTTTTCAAACTCCGAAGCGATGAAGCTAATCTAAGAGTTTAAGCCAGCTGATTGGCCGGTGAAGCTTCAGGCCCCGCCTACCTGTCAATTACCCACCTCCGACCCCCTCCAACCCCCACCGACCTGGACCGCCCCCCTCCAACCCCCACCGACCTGGACCGACCTGGACCGACCTCAGTCGACCCTGACGCCTGAAGCCTTTAATGTTGTAAATGCATGAAGCTCTAACGAGACACTTCCTGCCTGACGCTGAGTTCTTCTTTTATAAACGACGGAAATAAAATGTATTTAAATCGAGCTGCTTCGTTCCTTCTCCTCCTTCAGGGCCTCATTTATTTATTTGTTTGAGCTTTTTCTCCCTGTTCTTAGTTGTTTTTTAAAGTCTGAGTCGGGTCGTGATGGTCTGGTTTTCTCGGGAACAGATTAGACCTGATAACTAATGACGCCCCCCGGGCCCAGACTGGGAGACACCATCAGAACCATCTGTGTTTGGGCCCCGGGGCCTCTTCTCGTTACATAACATAAACGATGGGTGTGGTCGTGACTCATGCAGAGTTTATTAACCCTCCACGGTTCCTCTGGTGGTTTATGGGACGGCAGCGTCTCCATGAACCAATCAGAGCTCTGAGCTGTGTTTCATGTAATACGTCATTTTATTCTGGTTTCACTGATAAAAGTCATTATAGGATTCAACCAACACAACAACCTGTTATTTTTAACTGTGTTCCAGCTTTGATTCCTCCAGAACTAAACCACTTAGAGAGATTCTGACTGTAGTGATAGAAACTTCAGAGTCTCGTCTTTGAAAAGAGACAAAGACCATGAATGAGCTCCAACATGTTCCTGAACAGTGTTCAGTTTAATTTAGATACGTCCTAAATAGACTGGAACGATGAGGTTAAACCAGTTTGGGGGCGGAGCCTGCAGGTGTGGCTGATCTCAGACCTGTGTGGCGGCTCGGTCTGGGGAGACGCCCTGTAGAGGATGAGCTTCACCTGAAGGGACGGCCACGCCCACTCCTATAAGAGGGCAGGTCGCCCTCGGTCCGGATCAGCACAGCGAGTCCTCACAGCAGCAGACATGGCAAACTTCTTATCCAACGCTCTGGGATCCGACGGCATCGCAAAGATGGCCGGAGAAAAAGTTGGTGAGTGAATTACTGAGATTTAATCAGCTTGTCTCCTGCAGCAGCTACGACACGACGTCCACGTCTACACGTTTAGTCTGAATATATAGAATATAGAAATACTGGTGGACAACGAGGAGACGTGGACTCTGAGGATCCTTCAATCTGTCATTTCATTCCTTTAAACCTTTGTTCAGCTGCTTCTGTTTTATTACAGGATCTTAACCAGGCTCCGTTAATCTTTTCTTTCTGTTTTAAACTAAGAGCGTGTTCGATGCAGCCGTCTGCTTCCTGTTTATTAGCTCAGCTGATCTGATGCAGCAGAGCGCTGCCCTGAGGGTGGAGGGGTTAAACCCGCCACACCTCCATCAACACTTTCTCTCCTTTGCTGCATTCTTCCTGCGGCGTCTTCTTTTAATGACCTGACCACAGGGAGGAGCAGGAGGAGCAGGAGGAGCAGGCTCTGGAATCATAAAACTCTGATTGGATTGATGCTGCATCCGTAATGAGCTGCTGGTTGTTGTGCAGGTGACCTGGTGGAGGACACGGTGAAGAAAGTGATGGGTGGAGGAGAAGGAGAGAAGAAGGAGCAGAAGGAGGGAGGAGGAGGAGCAGGAGGAGGAGGAGGTTTCGATGTGGGAGACGCTCTGTCGCTGGTCGGAGGGAAGAAAGACGAGAGCAAAGGAGACGGAGGTGAGTTTGAAGCCGTGGCTGAGATGGAAACATGCAGAGCTGAGGTCTGATTGTCTCTGTTCGTCCTCAGGAATCAACGTCAACAACGTGATCGGAGGATTTTTCAAGTAGAAACTACTGGAAGACGAACATCAGCACATCCTCAGCATGTACATTTAAAGAGGTTTAACCTGCCATAAAACATTAAATCATCTACACGTGCTCTGTGTCTCCTGCCTGGTTTCTGTTCAACACACAGCGACATGTTTCCAGCCCAGACTCATGAAACACACCTTCAGTCAGACTCCGAGCGCCAAAGCAACGTGACCGTAATTAACAACGTGTCTGTTTCCTCCAGTTTATTCAACCTCAGTCTCTGGAGCTGCTCAGTCAGAACCCGTTTTACGGGCGGGTCGTTGTGTTTAGCTTCTCTAAAGTCTCTGACGTCTGTTAGTGACGTCTCCATCTAAAGCTCCAGGACTCGTTTATTTTAAGTGATGCCTTTATTTGTTTCACGACACGTTTAATAGTTGAAAAGAAAAGAAAATACCTGAATGAACCAGGAACTGTTGAGCTTTAATGTGTTTTGATAATAAAATATAATATAATATAATACAATAATATATAATATAATAAAATAAAATAAAATATGAGATAATAAAATAAAATATATAATATAATATAATAAAATAAAATAAAATATAATATGAGATAATATAATAAAATAAAATAAAATATATAATATAAAATAAAATAAAATAAAATAAAATAAAATATATAATATAAAAATATATAATAAAATAAAATAAAATAAAATAAAATATAATGAAATAAAATATAATAATAACGCTGGTGTTCTGGCCTTAAAAATGACTCCAAACAAAGAACCCAGGAAACACATGGAACATAAATGTGTTAAACTGGTCCAGTGTCGATCGTGTTGTTGTGTCTTTGTGTCCAGTGTGTGAGTCTTTGTGTCCAGTGTGTGTGTCCTTGTGTCCAGTGTGTGAGTCTTTGTGTCCAGTGTGTGAGTCTTTGTGTCCAGTGTGTGTGTCCTTGTGTCCAGTGTGTGAGTCTGTGTGTCTTTGTGTCCAGTGTGTGAGTCTTTGTGTCCAGTGTGTGAGTCCTTGTGTCCAGTGTGTGAGTCTTTGTGTCCAGTGTGTGTGTCTTTGTGTCCAGTGTGTGAGTCTGTGTGTCTTTGTGTCCAGTGTGTGAGTCTTTGTGTCCAGTGTGTGAGTCTGTGAGTCTTTGTGTCCAGTGTGTGTGTCCTTGTGTCCAGTGTGTGAGTCTTTGTGTCCAGTGTGTGTGTCTTTGTGTCCAGTGTGTGAGTCTGTGAGTCCAGTGTGTGAGTCCTTGTGTCCTTAGTTGTGCTGTGTCCTTGTGTGTCCTAGTGGGGTGTGAGTCTGTGAGTCTTGTGTCCAGTGTGTGAGTCTGTGTGTCTTTGTGTCCAGTGTGTGAGTCTTTGTGTCCAGTGTGTGTGTCTTTGTGTCCAGTGTGTGTGTCCTTGTGTCCAGTGTGTGAGTCTGTGAGTCTTTGTGTCCAGTGTGTGAGTCCTTGTGTCCAGTGTGTGAGTCTGTGAGTCTTTGTGTCCAGTGTGTGTGTCTTTGTGTCCAGTGTGTGAGTCTTTGTGTCCAGTGTGTGTGTCTTTGTGTCCAGTGTGTGTGTCTTTGTGTCCATTGTGTGAGTCCTTGTGTCCAGTGTGTGAGTCTGTGTGTCTTTGTGTCCAGTGTGTGAGTCTTTGTGTCCAGTGTGTGAGTCCTTGTGTCCAGTGTGTGAGTCTGTGAGTCTTTGTGTCCAGTGTGTGAGTCTTTGTGTCCAGTGTGTGTGTCTTTGTGTCCAGTGTGTGTGTCTTTGTGTCCAGTGTGTGAGTCTTTGTGTCCAGTGTGTGAGTCTGTGAGTCCTTCAGACTAAATGTTCCTGTAACAGCTGATCAGGGTCTGATCTGATCCCAGAACAGAACCGGTTGAGTGGACCAACCACGTTCCACCCACGTTCCACTAAAACAACACTTTTGTGTTTCTTAGAGTGTGAGTGTTGTGGCGTCGCCTCCTGTACCTGATTTGATTTGAACGCTATGAATTGTGGGTAATTGCCTTAAGCTTGACTTCCTCTCAGCCAATGGGGGGTCGGACTGGAACCGCCACCGTCCTTCTCCTGCCTGGGCAGGTGTGTCTTTGTTGTTAAGACACGCCCACTTTGAGTTTGTTATTATTGTTTGTGGGTTATAAAACCACGCCCACTGCCCCGCCCCACAGGGTGTGTCCATACTTTCACCCTGAGTCACTCCTCACTCTCTGTGAACTGGACTAACCTGTCCTCCTGTGGCATCAACCCACGTCACCACGGCAACAGTCAAAACTCAGGGCTGCACCTGTACCGATACGAGGAGGAGGAGGAGGAGGAGCAAGAGGAGCAGGTCGTACTGGTCGGAGGAGGAGGAGGAGGAGGAGGAGGAGCAGGACACATCTGATTCCTCCTCGGCCTCAGAGACGGAGCAGACGCTGGAAACAGAAACAAGTGAAACATGG